>NW_010972653.1:7874488-8283000 GCF_000737465.1 Haliaeetus leucocephalus
CTGCCCGGGGCGGGGGGGAGGCCCCCCTGCCGCCACCCCCCGTTCCCCGGGAAGGCGCGGGCTGCCCGCAGGAGGTGAGCTGAAAAAAGGGAGGTCATCGCACCCACCTGGAGGCGTTTCCCGCGTGGTGCAGGCAGAGGATAAAGGCGGTTTCTCCTAAGTAAGGGGTGAAAACTTACAGAGTCCGTCTAACAGTGCTGATTTTTTGTTTGTTTTCCAGAAAGCATCCAGTTATTCAACAGTGTTGTGATTATTGGAAAACGCCGGTAGCGGATCCAGCTATTCCGGATAATCCCATGTTTGTTTTCATTGCAGAATTTATGAAATCCAAAGCCGACGGTCTACTCATCTGTGGTCATTTTGCTTTGCAAAACGTGTGCTGAAAATGAATTCGCATACTGTTCTGTGGGTCCCTTTGTGTTTTTCTAGCTACCGTTTACAGTTATTAGCAAGACAAAAGTTTAATAAGTTTTGTGATGGTTGCTGGCTGGATGCAGACGTGATGACAGGGAGAGGGATGAGCCCTGGCACAGCCTCTCCTCTGTCAGAGTGCATCCTATGAACTGGTGCTAATGGGGCAGCAGGTCCCGTGGTAACATCATCCTCTAATTAGCACAGTGGTTCATTTTCCTCGGACCACAGCAAAATTGCTGTTTGGATGATGTGACTATGATATCACAGGGCTGCAGAGTGACTAGCACTATTACAGGAACAAAAAAAAAAGTCACCTCTTCTAGCTTTATGGATACATCAGGGATACCAGGTCTCAGCTGCGCTTGTCAGGAGTCAGGAGGAGTTTGAAGTAGACGAGAGGCAGATACGTAGTATCGTGTGGCTTCCCCTGCCTGACCCCAGCTGGATGTACAGAGTAGAGGGAAAGGAAAGGGCATAGCTTAAGAAGGTTCAGTTACTTCATTGTAAAGATGGATTTTCAGAAATGCTGCTCTGCCTCTCCATGAGTGCCCCCAGGAGGAATTTTTCCTCTGAGGCTTGCTGCCACCTCTCTCTCCTTGTGATTGCACCTGGTGGTACAATCTAGCCCCATAATAATGTTTATCCTTTGAAAGATAGGAGGTAAAATGGAAAATTTGCCTGGCAGGGCTCTCAACCTGTCATGAGATGTTACAATTTAGAGAAACCACATGAGGAAAGGGTGCAGTACCTTTGGGAGTGCCCAAGTTCATGCCACAGCTGTGGTCAGCTGTTGTCTCTCTGAGGATGGCTGTTGGCAGGGCAGGGCATTCCTTCCGAGAGGGCTGCGAGTTTGGCACTTTCTGCTCCGTCTGGGTGAGGACTCGCTCAGATCGGGCACGCTGTAGGGCCACCTGTGTCGCAAGGGTTTCAGGAAGGGTGAGAGTGTATTTCTCACAGTGATGGCGTGGACAGGAGTCCCTGGAGATATGTAGCTGGGTGGCTGCCTCCAGGGAAGGCAGCTTTACTGCTGCTGGGACTCTTACTAAAACGATACCAGGATACCAAGTGTCTCAGTTAATCCTGTTTCTTAGTATTTTTCTGTAAATACCAGTATTCAGATTACAAAAAAAAAATTTGCCTGTGAGAAATTCTGATGTTTTTACATGCGTTTTGAATCCAGATAGAAGTAATGGTGCAGTGTTGCAAAATTAAACACGTCAAAATGTTTTAATTTGTCATTGGTGTTTCAGCTTTTATGGGAGATTTCATTATGTCATATAATTGCATAAAATTCAATGTGATGAAAGGAAAATTGAATGTTTCCTCAATTTCCCGTGAAATGAAACAAAACAATGAATTTTCATAAAATACTGTTATTTTGTTGAATCATCATTTTCCAACAGCCATGAACTATTTTGGAAAATTTTCAGTCAATTGCAATGGAAACCATATAATCAATATTGATAAGACATTCTGATGACTAGGACTCCATCCACCAGGGTGACAGAATCTGACATTTAACACATTAGGATCAGGAGAGATCATTTTTAATAAAGCTTTGGTGTAGATTGAAGCTGCTGTCGTTACAACAGACTTTGGGATGTTTCTTCTCCTTCATGTGTGTCCCTGTGAAGAAGCGTATTAATACTGTGGGCATCACATAACTTCTGTAAATCCCATTTTTTCTATTTTTTTCTGGTATATCTCATTTTCTGAAGTGTCTTGGCAGCATTTCAATTTTTCCTCAAAGTGATATTTTAAATATAAACAGCATTACTGTTTTCTCATGCTTGTTAATGTTATGTTCTGATTGTTTTTTGTTTTATTTTGAAGGGTAGTGCTAGGAAGATAATGAAGCTGAAAACAGACTGATAAATAATAGCCACACTCAAGAAAAAATTATCCTGAGGATTTTAGAAATCTGATTAAGACATGTGCATGAATAAGTAGATATTACTGTTAAAATGAAATAATTTACCGTTCTAAAAGCAGTTCAATAATTGTATGTGTGCGTGCGTGTATATTCCTATTACAGCGCAGCAGTTAGAGCTAACAGCCCACTACTCGTTCTTTTGGAATTCAAATGAATAATCATCTTTCCATTATCTAGGTCAATAGAAGGCTGGGCTACCCCAGAAAGTGGGAGAACACAGGTGAAATGGGATTCACTAGAAAGCTTAAAGTTTACCCCCTTGGATGGAGGCTGGTTTTGCGGGTCTGCGTCTACACTGGGCTTCCTTCCTAGTGCTCCAGTTTGGCGGGGGGTGGAGGGGAATGGGATGTGTTATCCTGAGTGCCGTGTAGTGTGAATATATAATGCCAGTGAAAGCACTGAAGTCTCTGAATCAAGAAGCTGGCGAGATGCCTCCAAAGGCCTCAAGCTAGCCAGCAGAAAATGCTTCATGCAGGAACGCGGGCCCTCTGAATGCGGTCCTATGTACTTACGTCTGTCCCCATCAGTGCTTGAAAAGGTGAAGTGATCCATCTTTTTAAGAGACTGACCTCATGCTGTTCTTGCAAGATTTTGACTACCAAACGAGTTAAATATGGGCAAAAAAAGTTGTTGTTGAAGAAACTGTTTTAGAAAAAGCGGAGGATATTCCCGCTCCTTACAGTGCCTGCTCTCTGTGTTAGATTTAAGTAAACTGAAAGCCAAGATTTTTACTGTGCTAGCTCTGATGACAAATAATACTATGAGTGCAGTGTTCTTTCAGTTATTTATTTCATGCCTGTTCTGAATTGTGCTGCAGACTTTTGTCTGGAGAGCCCAAAATGACTTTGCATGGGGAACGTGTGGGAAAACTGGAGTTACGCACCTTCTGCAAGGTGTGAAAAGTGGTTTCAATCTCAAGCTGTAGATTCAAAATGGAGGAAGAAAGAATTACGGTGTCAAGAGAGTTTTGTCTTAATGGGAAACATGTGATGAATTCTGAACGGAGGGGTCACACCTGAGGTTAGATCACAGACACATTTCCTAGGGATCTTTTCTGCAATAAACATAAATTCCTTGAGTCTCACATTCACAAGGCAAAAATAAGCTGTGGTCTTACCTTGTGTTAGCTAACATAGGGTAAAATAGTGAAAAGGCACACCAGCTGTGCTTTTTAAGATTTGGTGAATCTACCCTTCCCTAGAGTTTTTATCTTAAGCTGCTAATTCACATGAAAAATTCAACTTCCTTGTCGTCACTAGGAAAATAGCATCCTCTCCTGTCTTTTCAGCTACTGTACGCTAGCTACCGCGCGCCCTTGGAGTTGAGAGTGTGTAAGACTGGCTTCCACAAAGCCTTTGTTTTGAAAATGAAAGTACGTAAGTGCCCGCAGCTGACACATGTAACAACTGAATTTTGGATTGAGAGGTGAAGTGCAGTCATTTAACCGAAATAGAGTAATCATTCGAGAGGATAACCTAGTTTAGTAAAAATCCAGAAGAACTCAATTTACATCCAATTTGAATCTAAATGTAGACAAAGGTATCCAGACGTACTTAACCTTGATTTTGTGTGCCGAAATCTTTTTTTCGCCAAAAGTACGTGCGTCAGATACAGCGGTGCCGAGGGCAGCACGGGGGGTGGTTTGCTGGCTGGCCAGGGCGGAGTGTAGCACCTTTCCGGGCGGTGCAGCACGCTGCTGCTGGAGGAGTCCAGCTGGAGCTCAGAGAAGCTGTCAGTGGGAGCAGGAGCAGCTCCTGCTAGCCCACCTCCTGCCAGAGCTGAGTATTCAACTTATTCGTCAGCTGAGGTACAACTCCCGGTCATTAACAGAAACCTGACAAAAGAGCTGCCTTTGAACTGCTCGTAGGTAGCTCCAGAAATGATGTTTGACCACTGTTTGTAAAAACATGATCAGCAAAGACATCTTGAGACAAAGAGGTTGTGTACGTTGATTGAAACAATCCAGGAGTTAAAAATTGAGCAGAAAGTAACCTTATTCTTGCAGCTATGTTCTATGTCCAAGTCTGGCATCCTGGAGTGTGTTATTGCTCCACCATCCTCCCCTAAGGTATCTTTGGACGACAGCGCTGTCTCACTGGCCCGATATGGATGGGCCATTTCCTCTCAGCCCCAACACACAGATCTTGCACAAGGAGATGTTTTAAGACACCAAGATGTATCACCATTTTTCATAATATCATCCTGATTGGAAAGTACAGCTTACCAAAAAAAATTCCAAATGTGTTCTCTGGGCATCATGTACACTGCAAAGCCATTTTATGCTCTAAGAAGCAGCATAAAAAGTAGTGTTGGGATGTTCCACGTACATTGCAAACCCCCAAGAATTTTTGTTTGCAAGACAAAATGCTTTTTTTCTTCCTGGTTGTGAGACTAAAACCCATCTCTGCAAGTCAGGCGGGGTCCCTTCCATCCCACAGATCATTGTAATACTAGTAGTCCTGTTTGGCAGATAATTTCCTCAGCCACTTGTGTGTAACCCTATTGATTTGAACGTCTGCCCCCAGCAACACCTGTGCAAATTCACGGATGGCACTGGGATTGCACAGATGCCATGGAGGGCATATTCTGGCATACAGGATATTTATTACTGGTGGTGATGCATGAGATGGAAGGGATCCAGGACTCAGGCTGAGTTTGTGCAGCTGGCAGTTAGAAATTTACTTGCAAACTGAGCTCACTGGGTAGGAAAATCAGTGTGATAATGAATCCAGAGCCCCCAGTGCCATTTTTACCAAATCACTTTTTAGGGCAGGAGAACAATTTAGAAGAGATGTGTCTCTTATTAAAAGTATCTGAAAATTATAGTTGAAAAAAAGTGAAGGGAATCCCATAAGAGATTATATTGCATTTATTTGATATCAGAAATGGCTGTTTCTAAGCTTGTTTAAATGGAATGTTTACTTGTTTGTACTGAAAACTTGAAATGTGTAAATTCAATGTGTGAATTTAACACAAGAATTTAATTTTAGCTTAATTTTAATTAAATATTCAGTAGCCAGTTACATGAAATTAAAAAGAAAACAATTATTTTTAACAGGTTTTATGTTGATTAATATGAAATCTTCCACAAAATTCAAAACAATTCAAAGTGACAGTTTATTCATAATACTATACACTTATATTGTTGGCCTATAGACATTGAAATCCATAGCGTTTTAGCAGGTCTCAGGAAAAAGTGTTGTATCTTGAACCAATTATAGACCATCTCTGGTTAAATTGCAGAGCCAGTTCACTTAGTATGGGTAATTTGATGTTGTAAAGTATTTGTCGGTACCCTAGGGTAGTTTCTTAGGGCACACAGGTTTCACTGTATAATATTTCACACTCACATGTGTGCCAGTTAACCTGCTTAGGTGGAGACTATTTACGACTCATTTAGGATTTGTTACATTATGTACTTAATTTATGCAATATGCTTAAAGCTTCTCTTTACCAAGTCTAGGATGATAATCATAGTTATTGCATTGGATTTGCTTGTTTGGGGTTTTTTTTGGAGGGGGGAAGTCTATTTAGTCCAGCAGGCTTCTTACAGAATGTGAAAATTTAGCAAGGACATGACAAAAATGCATAACAGAATGTATGCATTAGACATCATACCAATATGCCCATTAGAGATATAAAGCATGTTCACAGTTGAATAGATGCAGACACACAGATTTATCATTTACCTTTTCCTTCCTCCTAAAGAACAGTGGAGGGCTGCAGCTGGCCTCACCCTCACTTACAACCAAATAACATTTGAACCTATAAAATGGACACGGGGTGTGTTCGTTGGCTCTGCTGCCTTGAAGGAGGCAGCAACACGACCTGCAGGAAAGACACTTACCGAGTCTCGTGTCCCACCTGCTCGCCTGATTGGGATCTGCTGACCAGCCGCCCTTTGTATATACTGTTAGAGAGCAAGTGAAAAGCTGCTCCGCAGCATATGTCTGAAAGATTTTTAACTTAGAGGACTCACGTAGTGAGCAGGATTCTGCAAAATTCTGCAGAAGTTTTACTAAGAAGGGCCTTGCCCTAGATGCCACCTAGTCCCATGTCTTTTCCTAATCCCAAAGTTGAAGATACCCAAGGGCATGGCCATCATGAGATCAGCCAGGAGTCGCCCACCAGGGAACAACTCAGAGGTGTGTGTTAGCCAGGCTTTCTCATCTGCGAGCTGTGAAAGCATTGCGTGTGATGTGCGAAGCCCAGGCCAATGAGCTCGGCGGTGTGCGTGCTGCCTTTGTGCAAGGTAATCTTCTTAGATAGCTGTGGAGCTCTATAGTGTGGCCAGGAACTACTTGGAGCATCGAGTCAGCACATCTGCCAGGTGCCCTGGCTGTGTTCCCATCCGAGCTACCTCTGCCTGCTTTTGGTGGAGCTCAGCTTGGAAAAGCTGGGGATGCCGGCTTCTTGGGCTGCCCTGGCTTCTCCCTCCAGGCAGGCTTCTCTCACTGGCAGTCCTGAGCTTGGGCTTGCGCTGGCAAAATCCGAGTGAGAGAAGTGCAACAGCTGTACAGTGGAAATGGAAATTAGAGCTTCATTACTGAACAAAGCAGCAAACCACATAATATTGCTATTGGTTGTATATACTTAGAGAAAAAAGGTTATATGGAGATCTTTACAAAGCTCTTTATGTCCTTGTTTTGTTATGTCCATGTAAATCTTTCTATTACCATTGTTTCAAAAAGAAATAAATTTAACAAATGTTTCATTGCCTATTTTTTTTTCCAAATGGAAAACAAACAAACAAACTTCCTAGTTATAAATAATATCAGCAGTCACAAGAAATTGTACAGTAGCTAAACAATGAAGGCACATAGAAATGCTGTTTGTTTTATTTCTACACAAAGCCCCGCTGAATTCACAGGAATGAATTAAATATGCTGAGTGTGACTGGAACTCTGGGAAAGCAACACTTCAGTTAATACTGGTTTTAATTTTCCGTTTTTATTAATTCGTTGTAAATTTGGATAATAACTTTAAAATAAAAGCCACTATGGAACTACAAATGTATATGCATATAAAAGTACATTACTAATTCCTATGAAAATCACCTTGTGTTCTTTCAGTTTCTAAAAGAATATCCAGCAATATTACTAAATATTCACCAAAAATAGGTAACTGCAAAAAACCAGCATACCATTCCCTCTAATAACCCTTGCTTTGTAGTAAAAATGGGAAACATTTACTTATTCCATCCACTATTTCTTATTTATGATTATGCTAGGAGGTTCCAGGTGCATACAAAACCCTCACTGTACGAGTCATTTAATGATGGTGGAGAACACATTCATTTGGAAAAGATTCTTCACCTTAAACCAAAAGCCCAAACTGTCCGTCTTTCTCCCTCCTCTTTCCCTTAGCCTTCCCTTACGTTGCAAACCGTACACTGTTAGTATTACCACCACCAAGATATTCAATAACATTAGAGGCTTGAAGGTTTCCTGATGCTTTATTACACAATGATGAAAATATCATAACGCCACTAACTTCATCAAATCAGGCATTTCATTACAGCATCCTGCAAGTATAGAAAACTGATTGTCTTGTGTCAGCATGGCCCGAATCCAGTTCTTGCATACAAGACATGGTTACTAATGATCTTTGTAAGTCAGCTGAGACTTGATCCTATTTTTTCAGTTTTGCTGCACTAGGAATTGTATGTCAGAGCAGCAAATAGAAAGAGTTTATTACAGCTTATCATATAGTTTGTTTGACAAAATGGTCAATCAATAATAAACCAGAAATTAATAATTAATTGTACTTGCAATTTGCACAGCAGTTGATATCTCACAACAAGGCGAAGTCTGAGGTAAGGAATTTTTATCAGCCTTTTATAGAAGGGAGCTGCAGTTTTGGGGTTCTCCCTGCACCATCAGTACTAGTCAGAAAAGGATGGCACAGGGAGCTAGAAACCTCTTCCCGATTTCTGTTTTCTGCTTTACCTGGAAGGACCTGATTTATCCG
The DNA here is from genome assembly GCF_000737465.1 of Haliaeetus leucocephalus. Lineage (NCBI taxonomy): Eukaryota > Metazoa > Chordata > Aves > Accipitriformes > Accipitridae > Haliaeetus > Haliaeetus leucocephalus. The sequence continues at coordinate 7,882,806 of NW_010972653.1, forward strand.
GCTGGCTGTGCAACCCAGAGGAATATCTGTGCTGCCAGTTAAGCAGTGTATGGAGGGAACCATTTTTTAAGCACAGACCTGCCTCAAATCCTGAGTGCATGCCCAAAACCATCATTCAGGTACAAACTTAGTCCAGTATATTCCTCACCTTGCAGGGTAAATTCACTATAAAGAATCATATCTCGTGAATAAAATTTACAGAGGTCTGCTCAACCCCTTCTGCATACCGTTGCATCTCCTTTCTTCTTCGCTTCCCAAACTGCAAGAGAAGAAAGGGGGCAGCTGACCAGCTGCACACACGTTCAGAGTGCTCTCCAAGCTCTTCGTTTGGCAATTTAGGCATAAACAAACCAAAGCAGGAAAGGAAGATCTGAGCCAGTGCTAAGATAATTTATCTATGGCTACACAATGAGCCTGGCAGAACAGGAATACCCTGAAATCCTCCCCATTACAGTCCTATGGACTCTTCACCACACAGTCTTGAGACTAAATGAGTAAGTATGCTGAGAAATCACGTCTGAAAAGACAGCTTCTACAATGCAATTGCTCCCATTTGGGGCCAGGGTAAAGATCAGAATTAGAGCCAACTCAAGGAGCAAGATATATGAAATGGAAGCATGCTTTTTTTTGCATGTGAACAGTTTTCTCTTGAAACAGGTAATTATTTGGGAGAACCATCTACTTCTATTCTCAATCAGAAGAAAAAAAAAAGTTTGTCATGTTGTTCCATTTCTGTGTTATTCTGGTAATGTATTTTAGTGACTATGCATTTCTGATTATTCAGAATTGCTTCACAGAGAGATTGAATTTACATTTTATCTAGACAACAGTCTTACCCAGAAAGATCTTTTTCATTTCAGTGCTAGTTTGAAAATCCATTATTTGGTGTTCATCGCATACAGGTTTTCATTTCCAGCAAGATTGCTGTGGCAGAAGAAATATAGACAAACTCAATGGCTTCACTAAGTATGAGTTTTCTTGTAATATAGAAAAAAGCCTTTCTAGTTTCCACGAGCACTGAGCTTGGAAAATGTGGGCCCGATTCTGGAAAATATTGTTTGCTTTCGGGGAGCAGTTTAGCATGCTCGCTTTCCACTTGGAATCTGCCTCTCTCCTACCTAGGCCCCTCCTGGCTTTCAGATCAGCTAATATTGGCTCCCCTGAGAAAACAAAATAATTCTGTATTTAAATCTAGGATTCTGAATCAACCGGAAGTGCTGGTCCTCCAGCTCCTACTCAGTGTAATCTCAGTGATGAGAGCTGCTTTGTCAGCATTGATCCTCATCAGGTCCTTCAACTAATACTCAAGAGTTAAAGTTATTTCAAAAATAAAATTTTCTTGCTGTAGGAAAGAGAGCACAGGTATTTCAATTTGAAAGTAAGTGATAGCACTTTCTGTCAACTATTCTATTTGAAACAGACCTTTAAATTAAATCAACAAGAAATGTGAATTTTAAGTTTATTCATATTCTCTTTATTGAGATTTTCTCATTTGTAACGCTAATTTCTCACTGCTGTTGAAAGTGATGTTTTTCCCGTAACTTTATGATTTTGACCAAGTTGCATATTTCTGGATTTTGCTTTGAGAAGAAAATGTCAATCATTTGTATTACCCAACAATATTAATTGGTGCCCAGTTGTACAACACTCCAGCTCATTTTGGAGACCACACTAGTGTTGCTATTAGGCATTTTAATGGTAAGCTAAGGAGGAAAGAGAGGGGAATCAGGACCTGATGCACATGGTGAAGAGGGTGAGGAGAAAAGGTGCAACATGGAAAGAGGGAGGGAAATGCAGAGCTTGAAATGTGCAGAAATAGGAGTTAATTGTCATATTCCACTGAAAAGCACTGATTTTTTATAACACGGCACTGAGCAGATATAAATCACATTGATAACATTTACTGTATATAGTTTGTTGTTTCTGATCATTGTGCCAAGCTTCCTGTTAGCATCAGCAAGATGACTGATGTAGACTTCAGGGAATACGAGAAGCACACAGATAGCTGGGCCATATGCTGCAATTCCCAGGGGAATGCAGTCCGCTCTTCATATTGGGTTTGGCACTTAAAGGCTGGAAACTAGAGGAGGGAAAAAACCCTGAAGCACAGTGAACTGCCATAAGCTGGTCCCATCTTACCTCTGCTCTTAATACAAAAGGTTTCTTAACTGTAATGAAAAAAAAACCCTGTTCAAAATGTGTAAACCCCACAAAGGGTCTGAGCCACAGTTACTTGCCCCTTTGGAAGGCACAGGCATAAAGCAGTGTCTCACAGCATTTCACTGCAATGTTGTCTTCAGGCTTAATCTGGTAGTGAAATGCTTAAGCAAATAGTTACAAGAAAATGAGTTCTTAGGGCAGCTCCAATGTCACCTCCATGTGCAAGATAAGGTTAGCAATTGCCCTCCTTTTTTAAGTGAAGACATTCTACAGCTCAAATACGAAGTTAAATTGTGAAAGCTTCAGCACAGGGCATAAGTACTTATATTTACACAAAGACAATGTACTGTTTTGAAATACATGACTTTCTAGTGGCTTCCCCCCCCCCCAAAAAAAAAAAAAAAAAAAAAAAGAGTCCTTTTTATACTTCCAGTCCTGCTTTTCCTGGTTGTGGGCACTTGCTGACAAGGAATGAAATCTATCACTCTCTCTTTCCAGAAATGCCCCCCCCCCCCCGCCCTTCTCTCTACTCTTGACAACAACAGCACAGAAGAGTGCAGCCTTAAAACAAAATTTTCTACAGTGTGTCATGTTGCTGCTGAAATTTAATGATATTCAGGGCTAGGAGAAAAGAGCAGCTGCCCTCCAGGTGGTGTTCCATAAATGCTCCCCAGAACCCAGCAGGAAGCTGTATAAGTTCAATTCAGTGAAGCAAATTCAATCATTTGCCCCTTTGTAAATGGAGCATAAGCAAAAAAAAGAAAAAAATTTCTTTGAAGGATCCTAACACAACAACTACACGTACCTAAAAACTCACAAACACATTTTTTTTTGCTGGCGCCGCTGTATTTCAGATAAGCTTAATAGGATCTTACCAGCAGCAATTTCACTTTGGAGCACTGTGGAAAAGGCATAAGAAATTCCCATAAATATCCAATATTTGTTTCACGCAAAACTCAACAATTAGTGGTGACTAAAATGCTATAAGGTTAAGAAGTTGTCTTCCTAAGGCTTTTTTATAAACATTAAACAGCTTTTCCAAGGCATTAACTTTTTGTGACAAACATAATTAGTGCAGCATTATTTGATTAAGTATGAAGACTGTTGTGGATTTGCAGTTCAAGTTATTATTATTTTGTTGTAGACTCTACCTGCAAATTAGAAGTACAGTAGTAAACCTTCTGAGCCACAGCTCCTTTTAATACTAATTACTGTATTAGTGCCTAAGATTCATTGTTATCCTGCACAGCCACCGTCACAATTTACAACTGGCTTTATTAATACGTTATTCAAAATGATATGCAACCATCTTGTTACAGTAGTCTGCCTGGACTATTTAGATATAAGTGAATGACAGTATTTTTACCTTAAAGTATTTTTGCAGGTTTGAACTTCACCTTGTAAACAACATGAAAGTGAATGTTTTTCTTCTAATTTGCTGAACATTTGGCCTGATCTGCTTTTTATCTTGAACATGTATGAAATATATTAGAAAGTGATAAAAGACATTTTCTGTCCTCATGCAACTAAATAACTAAAAAAAATAAACAGCTTGGATTTGAAAATAGGAATTTGGCAAATGATTAATACATTATCTCTTGTGGCACTTTGAGGGGAAAAATTGCAGAGCTGAAATTCTGTGTACTGGAAACCTGCTGAATTTCACAGTGCATTTTCTGTTGGTAGTGTTTTAGAAAGGCTTTCAAATTCACCGAATGTATATATGGAGAGGAAGCAGCTGGATTAACCTGATATCAAATTAATGATCCACTTTCAAAGAGTGCTTTTAGGAAGGAAGAAGGCCTGGTTTCATATCATGAAAGGCCATTCAAGGTCTCAAAACCTGGTTTTGGGGTTTTTTTTGAGTGGCACTGCATTATGATGGCAAACCACAAAATCTGTAGTCCAGTTCTTGAAACCGTGTTTTCTTTATGGACTATTACGCTGTCAAAACTCTACTTTTATAAGGTGCCCAAGTATGAATTTATACAACAATAAAATTTCTAAAGAAGCCATAAATGTCTAAGGGATAAGTAATGATTGTTATCACAAAAGTATGCATACCAGAGTATATATTTAACGAATCCGCTCACTTTCCTTTACCAAATCAATAGTCATATATTTTCACAGCCCTTTTTTCATGCTGCACTATTTTGCAATAACATTAACTCTGCTAGCCAAACAACCAGACACCAAATTCAAACTCTCGCAGGGTATGCGCAGACTGCCAAATTGCTTGCTGAGCTCCGGCTCCCGCTCAGGCCCAGGGTCCCCCAGCACACCCAGAGCGAGCAACCAATGACCCCAGCAAAGCGGGAGGATGGTGCGACTGGTTCAGACTGAGCTTCCCATCGCCACAGCCTCAAGCCAAGTGCCTTAGTAATTCACATCCGTTCAGTTTGAGTCACAAAGATGGTACAGGATGGTACCATTGGATGCTCGGACGTATTTGTGTAGGCTGGAGCATGTACGTGTGGAGCAGTCACAGAGCCCCATCCAGCACAGCTACAGGGATGCTGCGGTAAAGAGAGGTGTCAGAGACAGGGACACTTTCATTACCTCTTTTGCAATAATGCTCACCTGGGGTTGTAGTAACCTTACTTGATGGAGAGAAAGTTTCAACCCTTTCTCTGAATTCCCCTATCTTTTTTTTTCTTTTCACCAATTTATTTCCTATTTGCATGTTGAGTACATAAGAACATACACTACTTCTGGGGTTTTTTTTAGGAATTCCCTGTTGCAAAGCACACAGAAAGTTGCCAACTAGTGGGCATGTTATCCAGCCCAAAATTGTTTCTGTAGTTGCTGGGCCATAGGGTTTCCCTTACCTCTGATGCTGGGAAAAGAGCCCTGTTCTCAAAAGAATATTTCTGAGACTGTCATAGAAATCACAAGTTTTCTAAATTAAATGGAAAATATTTCTCCAAGTAGCTGAGAACACTAAGAACAACTGTTTGAGCATTAAAGCTATGAACTGATAACTTTGATACAAAATTCATGATCATTGAACCAAATACAGTCTTCTCCTACAAATTGTTTTCTTAGAAGATGAACAGCACTTACAAGGAGCAGGAATTAATACTTGATAGGCTCTGTACCTCTTTGCTTATGAAATTGAGAACCTATCATAACCCCCACTGAAAAAACACTGCAGTTTAGTATCTGCTCCCCTAAATTTTCCATCTTTATTGCATAAAATTTGTAGATATATGTCCAGTTTGAGCCTTCCCCTAGTAGGAAGAGGAAAAAGGCAGAACTGTTTAACGTAGTAAGTAATGTAGTCTGAATACAAAGATGTGAGCTGTGGCTCTATCTGTGTAGCTGTATTAATTTCTGTGGAACAATTCCTAATTTTAACCATTTTTCAGGAAAACACAATGCTTTGAGTGTTTTGAGGGTTTTTTTCTGTGTTATCTAGGAAAGCATATGCTCAAAATAGGAATAGGCCCTGCTAGAGGTATAAGAAAGTAACTGTCTTTTGAAAAGTGTTTTAAAACTCTGAAAGCTAAGCATCAAAAGTAGAGTTGGTCAAGCAATATTATTTTCTGAACCAAAAATTGCATAAATGTTAGCATTTGAGGAATTTGTGATTTGGCCAGGAAACATTCCACTTATCTGCAATTTTTTAGTATTTGCTAACTTTTTTTGCTTATATGGCATTCCTGACTGAATTGCATGCTGTTCAGACTCTCTGGGATGGTCAGCTGATCATTTTTTATACTGCTTGACTGTGTGACTAAAGCTGCAGTTGGACGTCTGTGGGTAAAATACACAGAATTTTTTTTCCTTGTGAAGCAGCTTTGCATTGTTTAATAGACTTTAATAGAAAGTGCTTCGATTCCCATTTTTTCCCCTCCCACGAAATCATTCATTCTGCTACTCCCAGCATCGGTGCAGGATATGGAGACAGTGTGTGAAAAGCAAGGGACTATTTATATCAACACCTCTCCAAGCAGCTCTTCAAACCAGCGTGCAGAGCTAAGTACGCCTCTTTCTTTTGACCTTATGCACCCTGCGCTGGCTCTCTCAGCCTTACCTGCAATCAGAGTGCCTGACCCTCCACATCCTGATGGGTCACAGGTATTTCCTTCCACATGGAATCTGAAGGGTACTTCTAATTCTAGTAGCTGAACAACAGTTTTTCCTGGTGGATTTCAACAACGAAGTTGTATTGATATAGCGCTTTTTTTTTTCAAATTAGTCTACTCTTTTTTTTTCTTCCCCCATTGATTTGTTGCCATTTGACAGTCTAAAGAGAATTATTAAGCCTATCCTATTTTCTTAGTTTTTACTGCAAATGTTATCCTGTTTTGCTTACTGTTATTTAAAAGGTTGCATGAAGCCAAATATATTTTACACTAAATAATAGTTCTGAATAATTGATATGTTAAAACATGTCACCCAAAATACTCACAGAATTCCAAGCAAAGAAATGTCATATCATTTGTCTGAAACAATGCAATTTCAATGTAACTTGTCTGAATTCCTCTGTTGATTTTAGAAATGGCTCTCATACCTGGCTACATTTGCTGATATTCTCTTCCTGAGGGTCAGGTTATTCAGACTACAAACACTTGTTCCCTGCAGTTTTTGGATTCCAGTGTCAAGACAAGTCATAAACAGAGAAAAATCTCATTACATTTGGAAAGTGAACATTGTAGAGACCCGTTTGCCTTTTGCACCATTTTATAATATAATCCATTGCATCCTTTGTCACACCTAACAAATGAAAATGCCATTAAATGACCTTTTAATATGTCCTTTTTTCCCATTTTATTTAAATTGAATTTAGTGAGCAGGGTGCAGATAGTAGGCTGAGAGGGCAATAGTAAGAGGGGACAAAATGCTAGTCCCTGTGAAATCAGTGGCAAAGATTCAGTTACACAAACAGGAGCTTGAGCAGGAACAGGAGAAAACATGAGCGTGGTAGCTACCATCTCCAGAGATCTCCACGGATGTGTGCTGCTCTCAGGAGATCTTCCTGCAATCCACACAATGACTAAGGGCTTCTTGGTCTGAAATCTGAGCAGATGTTGAATGCCCTATTCCTCCACCACCTGCCATAGGGGGTGTCACTCCTGTGCCAGAGGCTGTGGTGAAGGGCACATCCCAGCTGCTCTCCAGGCTGCCAGACCTTGGCTTTCTGTGTGGTCAGTGGAAAGAGAACACGACTGTGTCCCTTACGGTAGATACTCTGACTAATTTAGAACAGATAAAGATACACAAGTCCAGAGATTTAAGTATGGCCCTTCCCTTTAAAAACAGTGGTTTGGTTTGAATTTCCGTACCTTTTCTGTAGCACCAAATCTCTAAGTGTAGAGAACGACTGCACTCCTGAGCCTCTCTTGCAAGGAGGAGAAGACCCAGTTACATGCTGTGCAGCTCTTTTCCAACATTAACATAGAAACAGAGTGGACAGGCTCATTTTCACCTGTAACCTACAAGGCAAGTACCAAGGAGTTCCAGGTTTTCAGGCGTGAGAAAATATTTTGGTTTTTAAAATATGACACCATGACTTAATAGGTAAACAAAACAAATCTCCAATACTGAATTTTCCTATTGAAAACATCAGTTAACAATTCAAATGTCTTCTCTCTGATTTTAAAAAGACTTTCTGAAGCCAGTATGACCTATATTTTTGATAGATAGATAGAAAACTATGGATTTACAAATAAAGATTTTGTACATATATCTAAGTATGTACTCAGTAAAGGCATTTATATCCACATTTAGTATTTTTCTAAATGTTAGCTAAGAGGGATTTTTTTACATCCAGGTTATAAATTCCTGAAATTAGGCATTCATAATATGGAATTGTTTAGAAAGCTTTATTTATAGCAGCACTAGCAGATGCTGCAATAATGAACAGTAGCCTCTAAGCTGTTCTCATTCTGGTATTCCAATCATTCATACCAATTTTTATTATGAGCCCTCTAATGCAATGTAATGTACAGTGTCTCTGCCACACAATCGACACACGTTTTTCATGTGTCCATGTCTTTTCTTGTGAGTATTGCTCTGTAACTGAAAGCATTTTATCAGCTCTGGAGTAAAAGACATCAGGAGTGGGAGGGAAGGGATTTAAGTATACAGCTCTTGTTGATAATGAGAGCTTCACTGTTACTAAATGTTTACTAAAGATAAGAACAAAATATATTTGTGGCATGAACTTCAGATAATATTTTACCTGTTCTTTGAGCAGGTAAGCAAAACAAACACTTCACTCTATCATTTTCAGTAGTGAACTCAGCAATAATTTGCAGAGAGAGAGAAAGAAAGAAAAAAAAAAAGAGCAGCCTTGACTCTGCTTATACTATGCTAAATGGTGCTATTTAGACAGGGGCTAAAGCAAGGGCAGGGCAGAGCCATACTTCCTCTGGGAACATTTGGAAAAAGACCGCACAGAGTGCCTGTGATGACAGAGATTGCTCCTTTGTGTGTTCTTGACATGCTTTGGGATGGGTGGGGAAGGAGTCCCACTGCTCCTTTTTTCTTGCCCACCCTCTTTCTCAGTGTGTTTCCTTGAAGCTGCCAAACCCTGACTCCTCTCTTTGCTCAGTTGGGCGCTCAAGTCCTTTCTTTATTCTGTGCATCCATGACAAACATACACCACCTGAATACAAGCAGTATTTAGCCCCCTAGTTCTGGCACTACCTAAGCCAGTCCTTTAGCAAATACTGCAGTCTCCAGTCGCTGTGTGTTTCCAGGGAATGCCCTGGCAGCCGTAGAGCCCCTGTGTCTCAGGTACCCTCACAGGTGGGTGACTATCAGACGAGAACCTTTTTCCCGTGGAGGCAGAAGGGCTAATTTATCATTGCCCTAACACCATCTATGCTGGTACGGAGTACTCACAGAGCAGGCTGGGGGGCACCCCAGCTTGCTCTGAAGCCAGCTTGCTGTTTGGGCTGCTCACAGCCTGACCCAGCTAGGTAGGGACTACATTGCTGGGGTGTCCATGAATATCATTGCGGGGGAGGGAGGGAATGTCTCTTCTTTTGTGCCATGCCGGCATCTGAATTACAGATAACTGTGATCTGTTGAGTCTAGTTTCTAAATTTAGTTTAGTTCTTATGGTAGCCCTTTGGAAATGTGGTAAAACCACCAGGGATGAACTTCTCTGCCACTGTAAGTCTCTGGGGAGCCTTACCTCCGTGTTAGCTGTAGAGGGTCTTCATCTGCATCCGGCTGAGATAGCTGCCAGGGCCTCACGCTGGGCAGACTTGTTTACTCAAGCATTTACCTGATTACTCACATGACAGTGATAAGGAGCGTATTTGTTGGCAAACAGGTGTAACTCATCAATAATGGTAGCAGGAGGTCATTTGATGGCATACTTGGACACACTGTGTGTTTGTTTAGTTTTAAAAGTACTCATCTGTCAGGGGAAGGGCAGCTAAAGATGCACGCCACATAAATCAGAGGAAAGCCTCTTCAGCACGTCCCAAAATCCAACGGATGCTTTTCGGCACTCATACTGGTGTATGTACCTTCCCAATTACCAGCTGTGTTGGTTTGGTCTGGAAATGGGCTTTGCTCCACTGTTGGGAGGTTAGTGCAGGCATGGGTCCTTGCCCTGGGTGCGGGGAGGGGGGACGGACACCCCACTGCTGCTGGGGGCAGCACGGGCTGTGCCCAGAGCCAGGAGGTGCAGGGGCAAATGCCACTGCCCCTCGGAGGTGGCCAAGGCCTCGGAGCCGGTCTGGGTTCAAACCTGTGTTTTTTTGGATTCATTTCTGTGGCAGGTAGGTCAGACTGTGCTTCTATATAGGATATGAAAACAACAAATTCATTATGGATCGTGGTGTCCTATCAGCTGTTCCAGAATCATGGCTCTGTAAAGACATAAATTTGATCTATGATGAAAACAAACTCTCTAGATCTTTACACCCTTGCCAGAAAAGTTGTATTTGGTCTGCTTCCAAAACTCTCATATGATTGCGATGGAGTGGGCAACTCTTACTCCACAGGGCTGAGAGAAGGTATCAGATTTTTCCTCGCCGCAGTATAAAATCCCACTCATTTGCATTCTATGGCCAAAACCCGTAATGGCTTTGCCCAAGTATGACATTTTTCTCATATATACTGACAGTCAAGTCCCACCCTGATTCTGTAGGCAGCTGCATATTTAGGATGCTCTTTCTGTTAAATGCCATTGCACACCCCCTCTTCCGCATCAGTTTTATGCAAAACCTGTAAGATCCTGAAATACCCTTTGGAGACCAAGCCCAGTGCTGGCATTTGCAGATATAAAGAGGTTATCACAATGGTAATATTTTTTTCAATCTTGCCTTTCTTTATAATAAGCAACTGATCCCTTCAGATTGAATACTAGAGATTCTTCTTGGTTTGTTTTTGTCAGTGAATTATTCTCCTTCTGAATGAATACATATTATTGTAGGGCTGTGATGAGGATAATGAGATACTAGCAGTGATTTATTTGCATTGTATACATATGTGTATGTTTGTACATGCGTATATGTAAAGGAAGGCCACAGAAACATTTTGATATCAGTGCTGCTTAAAAACAATAATGCAAAAATAAACAAGCAAAAAGCAACAAGCAAAAATAATCAAGCAATTGAAAAGGGCATGTGCGTGCAAGATGAGAGAAGAAAAAAAAAAAAGCACTAAGTTACATTTTTTGGTCAGTATCTATTTTTAGCATTTCCCGCTATGGTTTGTTATGTCAGTTGTTCTACAGTGGGGACAAAAAGAAATTATCTTACTGTGTGATTATCTTGGAAGGATGGAAGTATATGAAATTTAAGGATAGCGAGTCTGTATCAAGATACAGTCATGTTTAGTATTTGATTTTAAAGGTCTCATTTTAGTATTTCTTCCTCCCCAAATTCCCCTCTCCCTTCCTCCTACCCCACTCCAGTTCTAGAGAAATGTAACCCTACTATACATTAGTATATTAAATCTGCATAGAAGAAAGAGTTTTTCTCAGAGTTTGAGACATTTTTCAGTAAACATAAATTGAAATAGGTTATAATTGAAATGTGCAATAGCAGAACCTTGAAGGAAATACTTAACTGTGCTGCCTTCCCTAAAAGGAAGATACCTTTTTGCTTAAATAATTCTTTTTAAAAATTCACTTTTTGAAAGTAGCTGTCAAGCTTCCTATCAAAGGTAAAATTGCTGTGAAAAAGTTTTTACTTATTTTCATTTCTGTCTTTCAAGCTTTTAACTGTGTATTTAAGAAGCCCTCTTCAGGGCAAGCAATTATATAAACATGCATACATATACACATACAGAGAGAGAGAGAGAAAGAAAGAGGGAGAGCGAGCATCAGTAACTGATCCCATTCAGATTTGTCAAGAAAATTATATTCTTTTCTTATTCGTGAAGTCCATAAATGTGTTCAGAATAATTAACAGAGCTGCAGTAAGCGATTCACCATTGACTCACAATGTGGTAAGCCAGCGTCTCTTTTTTTCCCACTGGGGAAGGGTCACAGACTCACTTCCATTCGTTCACTCAGTCGTGGGAGGCAAAGCCAGCCTCCAAATTGCCAGCACTGAGATATGTGTTTGACACAGTTGTTTTAGCTGAGTGAGACCAACAGCCAAGAAAGAAAAAGGTTGTGAGCCTGGAACAAAATTAGTGTATTTAAGTGTTTAATCTTTTCTTCTTGTTGATTTTGTCATCAAATTTTATAAGCTCTTCCTAAGCAGGTGACCTTGAAGGGATTCCCCTCTTTCATCTTCTTGTTTTGGAAAACAATTAAAAAAAAAATAAAAATTGATGGACTACCTTGCCAGGTGTTTATTTTTTTCCTCACAATCCTACTGATTACCTGAATTTAAATGACTGGCACTATGCTTTTAATGTGAAAGCAGATAATGCATACATTAGAGAAGAGCAATTAGCATACTTCTGACAACCACTTGCCTCTTCCTTGCTCAGTCCTTGCATATGCATGTTTGTGCACCTTGTAGCACCAGAAGGTTTGTCAGAAAGAGTCGTGATGAAGCCAGGAAATTACAAGCAATGATGAAAATTTGAGGGGAAAAAAGATGAACAGGAAGCCACAAACAACAAGAAACCCAAAAAGGATTATAAGGTAGATATTCATGGATATTGTAATTCGAGCCACACCAAATAAACTGCTTGGATTTGTTGTAATTTTCTCATTCTTTTGCTTGGAGAAAATTTACAGAGTAAAATCAGCAGCTTTCATATCACTCCTCTCTGAAGTGCAGTTCAAATTCTCTTAAATTCTCTCATCTTGAGCTGTAATTAGAAAATGAACCAGAACAGTGCAGACATCCTGGTTGCTAACTGCACAGACAATACAAAATTCTTGGGGGGGGGGCAGGGAATGTAATTGCCTCCAGTCCTAAACAAACCTCAGGGATACTATTGCCAAGTTCATTCAAGTTCATGAAACTCAAAAGTACCACAGCTAAGGAGAAAACCTTATCACTCATCAAATGTCTGTGCACAGACCAAAGCATTTGCTCTGAAGAGTCAGTCATGATGTCTCAGTTGGTTGTGTATGAAGTGTGTGTTATCATTTTCTTTGTTTAGCAAATATAATGGCTGGAATAGACTGCTTTATTTACAATGTGCAGGGATTAAATTTTTCTTCCTCTTGAGACCTAATTTAAAGGTCTGTTTTTCCCTCAGTTCTCCATTTACTCGTGTTTTGAACAGCAAATTGAAGAACCATTATGTTAATGCATGAAATTCCTAATCTTGAATGAAAATCTTCTCCTCATCACTGCTTTGCTCACATAGTAACCGAGGGGACCCTAAAGAGTGGCAATGAATTCAGGACCTCCGTCCTGCTGCTGTTGGAATGGAAAACACTGCAGAGGTAATTCGTTCAGTTCTACCTTGCTAACGCAAGGCTTTCTAGCAGCTGATCACTCTCCAAGGAGACTGTTTACTCGCCCTTGGATGGCATAGATATGAGATAAAAACAAGAGAAAACACAAGTTATGATTGTAATTCCCTTAACTCCTTTACCCACAGAAGACATTTTTTGCTGGCTGGAACCTATTTTCATTAGTGGATTTTGTGTTTGAGGACAGGTTTGGTGACTGACATCTTTCCAGAAGAGATACAGTGCTGATCGCCACAGCGCATGTTTCCTTCCTTTCTGGCTACAGCATCAACTGTGCTCTGCAAAGGCTCTCTAAGGAGCCACTTAGTCTCCTTGGTTAAGGTAAAATTCACTGTTGTGCAATGAGGGCCCATACACCAAAGCCAGAATTAAATGATACTTAAATATCTAGTCTTCTGCAAGGGAGAAATTTCACCTTTGGTTCTTATATTCCATTGAGGCAACCAACAGGGATGACATATTGTGCCACTGCAAGTTTTTTTCAGATGTAGTTTTAAACCCAGAAACCCAGGTCCAAATTTCTTTTGCAGCTACTACGTTGATCAATACAAAAATTTGTCATGGAAAAGATGATGAAACAAATTTGGAAGACTAAATTGAAATTACCTATTTGCAAAACACTGGTCCAACTCTGCAGAAAAACAGTGTGATTTGCAAAGGCTCAAGCGAGTCCATTTCTTCTTTCTCAGGTAAATACATCTCAGTTTATAATGAAAGAAATCTAACTTCTCAGTTGAGATGATTCCTAGTATTCATGGGGAAGATTCTCTTTTCCTGTTGGTATTAGTCCAGAAATTCCTAGGAAACAGCAAAGAGTCAACCACAATACAACCTACAATCATCAGCATGACTTATAGCAGCTCTGGTTCCGCATTAAAAATGTTTCTGCAAGAAAAGCTGTTAAATTCTGATTGATATTGGCCTTTTTCTGTCTATATCTTATTGCTGTAACATTTTGGTGAATGTTTTAGGCAGAAAGGCATTTTCTCAAGAAAGAGGTAAACTTTTATTGGCTTTGCTTAAGTAGAAAAGTGTGATGGAGAGCAACATAGCAACAGATTATACTTTATACTACAATTGCATGTTTCATCTGATGACTTTAAAGTGAAAGTCTAATAATTAGTCTCTACATTGCTCTTTTGAGACAGGTTGTATTTATTAAAACCACCTCACCCACTACTAGAATCCAGGACAGGTAACTTTAACTGTATAATGGTACATAGAAACAAAGCTCAGTATTTTAAAGTAATGAAGAAAAATGGATGACATAAAATTGAAACTTCAGGAGGAATTTACAAAAGTAGAATATAATTACATGAATTGGAATCTGGCCAAAACATTGGCATTAACACCAACTCTTGTGAAATGTCATGAAATATTTAATAATAAGTTGCTAGCCCAAGGGAAGCGATCCCAGGACAAATACCTGATCTTATGTTTCATTTAAAAAAAATGTAAAAATATAAAGACAGAAAAGAGACTTTCATTAAAGCTATAAAATATATTTAACACATTTGGGTACAATATTTTGAACTTGTTCCTGATGTCTCTGAATTTGTCTCTGCAAGGAAATGGACTGGGATAGCTCTAGTGGAATAAATTAGTCTGCAGTATTTACATTGGAATACCTCCTTCCAGGGGCAATGTATTTTAAAATACAAATTATTTTATTCTAGAATAATTGTGATATTTACAACATTCACTAAGTGATGAGGAAAAAGAAAAAAAAAGAGCCTGTAATCCAATATAGATTGTCCATAGATGACATTGCAACAAACTATTCCAAATAGATATTGTAGCATAAAGTATTGCACAACAGTTATTCTGGCCAGTGCCGTTGTCGGAAAGAAGTCCCCAAAATATGCTGTAGAACAGGCAATGCAGATGCTTCAGCCAGTGTAGCTGTGTAAATTATATTGACTCTCAGGATTTAACTAAATGTTCACATGATATTCAGTTCTCAGAGGCTGTGTGCCAGAAAGCCTGTTTTAGTATTATCTGGTCTAACGCAAGATAGTGCGTCTATATAAAACCCACTGGTC
Source organism: Haliaeetus leucocephalus (assembly GCF_000737465.1). Classification (NCBI taxonomy): domain Eukaryota; kingdom Metazoa; phylum Chordata; class Aves; order Accipitriformes; family Accipitridae; genus Haliaeetus; species Haliaeetus leucocephalus. The sequence continues at coordinate 7,897,860 of NW_010972653.1, forward strand.
TTACACCATTACAGCTACAGCAAGTTACTACTAAAGGGTTAAATACAGAAGGATTTAACTCACCATGGAAATTGTCATGTGCTTGACAGTCCTTCAGAGTATGCCGTAATCCAGAATAATGGTTCATCATAAGAGCAATAATTCTTAGTCTGCAAATCTTTTCCTCAAAAAGTTAGTGATGACTCAAGTAAATAAAAAGAAGTGACGTTCATAAATATCTTAACTGCACTATTAAGGTACAAAACAATTTTTTCGTGTCTCAGCCAAAGATCTTACTTTTTAAAAATGTAACTCCAAGGTAAGTAATTGAAATCAATCTTAACCGAATTTTTTTTCTATGGAGTCTCTCACCTGGTGCAGTTTTAGATACATACCTACCTTAAAAAACCTACTGCAAAATCATGCCTCTACACTGAAGAAAGCCACCCCTTGTGTGCAGCTCAGACTGTCCTACACGCAAGAGTGGAGGTGGCAGAAGCATGTGTGAGCACTGAGCGTGCATTGACTGCAGAATGATAGATGTACATGTAACTGTCAGCATTCAAAGAAATCACTTAGCTACATGCACCCTACTTTAATCTTCTTCCTGCTGCTGTTAAGACACAAATTCTCCGCCATCCTATTTTTAATACAGAATCACAACCCCTTATTTTGCTTACCCTGATTGTCACTTTAGATGCTTCAGATGTGTGCTGTAACAAAATGCTATTGCTTTACTTGGGCATTATAGAAAACTGCTGTTAGCTTTTTCACTTTTGGAAAAAAGGCCCTGGAGTCTTCAATAGTCACAGGAAACCGGGACCTCAGTTTTATGTCTCATGAAGGTGATAGCTCCAGCAGTACATTGACCCTTGCTACGGTGCTCCAAATTGACTCAAAAAACTTTTTTTCCTGAAGTCCTGACCCATCATTCTCACATTCTGAAGAAGTTTTAAATAGTCATTTTAGTGCAGTATTGAATTACAAAGAAATAGAAAAGCAGACTGACTACTTTCCTTTTAGTTCTCTAGGCCTTTTGGTCTATAAAGACCTGAAAGCCCTCAGCAGCTTCAAGAAGGGAACTGTGCAAACTACACAAAGAAAATGCTCACAGCAGGGTGGAAAACAAGCCGTGAATATTTAGCTCAGATCTTACAAGGCAAATCTTAACATGATACCAATCTGAGTGTGAAATAGCTTCTTAATGGAATTGATTAAACTTCTATCCTCTCATTTATAATTAAGCATCACAAAGCATCTAGGAGTATACTATCAAGAATAGTCCATTGGAAAGGGATGAATTAGTTGAAGCAAGAAAATAATGTTTCAGTAGAAAGTGCTTGACTTCTGAGAATATCTTTCAATTATTTTAGAGATTCACAGTATAAATGTCTCCAACTGAATATTTACTGAGGGTTTTTTAATAGTCAGTAGAAAGAAGTACATGCTTCTGGGAGATTATTCGTCAAACCCTAAAGTTTTTGTGTTAAAGTAAATATCTAAAATACATTGGATGATTTGTGTCAAGTGACTCTCTCTCTTGAGTATTGCATTAAGTTTATGTGGCAAGCTTTAAGTAACAGGAGGGCATCATCACTAAAGTTCAGCAGAAAGTAAAATTCACTGTAAATAGTAAAGTAAGATGATCTCACCTGTTGTGTCCACCAACTTTGTAGGTATATAGAAGGTGGGAAAGTCTACCCATTCTCTGTTACCTGCAAAAGAGACAGGCACAAATGGAATTCAGACATTGTAGGAATTTTTCCCACTTGAATAAGAACAGATGTGGCCCCATTGTGTTAGCTGGGAAACCTACCAGAGCTCTTAGCTGCTGCATACTGCAGAAAGAACAGAGCTGCTGATTTGTTCAACCTATGCATGGATGAGTTTCAGGATTATTTTTTCTGTACACTGTCCCAAAAGTGAAGGTATTTTTAAGAACTTAGATCATCTTCATGTATGTGTATAAACAAAAAGCAAAATAAACAAAATAGATCATTTACATGTGCATAGCTATGTTTTTGCATCTTCTATTTACCTATTTAGCCATAATAGAGTCACTATGTTTGCCTCAAGACTGTTAGGTCATTTGTAATCCTGTTTCCAGTGACACAAAATGTCACCAATTCACAATCGTCTGATTTCAATGATTTTAACAATGAACACTGATATGTAAAAAAAAAAAAAAATCATAACATGCTAATTTTTAAAAAAATTTTTCAGACAATGTTTTTAAAGTTGTTTTTTTTTCCTTTTTTTATTGAATCTATTCATATGAATCATGCCTGTCATTTTTTTGAGAGGGGCCTTTATATGTTTGGGTTTTTTCCCATTTTTTCTGTTCTCTTTGTACTATTGAATATCTATTCAAAATTTTCTAAACATGTAGGGGGGTGTGAAGTGAAGAAAGAAACAAAGCAGTAACTGAAAATCTCTAACTTTTCAGAATTCCATTAGCTTTTGGAAAGGTAGATTGGCCAATTTACAGTGGTTTTTTTTGTTTTGTTTTCTTTCTCCATAACTTTTTGTAAGCAAAGGAAGCTTGTGAACAGCTGAGAGTGGTTAAAGGAAATAAAAATGAGAAATGAGGTGGGAGAACCTAGCCACAACTTAATAAGAACATGGTGAAATACAGTTCCTCGACAGCAACCTAAGAGTACTAAATGAAAAGGAAAAAAACAAAAGGGGAAATGTGTATGACAATTTAAACTGCTTCTAACTTGAAATCAACTTGTGAAAAGGAGCAAATTCATCAGGAAAGAACAGATCCACAGAGGTCAGTTATTCAGCATTCTTTTGCAGAAGAGACCATTATGTTGATGCAAGTGCAGTTTTGCTGACTGGGGCAAAACACCACTCAGTTCAGTGTTTCACTGATGAGGCCAGGTTTAAATTTAGCTTTAGGGCCTTCATAAGGATTATTAGGAGGATGAAGCTTCTGGGCATTTTCAAGGTCATTGCTGGCCATTTTGCACAGCTGCCTGTTCTCTTTTGCAGAGGATGAGCGTCTTCACAGGTTGTTACTTCTTGTCTGGCTTATTTGAAGAGAACATGCTCAAACAAGCAAACCACTACTAACTTCTTTGCTTTGGGGAGGTGTCTGGAAAAATCCATTCTCTTCACTGGCTTCATACTTCTCTGGGGTGGTATTGCATTACTGGAGAAATGCTTCGGGGAAGCTCACACAAGGGTGATGAACTACAGGATGGAAAACTGCTGTGGGGTCTGTTTAAAAACACCGCCACAAACTTGCATGTTTTAAGTTAATTATCTGCTGAATGCCCATCTTAGTCTGGCTATTAAGGGCATTCAGAGCATAATTGCAATCTTGATTGATTCCCTATTTTCCCCTTTGCAGGTCATAGTAAGCACCAACACATTTTTATAATAATCATCTGCAATTAGTGAAGTGAATGGGGTTTAGAGTGTGACTTCTACATTTGTCTGTTATAGTTGTCTATTTTCATACACCTATTCATAGAGTTTAGTTACTGTGAAAAGCAAGAAAATATAATTAGTCCTATTTTCACTGAGGGAAGGAGAAATGGCCTTGTTACAAAAAAGCTAAGTACATTTATCTACCAGATGAAAATCATTCCACATTGTAAAGGGTGGATTTTTTTTTTTTTAAGCACAGGGTTTCCTACTGGTCTGGCATGTTGGGGGGTGAGGGGGATGGGTGTGTTTTGCTTTTGACTTTTTAAGTTGAAATTTTTATATAACTACTCTGTAAATTTTGTTGCTTGTCCTAAACATTCTTTGTGCTAAGCCCATTTTTTTGTAATTAGTTTGAAAACAAATGCTGCAGAAAAGTGTTGTAGAAACTAGTGGCTAATTTTCTTTTGAAAGGCCATTTCTAAGGGAAAGAGAAAAGCTATGTATGTAAATTGTCGATCAACTCTAACATCGCATTGCTAGAAGACCGTGTCAAACTCTGTCTCCCTAGCAGACCATTAGCAATAACTGTGCTGATGCAAAGTGTCTGGAGTTATGGAGTAAGACATACTCCACCTTAGTCATTTTGAGTGAATTCTGCATCGGTGCCGCTTGGGGCAGGGGCTGTGGTAAGTCATCAATTCCTGATCTCTGCTGTACAAATGGGATTGTAGTTGCTGTCCTGCCCATGTGATGACAAGGCACGTCCTCCCCACATTTAGATAGGCTTCCGCCAGAGGAAATAATTTTCCACTTTTAGCCAGATGCATGAGCACTGCTCCTAGATGGATTTGAACGGCCCGAAGGGAAAAGGGAGGGAGTGGCTGGCAGCTTTCAGAGGCTATTTGTGCAAGGTAAAAGCAGGGAAAGAAAATGGTATCAAAGCCCTGATCTTGGAAAGTGACGAACGCTTCTTATAAGGCATTGAATACTTTTAATTTACAGGTCTCTCTGCATGGATAGTTACACAACCATTGCAACACTCTCTCAGAGCTGATGTTAATTAACATTTAAATGATGTTTGTAAGTTTTGCAATAGTTGCAATATTTCTCACTTGCAGATAGGAAACTGAGGCCCTGTAAGAATCAGGACTGGATATATACAAGAATACAGGTCTAAAACCCACACCTCTGGGTGTTTAATAAAAGCCTCTCCCCAGATAAGTTGTTCACAGTCTGTGTTAGGGTATAGCTCTCTCCTGTAAGGCCAGTGGACACAGGGTTGTTCTATGGGGCCAAGAGCAACCTTGTTTCTATGGGCCTAAGCTACTTCTTTTCTGTTACTTTAATATTAAGCCATTGCATATAAAAATGAAACATGATTGAAAAGAGTGACTTTGACCTACATATGTTCAGAATTTGCCAATACTTAAAGTGTATGGAGAATCAGCTGGAAGAAGGCTATAAAATCACGTCTCATGAAAAGCCATAGAAAAGCATCTAAATACCAAGAAAAAAAAATCTAACAGTTTTTTTGTGGGATTTTTTTTTCTTTGCCAGGCTTGGATTGTTTCCATATAAAGTTATCAGGATTGTAACCTGTGTGGAAGTGTCAAAACGCTTTTTATTGCAAGCCTGTTTTATATAAAGCTGTTATATTTTCCACTAATTATGAGAAATTCCGCCTCTGCAAGCATAAGGATGTGATTAGCTGATGTGAAAGATATAATGCAAGCAAACAAACACATTAAGTCCCTCAAACTGGGCTTAGCATCAGTATTACTTAGCACCGGCCATGTGCAAATCAGCTTTCATTCGCCCTTTTCTCACATTTGCACATTTTCTTATTTTTAGGTTAACTTATATGTTTTTCAAAGTTTCATGTTTTATTACCTCTAAGCTGTTTAAAGCTTTTCTGAAGCTGCACACGGCGGGGAAAAAAACATGTCACTCTTTGTCTTCCACCATCGCGTGGTGGCCCTGGCTGATGGTGGGGGTTACAGTTACACTCTGTCCCAGAGGTGGTTGTTAACAGCACGAACCCTTTACAGGGAAGCTGTATGTCCATGCCCAGTGTGGAGTTAAGACTTGAAGCCTCTATTATTATTAGGTTCACAACTCCCTGCTACCTTAATCAATATTATAGCATCCCAGGAGGTTGCCAAAGTGGCCATTGCTCATTATTATATTTGATAGATGAATCATACTACTTAATGTAAACTGGAATGCAATTCTATCAAATGGGCATATGCAACCACTGTCGGTTTTGAGCCAACATTTTTGAAGTCAACAAGAGTTTCTTGGCTGATTTGTCCTTGAATGAAGATTTTCTCCTTCTTATGGAAGTTTGCTGTCTAAATCAAAAACTCATGAGGCATACAAAAACATATCTTTGCAAGATTAAGCTTTCCAGGAAAATGTTAATTCTTTGCTGCAACACAAGAAATATTTTGTATCTAAGATTTATTAGTGGGGGTGGATTTTTTTTTTCCAAATTATATCATACTTGTCGAATTAAAGATTTTTTTTTTTTCCAGAGTCATGTTAGATCAATTTGATTTGCTTGTACTTCTATTCAAACTTTTTATTCCATCTTAGCAAAGGCAAATGGTAGGCACTTAGTCTTTCATTTTGTTTTCAAATAATAACACTTCCAACTGTCCTTCTGAAGAATTTGAATAAAGCTGCGATTCAGTAATTGCATGCTTACAACATTTAACTTTGCCTTCTGCTAAATTATACTGCTAGCCTATAGACCATTACCCTTACAGAGTTAAGGTCTCTGTTCCTGTATTTCCCACTGAAATCTCAGAAAAGGCTGGCTCTTTGTATGGCTGCATTGCCAGTAGACATGAACACTGTTTTACACATCTCCAGGTATCTGGAGAAGGAGGAGATGAGCTAAGAGGAAATGGCAGGGTTTGCTGCTGAAGTAGGTTGTCATTAGGACAATCAGCTGTAACATTATCAGGGTCCCAGCCCTGCAAATACAGCCACAAAGAGAAACCCTGCTGAATCCATGTTACTACCAAAAAGACTCTAGCCGGGTATAAAATTCAAATTATAAGAAGGTCAGGGTGACTGTATGGCTTGTGTTTACATTTTACATTAACAGAGAGTCCTCACAGCCTAAAAATAGTGATGAAGTTAAATAAATAAATATTTTAAACCCTATTTTTTTACTATGGAAGAATTCAAGAAGAAAAGAGTAAATTAAAAAAAAAATGCTTACAGCAGTTTACTCATCTTTATGAAATTAAGATGAGTTCCTGTACAGGCAAGTGAACAATTTCTAGTATACACCAGGAGGTCACCACACAGCATTTCTGGTACCACCAGATGACAGACATGATAATGTCTGATGACAGACATTCTAATAATTAGCTTTTTCCGTGTCTTTGCAAAACCATCTTTGTAGATTCATAGTATATCTTCCTTGCTCTTCTCCTTTTTCCCTCATTAACATTTCAATCAACTGTACATTTCATTGGAAACCAAACTGAGAATGTGGGGAATTAATACTTTTAATGTCTTTTTAATAGGAAAAAATGTACTCTAGATGACTGTGAGCTGTCTATTGCTTTTTGTTGTTGTTGCTATAATTGAAGTTGCACAGTATGGTGCAGAGATGTACGATTTTCTTCCTCTGAAGGAACTATGTTTTTTTATTGAGTTTAAGGTAATCAATCTTAAAAGGAAGATCAACACCAAACAGCATTGAGAATTCAAGTAGAAGAAACATGAAGACTTCTCTATTGAAAGAGTAGGAGATTATAAAGCCAATGGTCAGGAGTCTGACATTTTTGGTGCAGCATATGGGTATATTTAAAGAGAGAAATCACGGTCTGCTTTTCATACATGATAATTTTGATCCTTTTTTTTGTGGTCCTATTTTTTCACATACAATCTGTTCCTAAATTGAGCCCTGGCAAAGCACTTCTCTAACACTTTTAGTGACGTGTCTAGGAGGATCATGACCTCCTCTTGGTGCCATCCAGTGCACATACATCCTTGTTGCCACAGGACTCTGCCTTAAACTGTCACCTTCTGCTTCCAATGCTCAGACCATCTTGTTGGTGAGCAGGGCTGCGTGGTCTGGTGTCTGCCCACTGGCCAAGTCAGAGACTTCTGACACACGTTCACCAGAGGGTCACAGCTCTGGTTGCTTAAAGGGAAGAGCCAAAATACTGTAACTTTCCATTTTGGCAGATTTCATACTTAGTGGCTCTCCTGTGCTCTTTTTTTTCTGCTCAAAATGAGTTGTGTTAAAGTGAGGGAGATGAAGAAGAGCTTGGACATGATGAGAGTACATCTAAATAAATAAGTGTAAATACACACTGTCAAATTAGAAGTTATTTCAATTCTCTTTTTTATGAAAACTCAAGCTGTTAAAGTAATTTATTCAAATTGACTCAACAGGGGTCTTGGCAAGGTAGGTCAAGGTGGATTTTCTGGTAGAAAAAACTGTTCTGAAATTCTTAGTGGAACAAATCCCCCAGAAAATTAATTACAGTGGTTTCATATTCACATTAGACAACTGAAATACAATGGGGAAGGGACTATAGCACATTTATTAGAGATTGGTGAGCCATCTTTTAGTTTCACACCCTGCTAATTCAAATGTGTATTTCTCAAAAGAAAAATTTGGATTATTTAAAATAAGCCAGTAATTTAAATCTGCCAGTAAAGCGAAATGCAGAATCTTGATTTAATCAGTGAATGAAGTTATCACAACTGCATGCACATAAGATACATAACATATCGTATGAACACTATGAAGGAGGCTGTGGAAAACATTTGTGTTAATTAAATGATTGTAAGACTTTGTTAATTTTAAAATAGTAATAGGAATAGCAATTCTCCTTATCTTTGGTAAAAGGTGGCTGACTGAAGGGGTTAAGAATGTGGAAGATACAGTAAAATACTAAAATAAATGTGTGTGTATCTCTCCCAGTTTGGCTGTTCCAACACAACTATCCAAAGAATATGATGAGTGGTAAATGAAATGAAGTATGGGGTCCTTAAGGAGCATGTGGAATTCATTGCCACAGGAGGCTGTAAAGTGGTTGTAAGGTGGTTGTATTTAAAAGAGGATTATTTTACAAGCAATAACACTGAGCTAAATTGTATGGAGCAATGGAGTAACATTCTTCACGAGACCCCTGAGGCTGGCTCAGCATTTTCAGCTATGGCAGCAGAGCATTTCATGCCAGCGGAGAGGAGCCAAAGCGTACGCAGAGGTGACACAACAAAAAGCTAACCAAATGGCAAGGAAAAGCCAAGAAGAGTGGAGAAGTAGGAAGACAGCGTAATAAAACTACATCTTGTCCAAATCCGACTGGGCTTCTGTCCGTGTGTGTCTCTTCTCCCCGTATTTTCTTGTTAACTGACTCAGAGCTGCAAAGGCACTTGGCCAATGGGAAATTAAGCCCAGGAGCTGAGGTGGAAGCCAGTCTGGCTGCATCTCGCCATGGTGACTCAGCTTTGGACTGGGGATATTTTACTGATACATTTTGATATTCTATAAATATTTTTTTTTTTTTGTCATTTGCTGTTTTGAACTAACTGACTTTTTGCTGAAAATTAGGTGAAAGTGGCCACTTGGGGAATGGGGTGTGGGAGGGCAGCTTGGAGAAGGCATGTATGCAGGAGGAGTAAACTATGCGGACGCTAACAGAGAGGTGCATCTAGGGCAGTAAACCCCACTGCTAAAAGCATTTCAGAAAATTTGGCTTCCTCTCCTCTGGGAAATGTTTACCTGCACTTTTCTCAGCAGGTTGCTGCTCCTTTTTATCCTCCACCTCCTCCCTCTGATCGTGCTTAGGGGCTGTAAATCTCTGTCTTGGCCCTTCTTCCAAGTCTTAGCCCCATAGCTGCTTCTTAATAACCTGTTTGGTCATCCTTATGCTTCCTGGCTGGCTTCACATAGTAAGTGAGTGTATGTGGGTGAGGTGAGAAGCAAAATTTGTCCGGTGAATGAACTGGACAAAATCTTGAATGGAAAACCAAGAACTTTGAATTCAGTAGGCAGGACCACAGAAAGTCAGAGAAGGGATTTGAAGTCTGGGATGGTGTGGGTGAGGAATATGCTTACTAAATTGTAAGCAGGCTTTCCATAGTGTTTTATTGCCAAAACAACTGTAGTAATTGTAACTGTAAGCAGGCATGCTTCCTCAAGTGTACTAAACTAAGAATTGCTGGCTGAAGAGTTGCAGCATTTTCCATGTGGAGTATTTTAGCACAAGGTTAAGGGGAAAAATCTAATAACCAAACTTACTAGCTAGGAGTATGTTAATTTGCTTTCATTATCAAAAATGGTATGGCAAAACACATCATTGTGTTGTCAGTTACCTAAATCAACGAGCCCATTTTTAACATTTTCCCATATCAAGATTTGTTCAGGTACCTTGTTATTAAAAATATGATAGTAAGTTGGTATGATACATGTTACCAGTTAAACATCTATTTTTGGTAAATATTCATGAGATCATCTTAAGATTAATTTCTGTTTGAACAAAAGTAAGTTCTACATCCTCACATTGCTTATAAGGAACTTGGGAGATAGCAGGTTAAAAATTCATATGGAGAAAGTTGCATATGCCTTATTCCCACTTACAAAAAACTGGAGCTATTTTAATGTTTTCGCATATGGAGTTATTGTAGCTCACTGAAAAAAACCCCCACTCAGCCCTGTGTTAGATACCAGATCTCTCTTCCTATTACATAATGCAGGGAAATATACATACACAGTACAGTTATTTTAAATACAAAGTTAGCAAGAATTATTGTAGCTTATATGGAAATGGAGAGTCTGAGAAGTTTTATAAGTTTCAAAGTTCTGTGGCTGATGGAAAAGCTCAATTTATTGTGAACCTATTTGCAGCTGGGGGATCTGCAGGAACTGGAAGAGACAGAAAACAGTGAACATGCAGACTGACAACTTAAAAATATAGGCAAACTCTCTGTGATCTTCCGTGGCACTGATGTGTAAGGCTAATAACAGCAGCTTCCCTCCACTCTTTTCCTGTCCTTAACTAAGAACAGATCCAGATGTTGCAAGAACGTCACCACAGAGAAGCAGGAAAAGGAAGGGTGAGTTCAACAGAAAGTGTTTGGGCTGAGAGTGCGCTGGGTCAAACTGCGGAGCTACGTGGGGGAGGTCGTGAGCTGGGCTCAGGTGGGCTGGTGGAACTTTGCTCTTGGAACGCTCCCAGTGCTGCTGTGCCTTTCCTTGAAACAGCCAATCTGTCCCTTAACGTGAAATACTTCTGAAGGGTTTTACTGGATGTCCCAAGTCAGCCTTCATTCAGGCAAGCTGCAGAGGTCTTCCAGTGCTGGATAAGAAGTCAAACCCAGGCTCTGAGAGGGCCTTGCTCAGGTTGGTGTGCGAGATACAGCTCGCTCTTAGAAGCTAGCCCTTGCTAACCCCGATTCGGAGGACACTGACTAACATGCAGACAGATTCAGGAGGTGAAGATCTGTACATTTGCCCCATTGCCAGTGTTTTCTGATTTATTAGGGAATTTTTCAAGAGTGGACATGCCATGCGGTATGTAGTCTCTCCTAGGGACTTGGTAACCTCTGGCATTAAACACTGAGGGTAGTGACTCTTGTATCAGACTTATTTCCAGATATTGTGAACTACAGCCTGGAATTAATCTTGGTCCTTAAATACGCATACATCCTTCCCATTGCATCCAGACACTCAAGGAGTATGCTCTCACTCTACAGCACAAAGCTCATTTTGCTGGGATTTCGACCATTCGTCCTGGTTCTAGACTGCAATGGTACCAGGACGCAGCTGGCACCGTGGGCCCTGTGCTGTTTCTGGTCCATACATGCCATAACTATTTCATCTTCTTTGCAAATCTTAAGCACTACTGCATTTCAAATGCAGATGGTAACACGAAAATCCTCTTTACTCAAGACGAGTTGATATTATAACACTTCCCATTGTCCCAAGATGTTTCATGCCAGAGGTGAATATCTTTACACATTTAGGGGGTGCTAACATATGGCAGGTTTCACTGTGTTGGGAACAGTGCCCTTGACACTGTTCAAGTGTTCACAAAAAGCAGGCAGGAGCTGAAACCTTCTATCACCCTTCTTGAGATTTTTTTCCTCTATGAGTTCTTCAAATCTGTGAGTATCTCCTGTGGTCCAGAAGTTGGATTATTTGCTAAATCCCATGATCCCCTGTCAGTCCTCACTTCATAAAGATCATCTCTTAATTCTGCCACAATATGGATTTGGATATGGTTGATTTAGGCCATCCACCTACTCCTTTGTAAGACAGCTGTAAGCTCTTTTGGGTCATATATTTCGCAATGATATTTTCTGTGTTTGTAAAAGGCTCTTTTTTATACAATCTATTTTCCTTACTGATAACAGTGACTCTGTTCTTGGTTAGCCCGTGGCTGATGTCAATAGATTTTTGAAAGATCATATACATGGGGAAATGAACAAGTAAAGACAAATCAATTCAAGCAAATTAAAAACACAACAGCAGTTGCAGAGCAATACACATCATCCAGTCTTGCATAAAAGACACTGGCTTTGGTTCTTCTTCTTGTAAAGTTTATAATTCACTATAAAAAAAGTCTAGTGGAAAGTATTTTTAATTTAACCACAACAGCCCAGTGGCTGAATTTTGTGCAGAGGAATAGGCAAAGATTTTTCTCAAATGACATCAGCATTCATTATTTTAAGTTATCATCTTCCACTCTGTTCTCATTCTACACTGACTCATGAAAGTTTTTCAGAGAAATACTGTATATTTAGCTGTTAGGTGTGCAAGTAAAATCAATTCCATGAGTCTAAATACAGACTTTTTTATGACTTTTTTTTTCTTTCCTTTCCTCAAAGTGTAGTCTCATCTGTTTTCTCCTTCCTGATCATTTTCTGTTAATCCATACTGTCTTCCCTCCTTTTTGTTTATTTTTGTGCTTTCCCCTTGTGCTTTCTTTTCTTTCCTTGGAAAGGTTTTTTGTTTTGTTTTGATTTTTACAGGATACTACATTTCCTTTTTTTCTTTTGCTTTTGCCTGACTATTTTCTTGCCCTCTGATCACTTCCCTTTATGTTGCTTTTTTGTAACATAACCTTGGTGATTTCTCTACAAACTGGAGACAGCACACTTCTCTATTAGGCATCACCTTGTGAGATGCATGGGCTCTGCTGCCATTTCATCAAAATTGACCATGATCTGATTTATGTATTTTGTGCTCACCAAAAGTAATTTTTAGTATTTAATGAAAATTTGCATCTACTGTATATGACTCTTCCTAGAAAAGAGTAAAAAGAAGGCCTCAATTCTTACCTGTTCTCTTCTGACGTCATTTACATAATACATGAGAAGAAGGCTCTTACACTAAAGGATGTTAATCACCTTTCCCTGTTGGCTTCATCGGGAACTTGGTGTTGGATAGATAGTATAGCAATGTCTGTACTGGCACCAGTGCATTGGTACCGGCTCTGGAAAGCAACTGCCTGTACTGCTAAATTGACAGAAGAGTCTCTGTCAGCCTGTCAGCCTGTGGCAGCATGCAAGAAAGTTTGCATACGGCCACCCTGATTTGGAAGGCTGTAGGGTTTAAGAGTGTGGATGTGGCCAGGCTGTGCTAGCTGAGTCAGGGAATGGCTTTGCATGCCTTCATTTGCTAGAAGAGATAGAGACTGTGAGTGAGCATCCCCACTGTCACAGAACACTGAAATGAATGTTGCAGAGCCTCTGGGTGCCTCCTGGAGGTATGCATGAAGAAGAATATTGTGATCCTTTCCTGCAAGAGGTAGCACTCACATGTGAAGGAGCTGACTTTTTTACAGCCAGGCTGACTCCCAGGAAGATCATTTCAGAACTCACCCCATTACTAGGACTACAGCTATGGTCCCCACCTGTGCACCTCTCTCCTGTATGTTTTCAATGCAAAAATATAACACCTAGAATACTATACTGCTTGCTTCAGGACACACCTCGGCCAGCAATCTCTGAGTCCTCCTTCAGTCACAACTCTTGAAGCATTCCCTTGAAACACTTCGGGGCTGGGATTTGTTCCCATGTCTGTTGTCAGACCTCTGTGAATCATTGTGCATTCACCTCCTCAGTGTGTATCAATAGGATACATGTGGTAGGCATCAAGTAGCAGATGATCAGATATGGTAGCTTCCTTAGGCAGTTGTCCATTTTTCACTGTTAGAAAGCCAAGTTATGTTATAAATACCAGTAAATGGTACCTGCTGCCAGTAAAAGGCACTTGCTCAGGAGCATGGTAAGCATATACAGAACAAAAGGAGTATAAGGAAACCTACCAAGAAAGGCAGGAGAAGCAAATTGAATATTAAACTTTTGATTTATTTTTATTTTATTTGCATTCAGGAAAGCTAAACATTAATGAAACTGCTTATTTGTCTCACAGACTGAACCCTTTATTTAACAGCAGAGAACGGACTAGCTGTGAGCAGCTCAAGATCTTTTTATATGGCTCTGCCCAAGGGTGCTGAACTGCATGGATTTCTTTTAAAAAAAGACAAGACTTCTTCTATACCTATGCCAGTTCAAGTCTGGCCTTATCTTTTGTGATAGGAAACATAAGATTTTTTTGTGGTGGTTTTCGAACATGTATCAAGTTTGAAGTCAATGGATTATGCCATTTGTTTTAGGTAGTTTCTTGTATAATGTACAGCAACTGTTATTGTCACTGTAACTGGTCTGCATTGGTAAATAGTCCCAGAACTGGAACAGTGTTTTCTAGCACCTAATGATGCATTCAGAGAGTTCCCAAATCAAGAGAATATTTTTATTTTAGAAAACCTCTTTGCTTAATGGAAGTCTGTGAATAGAAACAAATGCACTTGTTTACTGATCTAAACTTGCAAAAAGAGAAGTGACTGAATTTTATATTTAGGGTAAATCTGACTGGAGGAAGATGGGATTTGTGACTTGAAAAGGTCACTGAATACTGTCCAGAAGAAGGGCACTTGTAAACTACAATTAACAAAATGATGAAGATGAGTGCTTTTAATTGTTCCCTTTGCTTGTTATTACTTTCTCTTTATTGTTTTGACTTCTAGACCTTAGTGTACTTCTGATTTGATCTGAATCAAAGTCCCTTTGGCTGCTTCCAGTTTATTTGCATTTTCAGGTGTATAATTAAATACAATATTGATCTTACTGTGATTGCAAACACAGCAGAAATGATAAGAATCCCACAGTTACAATTTATCATGAAATATCTCGTAAAACATATTTTAAATGTTATAACATGTCCCCTTATAGTCTAGTTAAACTCTACAGTTTTATGACAGATTTAGAGTAATTGCAGTTATCAATTAGGAGGAGCACTGGTACATTATCCAGGAGAGAACCTTGACAGTTGTAGATAATCTCAAACTGAAGTAACTGATATTTTGCTCTTTGTTGGTTATAGCTAAGATTTTTACAAATACGAAAGCTTTTATAGATTTTATTATAAGCAAAAGATGTGTTAGGTCATTATTATTTGTCCATTACTATTTTGAGAATCATTATCTAGATAGTTGCCTTTCTACTTCTCAGCAATCCAATGCAGGTTGGTATTTGTCTCTACTTGCCAAAACAACACTCTTTCCTGAAGACTTTACAACTCTTAGAGAGAGGTATCAGTGGCATTAGCTACTTATGCTGTACTGCTGCTTAGACTTCAGCTTGCCCCAGGAGCTTAAGAAAATGCTTATATCAGCAGCTGAAATAGCCTTTGCTCTTGACTTCTTGCAAGAAAATCTCCATTGCCAAATGGCAATCTCACTGCAAGCTCTGGAATTAGTTCTCATGATGCCGTCCTCCATGGTGCTCCACAGGAGCTGGAGGTTCTCAGTGCTTGGGACTGTGACGTGTCATCAGTTTGTAACTACAATAAATTATGTTCTGTTATTTAAATAATTTTTTTCCATCCAGTCTGTAGCAGCTGTCACCTTTATATCCTACAGGCTTTTCAAAGTCTAGCTTCTGATGTGTACTAGGTCAACCTCTAGAGCCTTTTTGCAAGGACCAATCACTGCAGCAATTGTTAGTTCCTGAAATATTAGAAAAGATCAGAAAATCAAAAAAAGCCAGACACAGAATGGAGTTAAACTAACAAGCAATACAACGTGTAACAATGAAACATTTCATAAGCACGTTAGCAGCAAGTGGAAAATGAAGAAAACAATGGGCCCACTATTCAAGGGGACAAGAATGACAGTTGCAAAGATGCAAAAATATTTAACGCTGTTTTGTTTCAGCTGGGTAACATGATCCTCATTTGCACTCAAAGGGTAAGAATTCAAGCCACAATAAAGAAAAATAAGTGAGAGAGTACCTAGATAAGTTGGTTGTTTGGGCCTAATGAAATCATAGGGGGCTGCTTGAGACCATTTTATACAACACAGATAAGGTATGAAAAACTGAAAAGGAGCAAACAGCTGAAATTCACCTTATCTGGTTTTAGACATCTACAGAGTGGATATCTATATCTGAATAGTCAGTGGAAAGAAATTGGCACCTTGATGGTGAGATTCATTTGGCCTGTTTTAGACACTGACTTAAGGATGTTACAAATTGTGCCCTAGACCCCACTGACTCTTGACTATAACTACTCTGAAGTGGGTGCATGACTGCTTGAAAAGCTGTCCTTTAATAGTAGTTTTCTATTGCTTGTCATTAAACTGAAAGGATGTATCAAGAGGACATCAGTAAAGATCAGTCCTGTTTAGTACCTTCATTAGTAATGGGGATGATGGAAATTAGAGGCTGGTACTATATTGTCAGGGTGACTGTAATAGAAATAGCTCCATACATGGAACAGGATGGTGTCAGAATTCAGACTGATCCCTACAAACTAGAAAATGAGACTGGGAAAATGTGGATAAAAGTCACTGAAGACTAAGTGCAAAATACTTTACCAAAGTCAGGTACGCAACTACACAAATACAAGATAGGGACCACCAATGTCTTACAGTTGTGAAAAGAACAGAAGAAAACAGACCAAAACCGCGATGGCTAACACCTAATGTGTAAATGGGACTGCAGTGTGTAAAATGAGTGAAATGATGCTTCTGATAGATTAAGTACTGGTGTAACTTCACAGTTTTCCAGAATGAGATATCAAACAGGAAAACTTCTCCTTGCATGGGTGTGAAAAGCAGTTGGTATGAGACTGATTTGGCAGAGCAATTTGGGCACTTCCATCCTGCAGCATTCACCTCATGGGATGGAGAAAACATCATAAAGCCTTTGGAAATATGGCAGCTAGTGGATGTGTAACACCTACTTATCCTACCCCACAGCTATAGTTATGAGGCCCAGGAGAGAAATAAAGCTTCAAGAAGCACTCTGCTGACCTAGTGAATGCCCTGGAGGGCTACAGGTAGCCTTGCCTTGTTTGGGGGGTTTATTGTTTTTTTTTTTTTACTGTTTCTTTGTCTTTAGTCCCTGTATTTTATATGACACATCATGTCATATAAAAATGCAAGGCCTGGTTCCTGTCTTCTGTCCTGGGAGAAGGGAGGGAAACCTTCCCCATCCCCTCTTTATGGGATGATTTCATCCGCCAAAATTCCGCTGAGCAGTTGCATCACAATGTAAATAATATTTTAGCTCATTTTACTTCTCTGTGGTCTTCTGTTTACTTTCTAGGGCTGCATGTTTGCTCTTGGAGTCACCATTAATCTTAAAATTAGGGTAAACTGGTTTGAATGCACAAATATTTTTTCATTTAAATTTTTCTATTAACTTCCTATTTCCCAACTCAGAAATGAAGCTGCTGAGTAATCAATAATCTTGTTCACTAGGAATAGCTGTCTTTGCAATTTAATGGCCAGGTCCTGCTATAATGAAGGCAATGGCAAGTTTTCTATTCACTTCAGTAGGAATCATATTGGACTCTGGATTAAACAAGTTCACCTGAGGCAGGGAGGTAGTAATTTATCATTTTTAGTCTGGTGTATGGTTGGAAAACCAGACAAACAGAACCTCTTCTTTAGATCTGAAAAGGATTTGTCAAACTTGAAGTGCAGGTTAGGAACTGCTGTTTGTTAATCTGCTTATGAATTTTTTTTTAATTAAACTTTTTAAGACAAAAAGAGTGACCGGCATCGGCAAAAGGAGGGATAGACTAGTAAATGTTATAGAGAATTGGAGATCAGGGTTTATTTTTTTATCTCTGCTTCGTATTCAGCAGAATAAATGCTAATTTAATACTTCAGACTGGGTTTACAATTGCTTGGCACTACTGTAGTTTCCATTTTCAGTTTTCTCATAGCCACTAGCTAAGTGATGCTGGGAGTTAGATGTGTGGCTGTGGGGTGAACCTTTTTTCATTTGTTATTGCAAGGACTGAGGTGCTACCACTACCTTTCTGAAATAAGGAGCCATTTCATTCAGAACATCATTCCATCTAAAATTACTTATAATTTCTCAATGAAAGAAAAACAGCATTGCCATCATTGTTGATTATACTTACAAATTTTATAGTTGTAAATCTTTACCTTACCTAGCACAGATAAAAAGGACATTTCATCTGTTACTTTGTGACTCTTACTCTGAGTAGGCCTCTCTAAATGAGAATCTCAAAGGTCATTTGGGATAGAAACTATTTTACAGAAAGGTCTGTTTGGTGCGTCCCACCCTTTCTGGAGCACATGTAGTCCCTAAAATATACTTTTCAATTGCTGTATTTAACATAAAATACCTTAGCTTACCCCAGCTGAAAATTTGGACCCTTCAATTTTTTGTTTTGGTGTTATTGTTCAAATCTGTTTGGAGACGTCTGTAATCACTTTGATATTTTTAAAAGATTTTCAGTGTTGTCTATATTAAGATTTCCTGAGGAATGAAGATTGACTTGAATGAAGCAGCCATGTGATGGGCAAGATCTTCTTATCTGGGATAAGGATTACACCAATGTGTATTTTAATATCATTATTCATAACTTACCAGAAGTGAAAATTCTCCTGTGGTAAAGATAAAATCTTTCAGCTATTTAAAAAATGTGACTCAGACTGCAACTCCTTTATATGATTTAGCCGAACATACTTGTTCATAGCTGGGAATGCAATGCGTATGGGGAACATCTCTTGCCATGGAGATTGGGGATCCCGTGGTTGACAGCTGTAACATGCATAGCATGTTAGCTAGTAAAATAGCAGCAGACCAGTTTGTGACACAGTTTCATTTATATATCCCTAAAGGAATACCCGTGTAAGCAAATACAAATGACTGTGTTAAACAATAACAGGTACCTCAGCTTAGTCAACGGAACCTGTCCCTCTGAGCGATGCAAACCTGCTTTGGCTACATGGTTTCGAGATTTGCCACAAGATTTTGAACCAATATAAGTGCGAAGAGTCCTGTGAGAAAGGAGATGGTCTGTTCATGCATTTCAGAAACCTTCAGCTCCACACGGCGCTGAATCCAATAGATAAGTTTACTAAGTGAAGCACCAAAATGGGAAAGTCCCCCACATCAACCCTGTTGGGGAGGGAGATGCCACAAGCAGGGACATCTCAGGGAGGATCTGTGAACAAGCTGATAAATCCCAACACAGAGAGGAGATATAAATGAGCAGTGATGTGTGGGAGTTCAGGGAATCAGCACAGCACCCACGCAAGGAGCATTTCGAGGCACTTTGCTATGCAACAGAGCTCCGTGTTTCGGGTGTAGGTTGTGAGCGGTGCCAGGAGCCCAGCAGAGGTACTGGGGAAGGCAAAGACGAGCGTGAGTCAGGCTGCCGGCCAGGGCTGCCTTACCTGAAGACAGAGATTCAGCTGAACGAGGCACCGTGTCTACAAGTAGGACGTGGATGATTTCCCTAGTAAAAATTGTTTTTGCTGTCCTGTAGTTCAGTTTAAAAAGGAGGCCCATGTCAAAAACATAAGATGTTTTAAGGAACAGGAAAAAGCCATCTGGCCTCACACACGTGCATTTTTTTTAGTATATCTTAAGCCTACTTCCCTGCTTTTTCAGTATGCTTCTTAATCCCTTTCTCCTCTATGAAAATAAAAGAAAAAAAGGAGAAAAAAGAGGAAAAAGTCTGCAGAGTTGTCTCTTCAACTCATTTCTGTGCTTTGCTGCAGTCACCCTTCCTGTTAACTTATTCCGTATGTTTATTATCCTTTACGTAAAATAGTTATGCCTGACTTCTTAGTTTCCTCTTTATTTGAAATAATTTGTCATTTTTGTTTAACGCTTAATCAGTTTTGAAACAATACATCAATTTTACTCGTCCTTATAAATGAGTTATATATATAAAATATGTATACAAACTTATACATATATAAACATGATAATAGTTCCAGTTGGCCAGGCTTTTGTTGTAAAAGTGGCAATAAATTTAACAGTTTTAACTTTTCATTGTCAGCTAGGTTAGTGAAACCAACTACTGCTTTCTTCATTTTGGGAGTTATGTGGGAAAATCATTACCATTTTTAACAGAATACACAGTACCAATATTTGATGCAAGCTTGATGTGCAAACAATATACAGATGGTGATTCAAGAAAGAGAAAAACAGAAGTGAATCTGAGATTCATGCAGAAAAGCTATATTTTGAAATAGCAAATGTCAGGTTTCAAGGCAAGGTTTTGATTTTGAAGTTGCAATAGCAAAATAATGAATGGAACTGATTTTAGTATGTTACTGAGGAAATGCCTAAACTAGTACAATGTAGAAAATTATACTTACAATTTGGGTAAGAAAAAAAAAAGAAGAACAAAAGCAGCAAATATGTGTTTTGCTCACAGACTATTTTTTTTTTTAGGTTTTGTTCCTTGCTTGTTACTTCTTCTCTTGGAAGAAAAAACTAAAAGGCAAAGCAATGTCATTCTTTGTTAAGCTGGAAATTAAAATTTCCCAAACATTTTGATTTGAGACATGATTTCTATTATGAAATAAGCTACTGTATCATTGTTGGCCAAAGCAGTTTCCCCTCTAGCATACTTCTTGTTATGCTGAACCTAGCAGAATACCAACTTAGAGGCTTCTGGTGAGAGCACTTCCCTGCAGCCCTGCCAGCAGGCGTACAGTAGGGTTCTCGCTCTGTAAATCACTCCAGTTTGACAGTAGCCATGGATTTGTGAAACTAAAGACAGTCACTGGCAAACCAGGCACAGGCACAAATGGCTCTAAGAGAGGCTTTCTGGACATTAGCCATTTTGCTGATGGACAAGAATTATTTTCAGTGTTTACAAGTTCCCTCCAGTCAACTCATATGAGTATCTAGGAGGAGTTTGCCAATGACCTGCACCAAAATTCTTTGGACAGCTTTATAGTCAGCTTGTACCAGCTGATGAGGTGAATGCATTGGAATGTTATACCTAGTGATTTATGAAGACAACAAGGCTGTAATCTTTCCTCTAGGTTAGAGCCACCTGGCAACTATGATGTGGTGATCTGCCCAGAACAGAGTCAGAAATGCTTACCCACTGAAGGCATTTCAGCCCTACAAAAACCAAGCAGATCATGAGTATCCGTCATCTTTTTCAAGCAGAAACGCTGTATTTATGTGGTAGATTCTTTATGTCTCTTAATATTTTTACTGCCCCTTCCCATCATTACATCACACATTTTTTGTTTAGCTGGGTTTTGTTTGCTTGTTTGTCTTGGTGTGAATGAATGGGTATGTTGTGTGTATAAGGAGATCTGAATTCTTCTCTGGAAATGTCTTTCCACTGACTGCATGGGGAGCCTAGCATAGTTATACTTTTAACTTGAGAGCCTAAAATCATGGAAGCTGAATCTAACATATTGAGACTGTTTGTGAAGGGCATATCCACAAAGACCATGCCTACATTAGCGAACTAAAATGAATGAGGATACGGGTCCATGCCCTGGCACCTAGCCATCTGTACAGTTTACCTTTTAGCATTGTCCCTGATACAGTTTTGGCAATGGTCAGCTAGAAGTCCCAGCCAGTGCCTAGGCACAGTTCAGGGGTTAGCACAAGCCAGGGGCTGCTTTCAATGGGCAATGTGAACACAGTCTCCCTGTTTTGGATGAAGGTGGTGGTGGGGAACAGACAAGACAATTTAACCGTATGGATGTGAGTGATGACATGGCAGCTGGCCTCGGGGCTGGAGAACAGTCACTGGCCCATTGTATTTGCTAAGGCAGATGTAGCCAAAAGGACTTAAGTGTTGCAACCCTTAATTACATGTGCTCTATCACCAAGTGGAAAACAGTAAGGCTCTCTCTTCAAAGCGAAAGGAGTGTTAGAAAAGAGAATGATCAAAGAACTCCTAAAGCTATACAGCAGGACATGCTAAGGAGCAGAGTAAGACTTGGGCCAGATCTCCAAAAGTAATTAGATGTATGTTTTCACTTGGGATTTTCAGCTATGATCCCTCTTGCTGAGATAGGCCCCTTAGGATAGATCTTTTCCTACAAAGGGTCATGCTGAATACTTTCAAGCAACAATTTAACTCAAAATAGCAGCTGAACCAGGAAGAAGACTGAGAATTCAGATTAGTATCTCAGTTCTTAATTAATACTCATTTATACAGAATGTAGAATCTTTGACTGAACTAGAGTCAGAACAAGTTTGATGCTGTAACTTGGCAGTTAGAAAAATCACTAGGTACACAGGAAAGTAAAATTTCAGTCCCTCCTCAAATGCACTAATGCAAAGGGTCAAGAGAACTGGCACACTGGAAAAAAATCTTGGTTTTCCTCAAACTTTTTTTTTCTGAGAGAATAATCTATCCTACCTAAATCAGATAATGCAGTGTCTTAGCCAAAATGTAAGCTGACCAGTGCAGCAGAGTGTGCTAAGATCCTGCTCTGCAGCTTATCCAGACTGAAGATGTGGTAGAAGGGCAGCAGGACTCCTTCACCTGCTTCATCCCATGATGGGTTTTCCTCTGTGGATGATGGGGAAAGGAAGAGGTAACTTAGGTGCTTGCCTGGGGTTTTGGCCCAGCATAGAAGTAGAAATTACCTCAGGCACATTTGGAGTTGAAGAACTAGAGTGAATTACACTGAGGCAGCCTTTTATGCTGGACTTACATCTTGTTTCATAAGTCATAGTATTGCATTTCTGTGCTTGTCCTTTGAGATGGGTGCCTTTTAAAGCAGAGAGCATTTTTGCCCATACAAGACATCTGCAAGATGATAGCATTTATTTATAATGTTAATGCTTTATCCAGCACAGAGCTAGCTCATGCCGGTACCTTTCTCTTTAGCACTCTGAGTATTTCCAGCTGGTGACACCAAATAGCCTCCATTTCCTCATGTGGAACACTCACCAGTTGTTTTACCCCCTCTTCCTTTCCTTTTTATTTTTGCTGCTGGAAGGATGTGGGTGATGATTTATAGAGCATGTCCAATTGGCTCTGTTTGTCTGTGCTGGCCTGCTTCATGCACACTGAGGTCAGTGCTGTATTTGTAGGTAACCATCCAAGGAAAACACCTCACAGCAGGCAAAAATGCTAACTAAGTAAAACAAACTCAGGAATGTGATCATCTGTTTAGCAAAGTTTTCAGCAGTCTTTTCCATTACACTAAGCTTTCAGTCTGCTTCTACAAACTCAAAAGTGAACACAGCACTGTAATACCTCAGACATGCTCAAGTACGTAGGGGACTAGATTTGTTGAAGAATGTTTGGTTGAGGGAACAGGGAAAGCTCCTTTTAAAAGATGGGATTAGCAATATGTACATTTTAGTCCAAAATGTCCAGAGAATTAAAAAAGAAAAAAAAAAAGAAGATTGTTCATTGAAAGCTATGGGGTTTATTTGAGTTTTAAAAGGCAAAACTATAATCACAGGACAAAATCATCTCCTGTTGCCCAATTGTTAACTGCATGATGGGCCCCATTACCTACTTCTGATGTGATCCCCAAAGAGAAATTCTGCTGATATATCAAGGGGAATTTTGATCTCATCCACAGAGCTGCAAGCTGACCACTGTCTCATGTTTTCTGCAGTTGTAAGGTCAAAAGTATCTTTCATGATGATTCAGTGTATAGCGAGGTCAAGAATCCCCACTTCCGCACGAGGGCAAAATATAATTGCAACCTCTCTGCCAGCGCGCGTGCAGAGACGAGTGTGCGGAGATTGCAGCTTGGGGGAGCACTGGGGTAGGTGCGGGGGGAGACAACTGAAGTCATGGTCACAACTTTCTTGGTGGAGCAGGCTGGCCACAGGCAGAGGAGCAGGCTGTGTTTTTCTAATGAGTGGTTTCCTTGAATGGGTATAAAAAAGAGCACATGGGAGGATAATTATGTGGAAGCATGTGATGCACAAGAGCTTCATGCAGCCAATCCGCTGCCGAATCCCCACAGCATGGAGTTACTGGGCCACACGGTAGAAAGACCAACAAATATGACAGGTAAACTGCAACAGATACATACCCCTCTGAATATCAGGTGGCATATGCTGTGCTCTTTACAAATTGCCTCCCCCAGCCCGGCCAGGCTCCCAGTCCCTCTTTGAGGTACGAAGTCACACTGTGCCCATCTGGCAAAGCCTGAGGCTGCGCCTGGCAGCTTGCTGCTGCAGCGGCTGCACTCATGTTTGCCTTTGTGGTAATTGGTTTGTATCTGATTTCAGCTCATATGGAAGGGTAGAGGGATAGCAAATTACTTGCAAGTGGTTCGTAGACTCCGTGAATGGTTTTTTTTGCCCAGCTTTGCTACCCAGCTGAAGATTTATCCGTGCAAAAGCAGAGACCTTGTGGGGTTTTTTTGGTTTTTTTTGTTGTATTTTTTTGTAGAAAACTACAGCTGCGTATATTCCTCACTGTCATCTCCACCCCCAGCTCTGATTTTATACTCACTTACAACCCTCGCTTTCCTCAGCACACTTGCTTGTGAGACAGGAAAGGCAAACACATTTTCCCAGTTTTATAAAAGTTCCACTGTTTTTTGTGCAAAGAAAAAGTTTTGACAGATTAATCTCTACCGGAGAGGCCACGTACCATTGCCTGTAATTCAGCAGCCCTTGATTGCAATAGTCTAATTCTTAAAACCCTTACACAAGGCAAACTCCCTCCTAATTTGGAGACAAACCCACTTCAGATAATTCAGAGGAACTCGATCTGATTTGTTAATACCGTGCTTGTTTTTTATGGACATTCAGGGAAAACAAATCTACCAGGTCCAGCTCTGCAGCTACGTCAACATTATTTAAGTCCAGGCTATCACAGAGGTAAACTAATCTGGCACAAGCCAAAGGAATGAGCTTTGCTTTAAAGGAGACTGTGGACCAACATGATAATAGGAGAAGCAGGAAATTGGTAGCTACTGTCAAAGTCCCCATGCTTTTCTGTGTTAGCTAGCAGTTGCACAACGAGTCTTATTGCCCCTAAATCTGTCTGTGTCCCAGTATCAAGGGGTTACATCCTACTTTCAGGCTTTTCATGCCATCAGTTCCTAGGTAGGTGGTGGGCCTCTGCTAATGAACACGTGGCGTTATAGAAGTGTTTCCATAATCCAATCAATTCTTTTTAAACTTCATTATTTTTGGCCATAGAACTGTAGGTGCCATTGTGCTCCATGAGCCAAGTCTGTTACCACTAGATAAGAAAGACATGGACCAAATTTGCATTTTTACATGTGCAAATGAGATGTCCTCAGCTTCCCCTCCCCCTCTCTTTATAATGCTTGTCCTTGCTTTTTCAAATCTTTTTTTTTTTTTTCTTCTGAAATACTTGCCAGGTGGTTAAAAAGCTTGCTTTTCTCTGTAAACACCATGGAATACAACACAATGCACTGCTTTATTTTCAATGATATATTGGTTTCTATGTGTTTATAAAAATAGCTATGAGGCCAGAAAAAAGCATCTACATGCTGGTGATTTTCTCCAGATTTACTGCATATATTATACTTCTCTAATTCAATGGGCTTCTATCTCTGTGCTGAGCAGTGTGAGTGCCTATATGACAAAACCCCTCCTTCTTTTGCACACATGCACGTACATATGAAATCGAAAACCTGCTTTTCATTAGCATAGCCAGCACAATGGAGGCAAGAGTGGAAGCAAGGAGAGAATTTGAGATTTATGGCGTCAGACATCTCATGTGAATGAATGATCATGCCTTAATGTAACTAGTCACAGATAGAAGATAAGCCTAGCACTGAAAAGAAAAGCTGCTGTTCCATATTGTGAATATACACACTTACACTGAATTCTTTTTTGGGTAGGTTCTTATTTCAATCTAATTTACTACTTACAACATGAATCCCAAAGCACATTGAATCATTCACACTGGATGCAGATGTGCACACACTAAGCACACATGTGGAAAGGTAAAACTCCTGTTATAGATGAGGGGAGCTTTGTCAGCATAATGGCTGCAGAGTGAAGGGCTCCAGGCTAATGTGCAACACATACAGAAAGCCATGCACACATCTTACTCTGTTTACAAAAACTGTGTGTGATAATTTGTCTTCATACCAAGAAAACACATTTTTAACCATATTTTTCTTCTGTTTTATCTTAATTTTAGATATCAACTAATAACAGCACAGTATATTTGACAGGAAGAAAAGTTTTAATACTAAAAAAAGCAAAATCAGTAACAAATTATTTTTTTCACATTCAACTACAGAATAATTTAGAAAATCTCTGATTTCCTGCTGAGGAATTGAACTAAGACATGGTTCAGTTATCCGAGTACAGCATCAGGAGTCACTAATTCTTGAGGGCTTTTTTTTCTTGTGCTGACTTTCCCTGAAACTGTGACCAGGTTGTTTCTCCTCTTTGTTCATAAACGTTTTTTATAATACAGTGGATTGCATCCACATGTTCTGAACATCCATGCATTATAGGTATTAAGGAATCAGATCCAGGCTGCATGCAAATAGGTCCAAGCTGATGAAATTCAATGCAATTCATTCAGGATTCAGTGGCATAGTCATCATATTTAAGTTTTTCTCAATATTGGCAAAGCAGCTTTGAAGATATATATTGTTAAATATAATTCTTAGATGCAGCTTACAGGTCAGCCAATGTCCATTCTTAGTGAACCAAATTAATCACTCGTGTAAATACTATGGTTGTATTAGAGTTATACCAGCAGTTAATTTAATTTAATAATTTTCAATGAGTGCAAGTTATTGTGTGCATTTAAAAACTGAATAAAGATTTAGAAAAGGGGGAGAATTGTCATATTATTCTCCCCAAAAGTCAGTGTTACTAAGCTGAACTGTTGCAGGTTTAATAGCTACATTAAAACTGTCTGCTGGACTCTTTCAAAGTTTTGTCACTACAGTATTCTCCTGCTGAGGCTCCTTAACCACACGGCTTTCAGTCTGTAGCAGCCAGACCTCTCACAGTGGAGCATGAAGCAAGAACTAGTTTGCGTGGTGAACAAAACAACTATGGTTTTGGCATATTAATAGAACTGTGTAACATTTTTAGAAAATAGTAAATTCAGCCAAAAATTGATTGTCCTCTATGAATGTGAGTCAAGCTTTCAGCATGGCTCCAGCTGGCCGAAGCTTGGCTGACTGACTCACAGAAGTGGAAGTGTCAGCTCATGGAGGAGGTAGGAGCTCGGGTCATCTCCTTCCCTGGCTGCGGCTTGGAGCATCTTCTAAACCACTGCATGCTACAACAATAATTCTTCCCCTGGCACTCTTCTGCTGCTTATAATACACTGAAAGGGTCTCTGAGACAAATTAAAAATACCACGAGAAGGTCTGTCACCTCCACGTGGGCTGTTTGGGTGCCAGTCCATGCATTCATGAGCTTACTCTAAGCGTAACAGCATCAGGGAAGGAGGCCGAGAATGTCCTGCTACTGCACAGCCCTTGCTAGCCCAGGGAACATAGCACAGTCACAGTGGTGGGAGATGGATATTCAGATTTCACCAGGAGCCAATGGAAGAGTTTAGCCTGAATCTTTTGTGTCATGAAGTTAACACAGGGAAGCACTCTCTGTCTTCTCTCTGTTTTCTGTTTAGTTTTATGATTTTGAACTATTATTTCTTTTGCTTTTCTGAACCATACTTGATCCTTTCTGTTTTAGGTAGTCTGGAACATTTTTCTTGAATGCGCTTTTAGGGGGAGGTAGGAGTTAAGAAGACAACAATTGTTTTGATCTGATTCTTTTTTTTTTCATTCAACAGCCATAGTGAAAAATCAATTATTTACACAACACAGAAGGTTAATGACCCTGACACAGATCCAGGGCTGGAGCGGAACCGGTGCAGAATATGGTGCAATCCTGCATTAGTTTATGTTATTTAGCAAGCACGTCCTGAATCTGTGACATAAAAATTGGGTCCTCACAGGCAAAGTACGCTACCCAGGTTCTCTCTTTTTTTTTCACAATTGATCCTTGAATGAAAAACACAGTAGATGTGTAATACATTATTACTGCTATTATAATATTTATGTACCAGGATCATGTTAATGTATCTTTCTTTGCCTTATCTGCTCAACTTCTCTCTGTAAGTAGGAATGAACTAGCACTACAAGCCTGGCAATTAGGCTGGCAATAAGAACAGATTACTGTGAACATGGAAAAAAAGATAATGATGTCCTCTTTGTGGTCCTCTTTATACTTTTTATTGTAGCTTATATATATAACTATAATAGAAAGATATTCAGAAGATTTGGAGCAAAAAGGGAAGAGAAAAGGAATGCCAGGAAGAAATTCACCAGGTCGTGATTTCATGTAGTTTCATAAGACTTGCATTTTGCCAGAGAAAGGAGTAAGTTAAATGAAAATTAACTGTATTCTAGATATGGCTACATGGAAGAAATTTCTATAAGGAGAAGAAAAAGATCTGATTTATTTATAGAAAACTAAGACATCTGAAAGATGGGGTCGTCTTGAAACATTTCCATTTCTTTTTTTTAATGAAAATATGTCATTTTCCAGTTCACGATAATATTCCATTTTGATCTAGTTATATCAGTCAAGATCAGAAGCTGGTGATGGAGTTGAATAATTCCTCGTTTCTTTCGTTTAAAAGGCCCCTTTTTTATTTATCAGTAATATTGAGAATGACTCTTTGCCCTCAGACATGGCAAGAATCAAACAGCAGATAACATTTTCTGTAATCAAATTTCTAAACCTCTTCTAACTGGCAGTTTGCCCCCAAATCTCAACACAGCTGCTCTTCAGCATCATATCACAGGCATCTCCTAGATGCTCTCTGGTCTTCTTTGACTTCCTCTGGTTGTTCTGGTACACAGATACATAGTTGGAGTCAACTCAGTCTCACTGTTTGTCTATTCAGTGTTAGATCACTTGGATAGCATAGCCTGTTTTTGCCTGCATTTGGTCCTTGGAAAGTAGTTTTCCATTATTTCAGCGATCACTAAATAAAGGAAAAGCTAGTTCGTCCATCATGTAGCCTCAGCAGAAGTAGTTATAGCCCAGGTCCAACCATAGCATGAATAGTCTTATACTATATAACCAAAGAAAGATGCCCTTCCTTTATATTGTAAGGCTGGAGACACCTCACTGGCACCTAAACCTAAGCATCTATTAAAGTAATCCTTTTAAATTAATGTCTATTATTCTTATGTAGCTAACGAGGCTTGTTACATGTCTTTGAAGATTTATAATCTGCTAAAGTTTAAGCAAAGCTGAACAAATAAGATTTTTTTAAAAATTTTTATTTTTCCAGAGGCCTTCCAGGGCCTCCACCTCTTTTTATTGATAATACCAGACACTCAAGTAGACACTTCAGAAGGATTGCTTCACTCAACACCTGAACCTGAGGTGTAAGCCAGGGGCCTGTTTTAGGCATCCTGACTAAATACATGATTTCAGAGTCATATTTAACTTTGAACCGTAGGCTTACTGTGAATAGTATTGAAAATTATCTCTAAAGTTTAAAATATGATCTTACAACATGATTTGGTCATTCTGAACACAGATTCCCACTTTGAAAAATGAAGCCTTGGCATTTGTAATTTGATACTTTTAGTTCTATGGTAGCTGTAACTGCAAATTAAAAAAGGATATTCAGCTTTCAGATCTGTCTTAGACTTTATTAATATGATGTTGCAGATAATGAGCTCTGCCAGATTAGTACTAGCTCCCTGTGTTTGGCTGCTGAAGTACAAGAAATATCTCTCATGATTTACATCAAAATACTCAAATAATTACCACATTTAGATATGACAACTAAAACTAATGTGGAAGTAAGTCAGAATGTGTAGTGGGAGAGGCCAGCCTCCTGTTTCCTAATGAAGTAGGTTTTTTATTTTCCCCAATATGAAGATATTTCTGATGGATAGGGGAAAGAAGCATAATAGGGGTTCAAAGAGTGCAAAAAGAGAATGGGGTAGGAAATTGGGAAGTCAAAATGGCCGTGATGGTGGAGAGATGACTGCTTTGCTCAGACAGCATTGGGCATGGCCTGCTTCCTGTGGGAGCCATGTCCTCAGGGGACTCAGCTAAACGGACGGGACAGGCTGCTGCTTCTCTCATTAGCAGCAGGAAGCACAGCAAGTGCTCTTAATTACATTTCTCATATAGTGTTTAGCTGATCTTGCAGACAGCAACGATGGACCCTGAAGCTGCCATACACACTCCTGGCAGGCACTGGGCTGTAGCTGAGGATGTGGCTGAACTCTCTGTGGAGGCCGTAATGGTTGCACGAGGCCACATGTGCTGTGGCAGAAGTAGTAAAGACATCACGGACAGCGTGCACGCACTCTCGTACCACCAATGTCAGTGCTGGCGGGAGGACAGCTCAGGTCACCTCTAAAGATGTGTATGCTACCCACAAAGAAGCAATGCCCAAGACTGTCACAGTGTTATCTTCTGTCATCCCAAAACTACCGACCTGATGCTGAGGATGATCTGAGCTCACCAATGGTCACCTGCAGTATGCACCAAACCAGAACAGGTCCAAGATGAATGGAGATAGCCTGTGGGAACCCATTTTTGTTCTCAGAGGTGGCTGGTGATGATACCAGTTGGTACCAGCAGAGCCAGCTATTGCTGTCTAGCCTTTTCCAGACCACTGATTCCACAACCTGGCAGAAATGCTGCAGAAAAAACAAGGTGGATGCAGAAAGGCCCTGTGGTGGCAGGTCACAGGATAGGTAAGGGGTACAGGCAGAGCCTCGCGGTGCCAGCGCAAGGGCTTGCAGGCTGCCCGTTACTGCCACAGGACCCCTATTCAGTACACACTGTGGGTATGGCCAGGGTAGTCTTTGGGAGCAGCCAAATGGATCAGTGTGGAAGTGGCCTTTATGCTGTTAGCAGTAAGGTTCCACTGACATTTACTTTTTCTAAATATCCTCAAAAGCTGCTCATTTTTTACAAGACTGACTGGTTTGACACCTCTGTCAACACTAAGCCACCTCTGGATCCAGCAGCTAGGTGTCTTTTTTCCTAGCTCCCCTCAGGGCCTCCCTCTGGTTGAGCTTCTTGATCATCAGTTGAAATACATAAACTGCTTCATAAGCATTGGTCTGGGACCCACACTTTCTCTGCTTCCATGAGTTTTGTGGTTAGGGATACTCACACTTTCCCTTGTGTGCACATTTTCTCTGACAGTACTAGGCTTTACATCCACCATTCAAAGTAGACAGCTTCAGTGTGAGGAGCAGAGCTTTTGTCTCCAGCAGAAGATCCCAGATTTTGATGGATTTGGCCCTAATTTGGAAGGTAGAAGTTCGACGCTCCTCAGGCAGAGGGCAGAACAGAATGGAGGTTTCCTACATTTTGAGAGTGCGCTCACTACTGCATAAGATGGTAGATCCCTCTCTGAAAGAAAAATGAGAGCCCCACAATTCTTTTGAAATAAACGGTCAGCAGTACTAAAGGTGGAATGAAGCCTAAGAGGAAGGGGGTATTTTCTGCTTGAAAGCTGAGGGGGTAAGACAAATTCTAGTGCTTAAGTTTTGGCTTTATGAATTTTGCTTTGAGGTGCTTGATTTTTCTCAGGCATTGCCTAGGAGCCAAGGCTTTCACCCAGGGCTGCAGATGCTGCCATTGGGGTTGCTATTTATCGGTGGAGTGCCATGGCTCCTTAGAACCCTTTTTGATCTGGGTCTTAGTCTGAGTCTTATATTCATGAAACCTGAATTCACTAATTGATACAGCAATTTCCATTTAATCATTCACACTAAGGTATTTTGGGTGTCCTGATATTTCATTCAGCTGAGAACAGAAAATAACTGTTACTGTGATGGGGTGATACAAGCAATAACTGTTGATAGATGTTGACTTTAATAGCAATGATAGGCTAGATTGTAAATTAATGGTCTGTGTTGAGCTAGGAACTGAGGCCCTGAAACAGATTAGGAGGGAGCCTGTGTTAAGTCACAGGCTGCCCTAAATGAGACGCTTTTCAGAAATCATCTGTGCAGCCTGACTTGATGGGGCGTCAGCAGGGGCCTCATGAAAATCTGGCTCCTGTGGTCATGCACGAAATTGATTGTATTGTACTGTCCACAGCCACGAATGAGTACATCTTAAGTACATCTGCCTACCTATATCTTGTACATAAAATAATATTGCCAAATTTCATGATTTTATTCTGTCTTGTGATGTTTGGAGGTGGGGCTTCCACTTAGGAGCTATATAAGAATCTTACACTGCATATTTATAAAAAAATAAGTTGTGTTTATCAAAGTCGAAGAGAAAAGCTGGAACAATCATGCTCTAGGTGATCAAATGTTACAAGGTGATAAAACTTGAAAGAGAAGAAAAACAATTTAAAGCCACCAGAAATTTTGGAGACCTAATTAATAGTTTTTGAATGTTTGAAATGACAATACTGATACATAATGTTATCATTAAAAACCTACTGGTTGTATACGTATCTTAATATTTTGATTTTTTTATTTCTACATACATTAAATATATACAGAGTTTGAACTGTACATTCCATTTCACATAAGAGCTAGGAGTCCACAAAGAGCTGATTTACGTCCTTTCTTATACAATGAGGTTTGTATCAGTTGCCTCCGTGGAAATGGATTTGTTGTGCAATGATTTGCCACATTCTACCTTTATCTAACCCTATTGATTTTAGGTTCACTTACTGTTGCACAGTCCTTGCAGTTTGGCATATTTTCCTTTGTAACTAAAAACCAGGTCTTTCTCACATATATTTTTACCCATTCCATAGTTGCAACCTGAGAAAAGCTGTTGAAATTATCCAGCAAATATTTGCAATGGGCTTGTTTGCAAATTGCCTGCTGTAGCTAGTACAACAGTATTCACTATCATGATAGGGCACAAAAAGACATGGTTTTGGGGTAATTTTTTTTGACAAGGTGGGCACACTACCAGCCCATCACAATTGCTGCCCAGTTCCTCTAGCTCTTGGGAGCAGGCAGGCCTGCCTTACATGTGGCTTCTCAGAGCTGAAACACGTTGCTGGCTGGTTGCATTTTGTTTCTATAAAAGTCAGGGTTCCCAAACCAGCAGGAGCTGTGAGACCCCCTTGTACTAGGGGGTAAACCAGGCCCCCATTTAGCTCTAACGAACTACTGGACCAGGAGGGAACTGACCCCCACTGGTTGTTGCCCCCACAGCTAAAGATAAAGCTGCTCAGCTGACTTGGAGGCATCTTGGCGAGGCAGCAGATACTGATCTCCAATAGCTCAGTCTGACATAAAACTGGAATTGTGGCTACTCAGGGAGTTATTAGAGCCTTGTACCAACTACAGACACTGGACCTTTTCTGAAGGGCTATGCCTACCTCCTCCGTTCCTCTGAGCTCTTCAGTAGCCTGCTTCTTGCTGAGATCAGCGTCATACCACATTGTTCGGAGCACTGCATGTACATGTATGGAGCCAGGTTTTCTGCTGCTTTACATCTCGTGTGCTTGCTTACAACAGTGCAGGGTGGCTGAGGAATGCTTCTCTTTATCTTTCAATAGCATTTTAAATTCTGCAGTAATATAAATGAGCACACAAGATTGAGGGCAATGACAAATCCAGTCTGTACTCTTTCAATGCACGCCTGCTACATTCACAGATATTAGTTTGACTGGACAATATTAATACTTTTTCTTTCTTTTTGGTAAGCCCTTTCATTAACAGTAAAATAGCATAAGCAGTTCCTTGAGGAATTCAGGGTTTACCAAAGCTCCTTTGAAAAATGGCAAAGTAGTTTTGAATTTTAGAGCTTCAGTTAGTTTCACAGGTCAGTCATAAGGCTGATTTACACAAGTATTGAGTACAGATAGCTCCTGTAAGTTATAATTGAAACCATGGGTTCTTAGTCTGAAAAGTCAGTCCCTCAACTTCTATGTTTTAAATATCTA
Source organism: Haliaeetus leucocephalus (assembly GCF_000737465.1). Taxonomy (NCBI): domain Eukaryota; kingdom Metazoa; phylum Chordata; class Aves; order Accipitriformes; family Accipitridae; genus Haliaeetus; species Haliaeetus leucocephalus. Next base: position 7,931,410 of record NW_010972653.1, read on the forward strand.
AAAGGTAAAGATCCAAATTAAAGTATTAACATAATGGTTAGGAGAATCTATTAATAAAGTAATAGGGAGAAGCAGAAATATTTCCTCACACAAGGCAAAAAGTAAAAGCTAGGTATTATACCCCTTATGAAGATGTAAAAGGGCCCCCCACTGCTTTCCCCCTCAAAACTATTTCAAATTAAACTTAAAATAGAACTGAAAGGAACTAAAATTAAAAAGCAACCAAAAGGTTTGAATCCCCTTGTTCACTTGGTTATTGCCTTCATAAATCAAAACTAGACAGCAAATGAATTGGCTGTACTTACATTGTTGTTTATTTGCCATGCAGTTATGGGGCCATGGCAAAGCAAAACAAGATGATCATTGTTTCAGGCAGACCTAGAGCCTTTAGCTTAGCCCCTGCTGTCTGTTCTAGCTTTCTCGTCAGACTAGCAAAAGCAAGAAGTAACGTGCTATTTGGCTGCTGCTTTATTTTCCCTCACTCTCAGATCCCTGATTGACTTGACTGTGATGTAAAAGGATTCAGTCTTGTTGTGGCAGTTTTGGGAGAAAGTCACGTAACAAATGGCACCCTCACTGAAAAAGGTAAATGCCATAGAAATCACAGTTGTTTTAAGAGCCAGAACCTGCAGGTATTTTTTGAGTGTAATATATTTTTAAACAATTTCAGCACAAATAATAGAAGCAAGACTAGGAAAAGGCAGTGTTATGCCTTCTAGGACCTTTTTATGACTTCTACATAGTGGTTGCTTGACACTTAGAGCTAAAATGAAAGACGACATGGGCAAGTTAAACATACAGGCAGATAAGATGAATTGCCCGGTCAGTGTTCCTCTTCATCATCCCCAAACAGCTCTGCAATTAAAAAAAACAAAAACCCAACATTGTTTACTTACGTGAATAAAAGAAGGAGAGAATTTGTGATGACACCACAAAAAACTCTAGTTTTTGTTATGGCTCCAGCCTTCTGCCTATCCACTCTCATGGGCCCTCAAAGTTTACGGAGCTCTCAGTGCAAGAGCAGGACCTCTCATGAGCTGCCCTTTTCAATTGCTAGCACCAATACTTTTTCTCTTCTCTGTATTTGGGACTCAGAAACATATGGATAGTTTTACTTTGCCATCAGTAAGACCCCACCATGAATGATCGTTCGTTATTGTCATAGCTGCCAGCTTGCACAGAAAAATTCCCAAGTGTCAAATTGTGGCTACTAATATAAATAAACAAATTGAAGAATACAGACTCCTCCCCATGCCTTGGCAACCCGCCTAAAAGCCAGCTTTATTTATAATCTCCTCTGCCTCAGTTGTTCTCCTTTCATGATTGCTTCAATTCATTTTGTTGAGGTTGTGTACCCAAAGCAAATATATAAGAAAAAAAATTATCAAGACCAAAAATTGCTCTGAGGGTACCTCAGGTCTCTCACTCATTGTGTGATTTCAGTATTAAGGGAAAGTGTAATTTTCATAATTAGGCATCTTCAAGCAATGAAAGATGTATTGAAGAATTGAGAGAGGCACAGGACAATGTTGTTATTTACTTATTTAAAGTACAAAGTTCGAATGACATTTCAGGAGTAGGTTCTCCATCTTTAACATATGGTAAATAATGCCACTAACTTGAATGGGTTCATTGTGGATTTTCAGGTAGTTTAAGTGAAAACACATTTTTCCTTAAATATTAAAACATGCTCATTAAACTTGCTCTTTACTGTGTTTATACCTCTCCCTTCAGCAGTGCCGCACTGTCTGGTGTGTCTTTTTTTCTCTCAAATAGCCAAACAGCTATGAAAAGGCAGAAAGCAATTTTACTGTTCAAAACTCCATTATGCCTGAAAAAGAAAAATAAACAAACCTAGAGACAAAACCATTCCCTCTGCATTCAATCACCAAGATGAGAGAAAATGCACATTTTTTTAATCAAAGCTGTATGAAGACGTCAAGTTCTGTGACACGCAGATGGCAACAGATTACTGGGTCAATTCGCATGATCTGTGTTGATATTACTCAGCATGATATCGTGCAAACATGTTTTTCTAAATATTTCCACTGCTTGGCAATTTTCACTGGGATACCTGCCTGTTTTCACCTGGTTGGAATTACCATAGCAAAGGAGCAAAACTTGCATCATCTGGAATCTGCGGTGGGAGCAGAAGTCCTCTTCTGGATCCAGCCACACAAGTGGTAGAGATTACCCTTTGTGTGAGGTAAGATCAGCTGGGCTTGCTCAGATCACCCGTAGAAGCTGTGGGAGCTAAACCCTTCGATTTTGCCTGAAATAGATTAAGGAACACTAAACCCAACTGCTCTGAACTCTTGGGGCAATAACTTTGGCGGGCTGAAAGACAAGAGTAACTAGGAGGTGCGGGGAGAAGAAATCTCTTTCCCTTGCATGGCTGGACCTGGAGGAGGACGTCTGCCAACAAACTGAATGACTCCAGAGAAGAGGAGCAGCTCTGCAATGTCAGGAGCGGGAGCTTTCTGGTGCTGCCCCACTGCATTTGTACGGACAGACTTGGAGCAGAACAGTCTTGTTCATTCCTGGTCCGAGACAATACCCATTCAAATACATGGAAATAGTCCCACTAACCCAGTCATGCTGAGTAGCCTTTGGCAACTCCTCTAAGACTGTTGAAAAGGGCCAGTAGTTACTCTGGAATCTGCAGTTGAAGCTGAAATCATTTCACTGATTTTGCTGAGGAGAGATGCAGGGAACAGGGTACAACTGGTGCTGGAAGTGGCTTTGGGCCCTGCCAGTTTGGATAAGGAGTTTCCCTTTGCTCCTGGGGGAGCAAAGTCCTCCGGGTGATGTGCAGCAGCTGTGGTCCCCTCGCACCCCACCGAGGGGCTGGCACCGGCTGGGGAAGCCAGCCCGTAATCACTAGCACCTGACATGCACTAGATTTAATTTCTGACTTGGAGGTGAAATGCAATGCAATTACTGAGTCTGGTTTGAATTATTACCCAGTTTGGGTACAGCCTGCAAACTACAGTCCTCTTTGCTAGGCGTTTGTCCGTGACAGCTAGAAAGGCTTAAAGTCGCTGCACTGAAGCGAGCCCTGCAACTGCCTGGGGAAATGCTGGAGTAAGGACAGTGTAGAGCCCGGCTATTGCCTCCTCCCAAAAAACCACGTAGAGGGGCAGCGGTCAGCTGGAGACTTGGCTGGGGGAAGTGTCCTTCCCACCCTGCTTTCCGCGGGGCAGCACATGGAATCCTGCCCACGGGAAGAAGGCACGCACGGGCGCAGGCAACCGCAGCACGAGCCTGCCCGCTGCCACTCCTGCCCCCCCGGCGCAGAGACCCAGCCATGAGGGAGGCTTCGGGGCTGGCTCTGCCGGGCACCATGGCGAGGGCAAGGCTGGGCAGCATGGGGGAAGCAGCCTCCCCTCCTCTTCCTCACTGTTGGGACTCTGCAGTTTTCCTCTCCGGGGCATGTTGGGTGCTGGCAGAGCGTGGCGGCAACCTGCGGGGCAAGCGGCCGTGGCCCCTGGCCCCCCTGGCCCCAGGGCCATGGCAGACCCTCCAGTGGGGAGGTGAGATGGGGAAGCACCGGCGCATCGGCAGCTTTCTTTAAACGAAATCCCTGAATCCCACGCAGCATTTGCAAATCCTGCCAGAAGCTGAGGCACAGCACAGGCACTGCAGGATGTTTATTCCCTGCCACCGCCCCGCTGGCTGCTGCCAGCGGGTACCATTTTGGGGAGGTACCCCAGCATCTTGCCGTTCCTCGATGGAAAGGCACAGAGGCACAGCTGTTCTCGAGTAGTAGAGGCCCCTCTGCTATTGATTTCTACCCATTCAGCCCTGCTGTGGTATATAAAGTAGGCTTAGCGTGAGCTGTTTGCACCAGACCTAGATTTATTCTCGGTGAGCCTGGTTGTGCCTGACATTAGAAACACATCTTGCACAGAATCTCATTTTTAACATCCGCTATAACATGCTTTATTGTAGCGCGTTCAATAAAGGAAAGGAGGATTTTTGGAAACAAACAAAAAATAAATCCAACATGTTACAGCAGTTTCTAATGTAGGATACCTGCAAAACTAGACCTCACCATATGCTAAAAGTATCATATAATTCTTATACCTGTGGGAAAGATTTTTCTCTTATACATGATATGGACTGTATTACAAACAGCTTGTTAAATGTGTGACAGATCGGCTTGAAACGATGGTTCTTGTACTCTACAGGCCTGCACATTTGCTAATAAACTGACTACATATACAAACAGTCTGTTCCAGGGTTTAAGCTCCTATTACACTGGTTCATGTTTCAACATGCAGCCACTCTGTAGTTTGTGTTTTCAGCAGAACAAGTAAGTGGATGCATATGCATTACAATTCCAGACATCATTCCATACCAGATGTGGTGCCTTTATTTTTAGTACTGCAGGAGTGTCTGCTGACCCTTTCTCACCCCATGTCTAATGAAAGATTGACTGCTCTGGGTTTTCTTATGGTGAATTATATATCAGAGGACAGTGGATTTAAAAATTAATTCAAGATTAATTTAGGGATGACTGCACATGGAATTATTTGGCCAACAGATGAAAAATGAAAATTTCACTACAAAGAAAAAAAATTGTAGAAGTGTCAAATTTTAATCCAATTTTCTATAAAGAATGATCATGTTCTGAGACCCTTCTGAGGACTACAATTAATCATTCAGAGTGATACCCCTTTTCCACTTGCTATGCAAGCTCCCCTCTGAGCCAAAGCACCATCCGTGCTCCTCTGAAGCAGGGATTCATGTGCTCAGACAGTAAAATAAATTAGCACTGTACCAAATGGCTCCAAATTCAGGAAAACACAATGGCTGAAGCACACACTTAGGTGAAAGGAGGCACAGCTATTGCATGGACTAAAAGAGAAAAAAATGTAGTACCACTTCTAGCCAGATTTACAGCCTCTACGAAGGCTTGTAACTTTTTAGGCAAATGAGAAATGAATCAAAAGCCAGAAAATGGATCTCTCTCATTTGAGGCTCTGTTAAACTTTAATGGCAGTGCTAGATGTAATACAGACACCCCTGCTTCACTAAATCAAAAGGAAAACACAAAATTGACTAAATTTTATCTTATATCTTTAACTGTTGTGGGATTTTTATATTAAATAAAATAAGAGGAGAAGACTAATGAAAAGCAGGCTAACAAGATGGATGCTAGGAGCTCACCTTACTGAGTAAGGAAACAAATTTTGTAAAAGAGGAATAAATAATTCCTTTTAACTAGTAAAACATACTGGTGTAAACAAGACTGTACTAAATAAAAACCTCCAGTTGTCATGATTTCAGTGATATAGTCCTGTATTTATTCTCTTTTAGTGTAAATATTTTAATATTACATAACTTTTATTGCTTTCAGTATTCCTTCTTTTCTGGATATAACATGCATGGAGGATGAAAAGAAGAAAACAGAGAAAATACACTGTATTCTTCAACTGTCAGAATGATCTCCAGAAAGAATTTTTCTGTATTCTCATATCCACAATTTTTTTTAATCAGTTCTTAAAAATTAGCAGTGCCTGTTTTTCAAAGTGCTGAATGAACTGTAGAGAATGAAGGCTCACACAAATGGAACTGTAAACTGAAAAGAATTGAATAAAATTGAATGCACTTTCCATTGTGGAACATAGAAAATTTAAAGGCCTTGCTGCATCGTATGAATAGTACTGAGCACATAGAATATGTTAACGACAAATTAGCTGGGCAACCATGGGTGCAAGATAAAAATTGCGTCAAATCAAGGGTTGCAGCCTGCAGGAGTGGAGCAACTAATCTGCATAAGCTCTCCCTACCTCCCTGTCCGTTTTGAACCTTTCTCTGGCTTCTTACCTTATTAGAGAGGAAAACATTTTAAAAGGGACTCCTGCAGGCTGGCTGATTTCTTGCTGAATCAGCCAGCTTGTATTGAATTGATTTCTACATCTTCCACCTCATGAAAGCTTGAAAATGTTTTTAACTGAACATGTCCTTAATTTACAGGACATGCTGGTGCAGAAGAGAAAAGGCTGAGAAAGGCAAAAAATGCATCCTGTATTTATATACCATAACGATGATGAGGTCTTTTATATATTGGAAATGAATGGTTATTTAATATGTGTTCTTTACCAATAGGCAATGTATATACCATTAAATGTATGTAACAGAAGCATAAATGCAGTAACATTTAATTCTGAAAAATAAATAGAATCTAGTGGGGGGGCAGGTAGTGAATAGGCATGTGCTGTAAATGTACAGTGAATAAGAATAAGGCCCTGTTCTTCCCATGATCAGACACCAATGACACTGGAAATTGTTTTGACAATAAGATCGCTAGTTTTCAAGTTGATCTGCTGAAGTTCAAATGCGTGTATTTTCATCGTGCTAGCAGGAGAAAGGTAATTTTGCTAACTCTGTTTTAATGGATTTTTTTCAGGCAAAAATTACAACCAAAAAAGTCTTGAGTTTTTAATTAAAAAACATGTAACAAAAATCTTTTCTCAGGTTGTACAACATGTACAGGAGGTCTATTATTTATAGCCTTATGACAGTTGTGTGGAAATCAGGAGTTTTCCTATATATCCAAAGCAATTTCTACAGGAAGAGCTGGTCTTCCATACTGTCCTAGCCCAAAGTTAACATCGATTTTAATTGAGAAGTCCTACAGTTTGGATTTATTACTACCAAAATTAACATCTATCATTTTTTGTAAGTTTAGTGTTCTTGGATGAAAGCATAGGTACTTATTCAGGAATGTACTGACCTCTGCAAAGTACTCTGGAAAGAAAAAAAAAAAAGATTGGGCAAGGGGTCAGTCCTACAAAGTTAACATTTACCACATCTTAAATGCTTTGAGACGTAACATCATCTACTAAGACGAGCTCAGGGCGAGAAGCCAGGAGTTCCCAAGTTTTATTCCAGCCCCCACTACCAGCCCACTGTGTAGCCTTGAGAAAGTTTACAGCATGGGGTATAATGATTACTGAGCTGTTGCCTCATTGACCTAAGCACTTGTATTCCTTTCTTGCCTTTTCAGTTTTTATCCCAATCCATAAGTTTACAAGGCAAGGACAGTACCTGACTTCATAAGCAAGTATTCTGGGAGGGATATAAATCTCTAGGCTTCAGGGCATAAGCCAGCCTGTAATGCTAAACAAGGGAAATTTAGCTTCCAGGCAGATTATCTCCAAACTGCCAGCTGTAGTGTTTCTTTGTCTGAAGCAGCTGGTACTGACCACTCTTGGAGATAGGGTACTAGGAGAGATGGATCACTGGTTTGATCCAGTATGGCAATTCCCAGGCTCTTCTACAGTGCCAATTATATTACTGGCAGTCAATAACAATAGTAAGATTACCGAGAGGAATTTAACTAATGAGATCAAATAAAGAATCAAAATTTGGTGGGGAAGGGAAGGTCCGTTGTATTGCCAGATGTCCAAAACATGCTGAAGCAAAGGATTACTCCCCCCCCCCCCAGGCGGAATTTAAAATCACGCTTTTCAAAGTTTCTACTTTTGGAGCCTCCTAACATAATTTTAGTGAGATCGGTGGTTGCATAAAATAAAGCTCAAGAAGGAGTGTGACATAAAATTAATGGAAGTGAGGGAGAAGTGGGAGGAAGGAGTAGAGAGTTTGTGAAAGTTTGCAGGGTGGAAGTGTGCAGATTGGGAAGTGACGGATAACACTGAATTACATAAGAAGCCACAAATGGGGAGGCAGGAAAAAGAGGAAACCTTGCTGCACTGTCCTCAGAGTACATTATACAGTGTGTTTCCCAACAACAGAGTCTGGGAATCAAAAAGATGCCAACAGTTAGCAGCCAACATCTGAGAACTGCAAAGCACTGAATTCCCTCTGATAGGAGTGGACGTTCCAAGGTTGTGAACACTAGAAAGATTTAAGCTTTGATTAGGGGCAGCGGCTTTTGCTTCGCTTCACTTTCCTAATAAATTCTCTTGGTGGAAAGGATAGGGAGCCCTGACTCGGCTGGAGCTGCATTAGTCTGTAGGTTAGAGTACTGCGATCCCAGATGGCTGAAGCAACGCCAGCTGGTAGCACTTGGACAAAGAGTTCAGTCTGATGAAACACAGCCTGACAGCTGGTATCAGATGCTGGAGAACTGTAAGTTTCAGTGAACGTGTTGCTATTGGAGTCATGACAGAAATTTCAAGGGAGGAAAAAAAATTAAATTTGAGAGACATTAGTAGAGGTTTTCGTCTGCATTGAAAGGAGAGCTCAGCCATGCTTTGCTGATGTTGCCAGCTGAGGACTTGGACTGAAGTTTCTAAAGGCCTGTTTACACTACCAAATAGTAGGAACTTAGTATGATTTCTTGTTCAGAGGAACAAACCACTGGCAGGTTCCAAAAACAAGCCTAGACTTGAGGCCATTAGCTCGTTTGCTAAACGCTGGATCCAATTGCATTACACTATTTTGGCAATGATCCCTTACTTGCTTTCAGTTGTAGTGCTGAAGGGACAAAAAGTCAGGATTCAAACTTTATAAGGATTTACAAATTAAAGGCCAACATTTTTGACTGCACCTAAAGATTCACCGGAAGAGCAGGGAGCCATATCACAAAGGGACTCCTCTGCATGGGGATGCAGCTGCATTTTGTGGCAGCTGAAGTTTGGGCCTCCATCAGATGTAGACCTGAATAAACTACATTGTGGGTAATGAAACTTAGACATGTCTGTGACACAAAAGACATCTTTGAAAAAAAAGTCTCTTGGCTAGGCATAGGTGGACAACCTCACATTTGGCTGCCACTCTGCCCTGACCATTAGCACTTAGGGAGTAATCCAGGGTACCCTTGGCTTGCTTTCTTTGTCGTTCTATGTCAGTAGTTTCTGGGTACTTCACACTTAGAGGTCCCCACCCCAGTGCCAATATTTCTGATTTTGGACATATCTTCAAAGACTCTCTGTCTTCCCTAAGCAGCCTCTTGCCTATTTAAGCATATTGCATATTTACAGCTGTGGGGTTAGGATTCTTCCGACCTTATTTTTGCAGTCTAAATGTTAGGCATCAAATCTAAGCTTGTCATCTGGACTTTCTCAATAGTTAGTGGAGAGAGTAAAACATGATTGGGATAGGTGGTATGAATTGTCATTGACAGATGCCAATTGCCCTCCTTTGGGAATACAAAGAGAGTATAAATGGCCTTCTCAGAGCAGATGTTGTCAGGATTTGTTTAGTTAAAGTCTGGGCAGGTCAATCCTACTGTGTTTGAGATTTTAAGACATATCCCTCTTGGCATGATTTGTTATCTAGGTTAGGTGTGTCCCCATTCATCACATCATTGTGGTGACTTCTGTTTGCCAATAGCTAAGTCTTTCCTTGCATTATAGGAAAACCAGCATCTTACTTAGGACTGAGAATCTAGTGGCAGTTCTGAGCCCTGAGAGATCTATGCCCTTTGGTGGATTTATCTCTAAATACTAAACAAACAGGGCCTAGGAAGTCTTAGAGCAGATTAAAAGACTGGATGAAAAGGGACACATAAAAATGGGTGTCCATGCTGATACACCAGGCACCTCCCTGTCACACAGGATGGTCTTACATATAAACTTAGTAACAAAACTGTTTAAAAAAAACAGAATGTGGTGGGTTAACCTTGGCCAAGGGCCAGACAACCATCCAGCCACTCTGGCACTCCCCCTCCTCAACAGGACAGGAGGAGAAAACGAGATGAGAAAGTCCTTCGATCCAGATAAAGACAGGGGGATCACTTAACAAATGCCATCATGGGCAAAACAGACTCACTTGGGGAAAAAAAAGTTAATTTATTGTTAATTAAAATAGATGCCAGTAGTGAGAAACAAAGGCAAGCATTAAACCAACACTTTTCCCCCCTCCTTTCTCAGGTTCAAGTCCAGACTCCTCTCCCTTCCCCAAGGGCACAGGGTGGGTGCAAGGAGTTACAGTCAGTATACGGCACTGCCACTCTGCTGCTCCTTCCCTCTCGCACCTTTCCTCTGCTCCTGTGCAGGTGTTCCCTGTGGGCTGCAGTCCTTCAGGAAAAACCTGCTCCTGTGTGGGCTCTCCATGGGCTGCAGCTTCCTTTGGGGCATATCCACCTGCTGTGGCATGAGGTTCTCTGTGGTCCATAGTGTGGATATCTGTTCCACCATGGTCGTCCATGGGCTGCAGGGAAATACCTGCCATGGAACTCTTCCTCCTCCTGGGCACCAACACCCAATACAAGGAGCAACAACAGAAAGATATTCCACCTAATAACTTTAAACATGCTTCTGTTTACATGTTTGGCTTTCAAAATTTCCCTTTCTAAAGGTTTTTTTCTAATTAATTCTTTCTCTGCTTTTTCATCTTGGCCTCAAAAATAAAGTTCAGAAGACAAATGCAAATGGCACACCACGAAAGGAGAAAAGCAGGCAACTTATAAAAATGAAAGCCTCCAAAAGCAAAGTATTTTGTTTTAAAATTTTGCCTTAAAAAAAATAAAATAAAATTAAACTTTTCCCAGAAAAGATTCTATATTCAAAAGGCTGTTTTCAATGTGTTATTATATAGAAGCCAGCAAACCAGCTTTACAAAACATAATAATGGATGGTATAGGGGAACCTTTTATCTCCTTCTTTAAGAGTGTCGTCAGACCAAAAGGGCAACCTCATCCTTCTTCCAGAGCTCTAAGGACAAGGATGCTTTAATTTTCTTCGATGGCATCTAAAAGCAGTGAGATAACATCCAAGAGCCAATCTTAGAAAAGCAACAGCAAACCGCTTGCTCCCTTTTCTATCCATACTTCATACTTACTCAGAATTATTCTAAGTCAATAATCAATGCCATTTAAACCAGCGAAAATTATTTAATAGCTTAGAGCCATCAAGTTGTAACTCATTCAATAAGTTGCATGTATTTCCTCTTTCCCCTGCCCCTCTCACTATTTGTCACATACACCCGTTGTGTAATGTTTCAAATTAAAAGGAGGAATTGAGGGCAGGAAGTGTGTTACTTGTACATCAGTTTATTAAAATTCTCATTTTCACTAGTGCTTTTAAATGCTGTCTCAACTGGAATAAAGTAATCTGGCATAATTTTTGTTCACTTAAAGAAATGAAATATTTATTACTTTAATTAATGAATGGAATTATTAAACTAGATTTTCCTTATTTTTCACCTTTTTTTCTCTAGTGAAATATGTTTATTTCTTCTTTAGCTTTTTTAAAAGTATTTTATTTTTCTATTTTTGCTAATCACTATATGGGAACCCTTGTGTTACACTACGCAATTTTATCAGCACAGAAGCCTAGCTGAAAAAGTGGTAACAAGAAATGAGGTCCTAACACAGCAAATCTGCACTTAGCAGAGCTCCTTTATTCAGTGCAATTAAAAGAGCCATCGTTTTTCTTACCACTGCTTGGTGGTGGGCACCAAGCTGCCACCTGGAGACATGCCAATAGCATGCACCATTGACTACCCTTCCAGCAGATGAGCTATTTACCAAAGTACGGGACTGAATGAGATGAAAATAGAAGCAAAAACTGAGCAGACCAAGAGAAATTGGCATTCACCTTTTGCATTGCTAAAGTCCTCGGCAGTGAAAGGTGGGAAGGACCCCCAGATCCACCTGCGAAGAGGGCAGGGAGCATGGCACTCTGGAAGTGAATTATCAGAGAAAAGAGCAGACTGCAAGCAGCAGCAGGAAATTCAGCTTCAGGAGATTTATGAGCAGCAGTGTCCAGAAACCCAGTGAGGAGCCTCTTGAACTGTGGAGCTGTGTTAGGAGAAGCTTATTCCCTCCCTCTTCCACAGCATGGGCACGCTGGGCAGGTGCTAGGATGTTCTGATGTCTCGCCTTGATTTATTTATTTGATGAAAAATAATGAAAGGGATGATCCTCAAGAGTCCTTGGAGATTCCATTAACTCTGCAAATTGAGCATATTGATAAGTTGGTGATTATTTTGAAATGAACGAGAGAAAGTGAAAGGAAAAATGCTTGTAGGAAGGGCCTGTTTAATGCGCAGAGATTTTAAAGTGTAGGTAATATTTCAAGTGTATCAAAATACAGTAAAAAGACCAGGGGTTAATTATACTGGCATGACAGTTGGAACCACATTATTATAATTCTCTTGGAAAGCACTATGGAGCATATGGAGTGAATGAGGGGCCTGTGTGTGCATAATAAGTTCTGTATGGGGATAAGGTGAAGGAGCAAGAGCTCTCTTGTGTGTAAGAGGCACTAAATAAGGGGAAGAAAATGATTTAACTACTTGATGGACTAACTTTTTAAGTAGCAACACATTCAAGGTGCCCTATCCTTTAAGCAGCAACGTACATAAATTCACTCGCTGCCATGATTCATCTTCATTTCACACAGCAAATACTACTGCAAATAGTCTACAAAGCACATGCTGGAGAGTTGGCTGTTCATAGACATGCTCACATTGCATCAGAAAGTTGATATTTTGTGTTTTGCAGCACTGTTAAGCTGAACTGCTACTGCATTTTTCCTTTGTTATTTCTGAATAGATTTTGGTGTTTCAAGTCCTCAAGTCACTGGATTTCTTGTGCAGGGATCTGCCTGCTTCTTAGGGGATCATCTCAGTATTGGAGAGCAAGACAAGACAGAAGACCCCCTTGAAGATACTCCTCAATTCCAAAAGATTCTGCTGGTGGCTTTGAAGGGTGGGTGTTTGATCACTTAGCTGAAAACTAGTTTTAATCATCTAACAATAATGTTGTAAGAAGAAGTTTAGACATCAAACTTAGACTAGGGGACTAATTTTTAGACAGCTAAAGATAGGCGTAGTGAATCCAACCCAAAAGACTGTCACTTATTTAAAAGAGGAGAAGTTATATTGGAAAAAGAACGCAGAGAGAATTCACAAAAAATCCCTAAACATAAATTGAGTCTTCTGCCTAATTTCCACTCAGTATGGTCTGTGCTGAGCAGAACATGGCCTTTATTTCATTAAAAAATTATGCTACTAATAAAGAGTAAATTACTTAGGAGATAAGAAAAGTAGCTCAATTCTGTAGGTGGAGCTCTAAAGTAGGGTCCAGTTCTACTTTTAGTCCAGAGCCCCTAAAGGTTTTGAAATCTTCCAGGGGTTGGATCATATACTTAAATATTCCATGGTGTGAGATACAGCAACAGTGTGGAATTAAGGTAAAAAAGGCCACGTGGATATTTTCTTTCCTATAGAGTGACTGGTATTGTTTCTCTTACATTTTTTTAGCAGAATTGTTGCATGCACTAACTAATACACAGTGTTCACGGAAAATATTCACTGAGCTTTGCCAAATTAATCTGTTTTGCCCAGTTTTTAGCATTTATAATAAATTTGGGACTGTATTTCCACTTTTCCGTTAATGTCTGCATTTGCTTTCACCTCTAATGAATTGAGGGTACCAATATTAATATTTTAACTGGTAAAAGTCTTAATTTACAACATTTCTACTATAAATCAGAAAAAAGGCAAATACTTTAGAAACCAAAAGCTGGTACACAAACTCACTGCATAACTAATGTCACTTCTAGGAATCTTTTGGTGATGCCTACCTGTAACTGACTTAATCCTCCATTGCAAAAAAAAAAAAAAGAAGAATGACAAATTGAAGTTATTTATAAGAGTGTACCACATAAAGGAACCATTTTCAGCAGTTTATCAGAGTTGCATTTGGGCACGTGATTCCAACAGCCATGAAAAGGCCATTTTATTTTCCAAACTATGTGGCACACGTTCACTTCAGGAGTAAGATTCTTCATAACATCAGTCTCAATACAAGCAGTATATGGCCTTAAAAAAATTTCTTTAACCGAAAGTAAAATAGCAGTCATCCCTTGGTAGAAGACTTTCAAAGCTCAAGAACCGAAAGTCTTCCTCCAAACTCAGTCCTGTCTCTTGTTGAGAGAACAAGGAAGCAGAAGATAAGGTGTAGGGAGTATATTTTAAAACATCTAGGTATTTACAAACATTGAAAAGGTAATCACTGACCTAAAAGTTGATGTTGTCTAGGTATCAGCAGTTACAATAATGCATCATTATTTTATGTAAATAGGTCATTACACTTAAGTTGTAGCTACTGCATCACGCCAGTACCAAAATGTGATGTCCCCTGGAAATACTATAATGCAGTGGCAACGGATGGGCAAATAAATTAGAGACTGAAAAATAAGAAGGTAAATAAACTCAACTTGTTCAGCTAGATGAAGAGAAGGATGAAAAGTAACTTGATCACAGTGTATACGTACTTATGCTTGGAAACTGAAAATAATTAGGCAAGGGCCTTTCAGCCTTACTGACAAATGTATATTTATCTAACCTCAACTTTCAGCCAGTGTCTGGAAGCTTTTCCTTTTGTAAGTCAGAAGCTTTCCAGTGATTGGAAGCTGAAGTTAAATAAATTCAATCTTGAAGTAAGAAGAAATTTCTTAACAGAGAAAGTAATTAAAGATTAGAACATGCTGTTGCTTCCCATGAAGATGGTGAATTCACCATTAGTTTAAACACTGTTGTAAACCAGGCACACATTAATCCAGCTTCTGAAAGAAATTGTGCAGCCTGTGGGAAATGTTGAAGAGAGAGGACTGGTATATGTATTTGCTACAGGCTCTCTAATGGATTCCTTGTTATTGCAAGGATACGAGGCATTAATGGAAACTTTAGTCTGTCTTGTTCCTCTGAAATGCTTTCATCTTACTCAGGTTCTCAGGCCTGAGCAGATAGGGATAAGAGGATGAAACTCAGTGGCTTCAGAGTACTGAGGTTAGAGTGCATCCCTCTGGGCTCACACACAGCGAAATGACGGATGTGAGAGGCCTGCAGCAGTTTGACAGGGAATCCCTTTATGCCTGAGCCTCTGCACAAGCCGCAGGGTACACTGCTCCTCCAGCAGCCCCACCACTGCTGGTGTTGCCAGATGTCACCTGGACCTTCCAGGCAGAACAGCATTCCGGGGTGCCTACGTTTGTACCAGGTTTACATGTAAGTAGGAGACCTACTGTTCTTTACCCTGCCCAGTGATGGGCATCTCATGGGCGCCCAGCCAGAAGCACGCACCCTTGGCGATCGGGGGGGACATTTTCCTAAACATGAAAACAGAGATAAAAATGAAAGCAAGGGCTTGGAGAGAGGAAGCTGAAGTCTGTTCTGTTGTAACGACAGGAGGCCAAACAGGAGGCACCCTGTTACATACAGTGAGACTAGTGCTTAGATAAGCAAAGGAAATGGGGGAAGAAAACAGATGTGAAGTGCCTTTCCCAAGATCACACAGCCGGCCAGCTGGGAGCTCGGCTGACCAGCTGGGGCTCTCCCTCCTAGTCCGGAGCCTAGCCATCCTCCAGCATCTCTGGCGCAAACCACTGAGTTGAAATATATTTATAGTTATGATTCTTGCAAACAGAAGTAGTCAAGGAGAAAATTTCATCGTTTGCCTCAGCTAGTTTCCATACCTGCATAAAACAATCATTAGAGGCCTCAGGAAAGATATCCTGATCATTATTAATTTGCAGTAATGATACAGTGATGACTTAAATACAGGGAAATAATTGATAGTATTTGTTCATATTAAAATTTTGCCCTCCCTCCTCCCTCTCTTCGGCTGCTTTTGTTTGGCTCTTAGTGTAAATAATTGGTTCTGTTGTCTAAAGCATATACCCTGTTTATTGGGTAGGAGTATAAAGCAAGACTCCAGATGTCAGATCAGGACCTCCTTGTCCTTCTCCCTGCCTCGTTAGTGAAAACATTGAAAAAAAGGCAATACCAACAAAAGAAGAATCCAGCAGAGTGTGTTCAGCGATCCTCTGTACACCCCTACCGTACACCCCTCCTCTGTACATCCCTACTGCAAGTCACATACAAGAACATTTGTAACACATGCCTCTAGCCAAGGGTAGCGACTGGCAGGCATTCCCAATGTGCCGTAATGGGCTACAGCTCTCCGGAAAAGTGAGATTTCTTCTTCACAGCTATGCTGAGCCAAAGCGAGAGCTGGAATCAGAAATGCTGTCAGCCACTCTGAACTCCTCTGCTTTGGCATGGTAACACACTAACTCAAGGTATTGTGAAAATATTACTTTTAAGTAGAAAAGCTTGGTAAGCTGGCTAGAGTAACAAGCAACATGACACTGTCTCACTGTCTCTTTTCTCATTATTTTTAGAAACCCCATTTTAAAGAGCCAGAAAGACTTCTTTAGCCTAAACTGTGAACTCTCTGCTATACTGGCCTGGTCAGCACCCAAGCCTAAAGGACAGTCAGTTCCTTAGCTTTTCAGAGGTACATTTGAACTCTACTATTCAGCTTGAGTGAGGAGCCTCCATAACCACACTAAACCCAGCTAGGGTTTGATCCATACCACCACCTTTCTCTGAGACAGGAGAAAGAAGAGGGAAGTTTAAGGAAGTAAACTTTTCAGCCTATATTGAAATATTAATCTATAGCTTCTCGGCTCCTATGGTCTCACTAATTTAGTACCAAAGCATTCTGGATGCACCTAGAGAAATGAGCTCTGCTTCCTAGAAGCAATGAGGGCAGCTGCAGCAGCAGCACGGGGAGGGGAGCCCAGCATCTCTGTGTTGCTGCCTGGTGCCGCCCGAGTCGCTCCTGCTTTGCTTCGCCCCAGTGGGCTGAGCTGGGCTGCACTAGGCTGGGCTGATGGGGGCTTTGGGGAAGGAGGCTGCATTCCCGCACGCCCGACCCCTGCCCACCTGCTGTCCGCCCACCGCATTGCAAGGGCCTGACGGGAACTCCGGAAAAGGTATTAATAGGCTATCTCGGAGTAAGGGTCAACAGGAGAGCATACACACTGCTTAAATTAGTGTGCTATATTTACAGCTAGAGTTGCAAGTTTCAGTCACTGAAAGCCTCTTGAAAAGAAATGTGGCCTCTATGCCCATGACAAATCATTATTTCTTTCCTTGAATTTATAAGCATGGACAACCACAGTAATGAGTTATCAGACATTTGAAACTGGGATTATTTCTGTGCTGCTTTTTAAGGATGTGTTCTAAAACCCTGACTGATCTCAGTAGGAGATTAGATAGAACAATGTAAAATATTCTAAAGATTCTGAATAAAGTCATTCCTCAGTCATGAATAAGCACATAAGCATGCCTAAGAGAGGAATTTTTTTTTTCATATATGTGATGGAAATAAATTGTGTTAAATGCAACAAGTGAAAATA
The DNA here is from genome assembly GCF_000737465.1 of Haliaeetus leucocephalus. Classification (NCBI taxonomy): domain Eukaryota; kingdom Metazoa; phylum Chordata; class Aves; order Accipitriformes; family Accipitridae; genus Haliaeetus; species Haliaeetus leucocephalus. Next base: position 7,948,539 of record NW_010972653.1, read on the forward strand.
GATGTAGGTAATGAGAATTCAGCATGGAAGTAATTTCAAACTTTGATTTTTCAGATTCCGACAAAAGAAAAAGTCTTCTAATCCTACTCTATTTTAACACCCAAGAATCAATACTACAATCTCAGTGGACCTTGTGGGTTTAAAATTAGCTAGAGGAGTGCAGGCTCTGCTCTTCATGCCAGGGCAAACCAGCATCCAAACTGGCAAACACTACTGCTTCCACAGCTGGGTGGTTAGCACCATGGGGAAAATACTGTGAACACAGGCATTTGCATCTGAGTAGATACTGGAGCTACAGTTTTGCAAATAAAATGTCAGTATCACTCTTCTATACCTGCTCAATAACCAACTCTGGGGGAGATGTTTCTAGCCACATAAATAAGGGGTTTTCAGCTCACGGGGGAAAACTGCCACCTTTGGATGATGTATAGGAAATAGATTACTTGAGACAATCTTTGACCACACTTAAAGTGTAAATAAAGGAAAGTAAATGGAAATTAAGATAGAATGGTAGACAGCTTTCAGTTTGGAAAACCTGAGCCCTTTCTGTTCTTACAGAGGTAAGCTGCCACCGGAATTTCATAAAACAACTTCTCAGTTCTCCAACATTCACCATCTGGGCATCTCAAACTTTGTCCATTTTATGGTATAGAAAGATAATAATGTCATCATTTCAAGCGGTGGTAGGCCAAGGTCCAGAAACTCAGACACAGTTTGACTTTTCAGCCTGTGGCAGGATGTGGAAACCGAAATACAGTGCCCTTATGTGTAATTTCCTGCTTCTATAGCTTGGCCTTTCTCAATATAAATCAAGAGAAAACCAAGCCCAAATTTCCTCCCACTAAGGAATATGCATGAGCTTATCTGAGAGCAGACTATGCTGCTATTCTTTTTATAAGAAATAGCTCAGGCCACACCTAAATACCAAGCAATGAACATTTGTGGCATTTGAGCAATTAATTTCCCAGACAACATTTCTGATGGTGAATGGCAGAGGATGTTGTGTGGGGTTTTTTACTCTCTTGCCTTCCCCCACCCCCTACCCCTGCTGTTGGTCTTGCTGCTGTGTCTTTATCATACTTTGTACGATGGCATGTCTACTTTGGGAAATGATGATTCCAGTGTGGGTGGATGGAAAGAGATCTGCCAGAGGGTGCAAATTTCAAATTGCTGCCACAGATACACCCTTCTGTGCTGTCTTCTCAAGATACCAGAAAAAGTCTCTAAGGAATGCCTGGGGCTTGACTCTCGGCGTAAAGATAGACTTCTACACCACACATTTTTCTTTCAATATTAAGGAAACAGACAGCGTAAATACAGCTAATGAATTTAAATTGACTTAATCACTTATTCATAGAGAGGCTCTTATGAAATCCTTACTGGAAATGGTGAAATATTTATATATTTATCCCACTGATCCCATTATTGCACTTGGAATATTGTTTAAAATACTGCTTCCAAGTCAAGGTGACTCACCATTGGTGATCTTTACACTAAAGTCAGACTACATAATTTTAAAATATCGATAAGCACAAAGTGTAAGAAGTATTCTAAAGTAGGGTGTAATGCTTACCGTTGTAAATATGAGACTTTATATGTCTATAAAAAATATGTCTATGTGAAATATATGAGAAATGGGAACACCAGGGAAGTAAAAAATTTGTGTCTAAAATAATGCTAGTAATGATGATATACCATACCTACCTCAGCAAATAACATGCTTTTCTCAGACAAGAAGAGTGCCTGTCTCTAGCTGGGTAAACTGATTACTCAGTTTCTGGTTCCCTGCATATCTGTCCTTATTAAAAGGAAGTGCAGAAGTTCAGCTGGGTGTGTGCTGTAGCCTGTGCTGCTGACTCTGTTTTGGGAGGGGGGCAGGGAGAAGGAGCTGATGCAAGGAGAAAAATGAAGATTTCAGGGACACAATACTTATGGTAAAGTGTTAACTCAAGAAGTCACTTGCTTAGGAAATGTTTTGCTTATATAAATAATAATAAAGAAAAGTTCTACATCCCTGTTTAAGACTTTTATTCCCTCAGAGTGGTATAGTACAGACTCCCAAGTGGATGTTTCACTGGAGTTCTGAGTAACCTACAAAGTCTGTGAGTATGTAATGTTTTGTACATGAAAACTGTTGGCTGATATAACTTCCTCATCTTCCTTGAATTCAGTAGGTCTATTCTGCTTTCTATTAGCTTGTATATGTGTGGGTCACCTAATACAGTACTTATAAGAAAACTCAGCTAACTTATGGTTTCTGTTCATCAGAGCAAGATGTAAACAGCAAGGAAATAAGCAGGTCAGTCTGCTTATCCTGAATCCTATTGCACACCCAGGCTATGTCACTTAGCCCCATCAACTTCTTTTCCACAGATACTAACTTATGTTATGCCTTCGTCCCAACAGACACACTTAATCACTGCATATGCATAATGATTAGAAATCATGGGACTTGATAATAATATAGGATGTAGTTGCTCCAATCAAATTACTGTTTGGAGTAGTGCACACTGCTCTAAATCAGTGTATTGATGTGATGTAGAAGGAAAAAAAAGCGAATACATGATCTATGCCAGGGATGTAAAAATTGCATTCTTCTTCTATGAAGAAATCATAGAAATAAGCTTCATCAAAGCTTAGGCATCAGTTTTGTTTATTAGCTGAATCAGTGTTATATGCTGGTTACTGAGAGAGAAAAAGAAGCTATATTATTTTCTTTCTTAAAGAACCCAAGGGCTTCTGATACCAGTACACTTTTAAGGCTGTGTTAGACTCCAGGAAGTCTCATACAAGTCTAAACCCCATATTCATTTAAATATGGCATTCCCCTCCCAAAGAAAATAGCCAGAGATTCTGATACTGTGATTGGTATTATGTGAACAATATATTAGACAGCTATATGAAGTCTTAATATTTTATTGACACTTCTTTTTGCTTTACTCCTTTGACATAGACATATTTATGCAGCTACAAGTTCTTATACAGTTTTTTAAAAAAAAGCAGACAAAACCCCCAAAACAACCTCCAAACAAGAAAACTAGCGTGATGTGACTTATGCGGTTACAATCACACTTTTGTTATGGTTTTTACTGGTGTAGCTGTGGCTACAGAGAGCTGTCCTCTTTTATACCTAGCTGTACAGTTGAAGATGGTGCTGTTAATAGACTCTTCCTAGTGAAAGAATCACATCACACAAAGTCAAACATTTAGCTCCTACAGACCATTTAGCTCCTACTCTCCTCAAGCCTGGAAAAGAGGCACAGATCTTTGAAAAATTAGAATTGCCTATGGCTTATATTAGTAAAAAATTTAAAAAATTAAAAATCATCCTTCTGTATTCCACAGTTGTGAAGCCAAAACTTTTGGGATGTGGTTAAGCCTAATATAGATAATGTGAGCTGTTGGCAGTGGAAGGGAAAAAGAAAAAAGGGATAAGCAGAAAACTGATGAGGTGTTGAATGTTTTAAGTGATTACTTATTTGTGAGTTTGTATTGGTGATGAGGTATGATCTTATCAACATTATCTCAGTATTAACAAAGCTGTGTGTGTAGAAGGAATATATCTGTTCATCACGCATATGTTTCACTTTGTGTGCCCATGTAATGTATATGTAGATAAAGATGTACAGAGTATGGTATCTCAGTTAATATATGTTGACTTATATATGTGAGTATGTATATATATGTACATATACATATGCATATATATATATGTACATGCATCAAGAAAAAGACATGTATATTTAAGATGTTAGAATCAGATTTGACAGTGTCAGTGATACAACACAGCCGTTCTAAAGTGGTTAGCTCACCACTTATCTATTACAGCCAGGAACAATGTCATTAGGAACATTATTATTGTATTATACTAGCTCTAGAGTTTCCAAGTAAGAAAAAAAAGAAAAGGAAAAAAGGCAGATGCAGGTGGGTACTGTTTAGGAATGACAAAATGTATTACGGCTTTTAAACATGACAGACTGAACTTGAATTCTCAATGGAATGAGGAGGCAAAGATATTGACCCTTCAGCATCCCAGTATAAACATCTATAAAATATTTGTTTTCTGGAAAATATTTTTGGTCTTCAATGAATAGCCTACTGTTAAAAAGTCCTGTTCCTCTTGCATGGAGATACATGAACCGTGAAAGCAGCCTGCTGCAATGTTCATTCTTTGGTATTTAGAAGCTCTCACCTTGATAGACTCAAATTTCAAGGTTTTGGCACACATCTAAGTAAACAAACAAACCTGTATCTAGTCCATTTGAGTGAAAACACAGGACCTTAGGAAAGGCAAATGGACAATTCATATGCATTTAGAGCCTTTTTGAAGGACTTCAGTAGGTGTTTGTGTATTTTCTCACTGAAAACATTTAGAAAGTCACTGCCAGCAAATCAGATAATCCAAAACTGATGGAGTTAAAACTAATCTGCTGCTGAAAAATATTTACTATTGACACAAGAGAAGACTACTTCTTCATGCAGTCACTTGAGTTTGGGATCACTAAGCTTTACTACATATCCCTGAATCTTAAGTTAGTGAACCATCTGCTTATGAGAATTTTCACTACAGTAAAATGTGAAATATGCCAAAGCACTTTTGAACTCTCATGTTCAGAAGCTTTTGAATAATTAAGTTGTCTTAAAGTCACCTTACTGAGTTTGGAATAAGTATAACACTCCAATATACTGATAAAATCAAATGTACATAATATCATATGTTCTTACAATTACAAGTAATTCAGTTACCACAGGTTAGCAAATTATTGCTTATCAGACATCCACAGTACATGAGTCTATGAGAGCTGCTTGCCTTGTGCCTGCTGCACTTGTGAAATAAAACCTATTAGCATAAACTTCTCTTTGGTTTCACTTTGGTTTTTGCAAGGACAAGAAGCATGCAGATGAACCATTATTGTAGCTCAGATGACAAGTGGTAACTTGTAAGTTCTGACAACTGGATCACTCACAATGACTTGAACACATCCCAGATATGTCTCTTAACAAATCCTTTTATGCTACAAAATTATATTTACTTTTTTTTAGTAGAGAACTAATTTCCTGAATTTGTAATCTTCCAGTGAGAAAGAAAGGATTTTTAACTTGTTGATAGAAGCATGCTGAGTACTGCTTTTTCTGTTTCACATGAAAACAGATCTTCTCAGAATGCTTAAGAAAATAGATTTAGAAAATGTAGTGAAATTTCGCAATCCCAATCAAAACTTCCCTTCGTAACATATATTACAACAAACTATTAGGTGAGATGCTCTGGACCCTAGTACATAGTTCCTTGTTTCAGCTGAAATCCAGTGACACAGCCACACGTGACACAAGCAAGTGTTAGACATAGCACATTAAATTCTTCTAGTATTAGACAACTATGGGCACTGACCTCAAGAATCTTCTTCTTCACTGAGACATCTGTGTTGAAAGAGTGGCAGAAGTAAAGTATTAGAAGAATGTCAGCTAGCTAATAAGTAAGACTTTGCCTTGATATTGAAACTGTCTGTCATACAACAAGATATTCCACAACGGCATAGCCTGGTGTACAAATATTCGCCAGAGCACTGAGCTCACCAGGAGGCCCCTTGTCCTCACACCCTCTGGCACGGTCAGCTCTGATACCATGCAGCTGCGTAATACTGGAAAAAAAATAAAAAGCTAAGCAAGAGAAAGGGTTGTGAGGAGCTTTGTCTGGAGCCACTCCATCTTGGCTCAGGAGCTGCCCAGGCCTCACCTTGGTCCTTGCCTGAGGAATGGTGGAGGCGTGTTGTGCCTTGGTGGGTACCTTGTTCGTTTAGACTTGGCCTTGCTCACTTGGCTTCCTGGCTTGGTCTTGGACCAGTCCTGCCACTACAGATTTGCCTGGATGTCACTGGGCTCTCAGGTGACCAGGGTTACTGTGACAGCCCTGTTCTGCTCACCTTTTCTGAGGGCTGTGAGATGGGGCCAGGGTCAGGGAATACCCTACCCCACCAGCCTCACTGTCCTCCCAGGCTCCTGGTGCCTCTGCTCTTGCAGGGAAGCCCACTCCTACAGCTCTTGGACAATGCTGTCTTCTGGACTAAAAATCATTTTTGTTCTGCTCTGCATTGTGAACAGAATAAATAATTGTTCTGGAATAAAACCACTGTGATGGCCAATTTCTTCATGTAGACCAGACCTAAACAGATTTCCTACTTTTAGGATTGGAGATTTGGTGGAGGTCAGTGTCCATAACCTGGAAAATCCTTTGCAGTATGGAAATGGCATGTAGAGAATTAGCAATAGAATTGTGTGAAGCATTTGCAATGAAGCCAGACAGCACAAAATTGACCTCTTTCGGGATTTCATTATGAAGTCAAAAAAATAGGCCTGTGCTGCCAAGAGTTTTCCTAGTGTTGGTGGCATTACGGGTCAACCTTGCCACCTTCTGTTTTGCCTTGCAAGTCAAGCAGTGTTTGCAATTTCTTGTGGCTTTTACGCAATGTCAGATATAATGTGTTTTTACTACATTTTGCTTTACATTGCTGAACAGATTTCAACCAAGCGCTTAGGAGAGAGAATGTGAGTTTAAGTAGCTTGAAATTGAAGGAAAAATTGGCAAGAGTCTCAGTGAAGAAATATCAGAATGTTTCTCATGAAAAGTATGAAAAGCAGTCAGTATTTTATCAAAGACAGTGAGCAGGATAGCTCAGGTGACTACTAGACTGTTCGCTGATACCAGTGAGAGCAGAATAATGGAAAGGGTTGTATGGAATTCAATTAATAAAGAATCAAAGGATCAGAATATATTTAATGCCAGCCAACATGATCTAATGGAACTAGGTCTTGTCAAAAAAAACTGAATTCATTCTTTGATGAGATTACAAGTTTGGTTGACAAAGAACCTATGTAGACATAATGTGCTTAGAGTTATGCCAGGATTTTTTACTTCTTGGGTAAAAGAAATATAGCATTAAATTATGTCAAGAAGGCACACAGTAAATGAATTAATAATTGGTTGACATTTGAAAAAGTAGCTGTCTATGGCAAACCATCATCAAAGAGAGAACTTACTGGTAGAGTTCTGCCAGGATCAGTGTCAAAGCTGGTTCTATGGAATGACTTTGCCAGTGATTCTAGATATAGTTACTAATGATAAAGTTTTCCACAAAGATTAGTGGAATAATAAATAACAATGAGAACAAGGCATTCAAACAGAGACATCTGCTCTGCAAGACCCATGATTCTGATTAGCTTATTGAAAGGAAGACTCAAGGTGGGTTGATTTCATTACAAACAAATCTTCATAGGAAGATGATAAATCCTAAAAGACAGTTTAATCTGGGAAAGGATGGTAAAGCAAAAATCAATGATAGAACATTTTAAGTCAAGCAAATTCAAATTAGAAAAATTAGGTAGAGACTTTCAGTAGTCAGGTTGATTACCATTGAAATAAATGGCCAAGAGAAGTATGTTAGTCAAATACCTCTTCCTGGATTAAGTGTAGAAGTAACCCATAGCAGCTTATAATGTATAGGAAATCAGAAAAGATGTTCTAATGTTTCCATAAACACAATAAATCTCAGAAGGTTGATCAATCACACCTAAAATTGTATCTGCCTAAACAATTTCAGATGTGTTCTGAAACTCCACTTTGTAGATGGCAGATTAAGTCTAAAGCCTCCATATTTTCCTCTCCCTTAGCAACCTTTTCATGCACAGAAGTGGCCATCCTTGGAGATGAGAATGAACGGCTGGGACGGATAGACCAAAACCCTTTTAGTCAGATCTTCTGCCAAAAGAATGGAAACATAGCCTAAAACTGTTCACAGACATTCTTTACCATCCTAAATTGGACTTACGTTATGTTTCTCTGTGCTTGTTTATGCAGGTGATTTTTATTGGCAAAAGTCTGCAAGCTCCTTACCTGAGCCACAGCTCAGGGCAGTCAACAGGAGTTTATGATCTTTAGATCAGAATCTCGGCTAAGTTACCAAAGCAATATGTAACTAATCTGTTATATTTTGACTCCAAAATATCATCAGTTTACAAATACTTATGCATGAGCTTACCTTCACATATTGTAAGCATTTCCAGGCCTTTCAACTATTATAAAATTGCATAAATCTAAGTGTGATCATAAATTCCATCATTAAAATCTCAGAGAGTATCAAGATCCACAGTGGGACCAGGTAAAAATATCCAAATCAATAACAGCATAGTGTCATAGTTTAACCCCAGCTGGCAACTAAACCCCACGCAGCTGCTCGCTCACTCCCCCAAAGTGGGATGGAGGAGAGAATCAGAAGAGTAAAAGTGAGAAAACTCATGGGTTGAGATAAAGACAGTTTAATAGGTAAAGCAAAAGCCACACATGCAAGTGAAGCAAACCCAGGAATTCATTCCCCACTTCCCATGGGCAGGCAGGTGTTCAGCCATCTCCAGGAAAGCAGGGCTCCATTGCAATGGTTACTTGGGAAGACAAACACCATCACTCCAAATGTCCCCCCTTCCTTCTCCCCCCAGCTTTATATGCTGAGCGTGATGTCATACGGTGTGGGATATCCCTTTGGTCAGTTGGGGTCAGCTGTCCCGGCTGTGTCCCCTCCCAACTCCTTGTGTCCCCCCAGCCTGCTCACTGGTGGGGTGGGGTGAGAAGCAGAAAAGGCCTTGGCTCTGTGGGAGCACTGCTCAGCAGTAACAAAAACATCTCTGTGTTATCAATACTGTTTCCAGCACAAAATGAAAACATGGCCCCTTACTACCTACTATGAAGAAAATTAACTCTATCCCAGCCAAAACCAGCACACATAGTAATAAGTTAACCTGAGGAGATGCCTGTAGACTTTTATAGAGCATTGGAATATGATACATATTTAAAACTAAGATGAACACTCCATTGTTCTAGAGAGCATCAAATTAGAAAACTCCATTCTTTACTGTGACATTAGAAACACAGCTAACACGGTAGATGCCAAAATTATCACTTTTATCAGGAACACACCAAATTCTGGTAAGCAGCTACCCTGCAGGGTTTTTCAAATATTGACTATGTTACACAATTCTTCTACTTTTAAATTGTATTTTGCCTGTTGTTTCTGATTTTCATAAGATCTCTGGCAATTAAGGAATACAGATCTATTGTCTGTATGTTTATTACAACTTCTGTCATTTAAAGAAGCTACTGTATTCATAAAAACACTGAAGGATGCAATCCTCATCTTTGGTCTTTCCGTGCCTTTTCGGAAAGCCTGATAGCCATAGAGGCCCTAGCAGTTTACAGTTGGAACCTCTGTGGCACATACACTGCAAACAACTGTCTCCAAGGGTTCCCTCCTAAATTCCTGTCCCAACACATGCTGATACTAAGGTGCAGAAGAGCATAAGGGACTTTTAAAAAGCCAGGGACAGATGCAAATTTGGAGAACTGGTAGGGCGGCATGATTCCTAAAGGATGGTCTTACACTCTGTCTGAGTTAGAAGACAGGTACAACAGAGTCAAGCATTGCCAAAGCCTAACAGAAGCTAAAACCACAAAAATATTAGGATGGTTGTACTGCTACAGACCAAGGGCTTGCTTAATCCCATGTCCTGTCTGAATCTCAGAAGACAACAGCGCCATCGTGGCTATTGACTGCAGGCACCCCCACGTCTGGGGCATGCAGCCTTTTTGCAGGGGAGCTGCTCTAGTTGCTACAACCCTCTGTGCAGCAGCTGAGCTCCTGGGGCTGTGTTGTTGGGGCAGCCATGGGGAGCTTCAGGAGTGTCTCCAGCGCCTGGCCACTAAAATATACAGAGTGAACAAGTTCAGGATGTAGCACTTGAAGCTTGCCTGTACTTGAAGAGGCTGTTGAATGCAGGGGCAGAATGTTGGTCAAGAGCATCCTGCAGAATGCAGAAAGTGTTACAGGCTTAGTTGTTGCGTGGCCAAAGGGGTTGTCCATAAGAAGGCAGTGCTGGAAGCAGTACCCAGCTATCGCCAGGGATCATCTTGCATGTGAAGCCTCTGAGGTGCCAGGCTGGTACCATATGTTCAAAGCGCCTTAGAGCACGGCTTCTTGGAAAGCAGAGTAGACTCTAGTCTTGGCACTATAAGTTGATATGAATCTGCTTGTCTCAAAGTGGAGGTGGGCTACATAGGAACTTGTCATGACATAGAGAGGACACAACCAACCATCTCATGTTTGGACAACTAAGACTGTGAAGTTGCCCATTGGCTAGATTTTACCAGGTATCCCTACTTATACTAATACTTTCTTTAGCATCAACTGCACTGGAGGGAGTGGGTGTCTGATTTTCAGAGAATGAAGAGCTTAATCCAAAGATCAAAAAAAATATGGTCTTTATTTATGGGTACCCATGTATTGTATTCCTAGGCTTGTAGACAACATAACAAAAGTGATCAGTTACAGTTTGTAAACTAGAATAATTATAACAAAATAATAATGACTACAAATATGCCTGAGGAAGAGTAAGAACAAGAACAAGAAAAGAATAAGAATAGGAATAAGAATAAGAAAGACTGAGCCTACATAAATCTGTCTGTTAATATTCTCCTAGTTTCTGACTACTCTTAAATTTGGAGAGTATCTTGAGCCCATTATAGTTTGTCTGTTTTCTTACCCTCAATGGATGTCTCTTCCAAGTAGTTGTTCAGTTTCCTCTTGAAAGCCTGTGAGCTACCTGCATCCACAGCACTCCTCAGTGAGGAGTGCCGTGGGTCTGCTACCTGTGGAGCAAAGAGCTGACGCCTGGGCTTCCTTAAATGAAGGGAGAAAGAAACCACTCAAAACTGACAGTATCTGAAACTACTCATGCATGACTCATTTGAAATTTGATGACTTAGGTAGTCCTGTTCCTTTTGTTATATGTATAATGTATAAGAAGACCAACATGAATGATTCCTAGCATGCAATGAAGCAATTGTGGCAGCACCATGACTTCGTTTGGTAGACTGCCTTAATTATAAACCTTCAGGAACTGAATTATGCCTGAAGCTTTTCCAGCACCTTACAGCCATCTTCACATTCAGCACGGTGAATGGACTTCAAGATTTTTTAATCAGAGTGCTGTTTACAGACAGTTATGCTACCCTTTCACCTGATCTTACTTGTCTCAGCCTGCTCCATGGATATGCAGCATCTTTAAGAAATATTGATAGAAACCTTGGTTTTAAATGTTTTTGAAGCATTGTTGAGCACTCTTTTTTCCTATAGCTATGTAATTATTTTCCTTCTGCTATCAGTGATGAAAATATGTTAAAATAAAATTTTAAAAGATTGGCTTTGAAATTCTTGAAAGCTAGATAAGGACTTTGACACAGCACCTGTAGAAGTTAAGTTAATTTTTCTTTATTAATTTTTAAAAAAGGGATTATTTCCTTCTGCAATACATGAGGACACTGTCTTCAAGACCTTGAAAAAAATTGAATGTTAGGTCTCATTAGTACTGTCAGGAAGCAAGATAATGATTTGAGAAGTGGCTCATGAATGGGAATCTTTTTAAAGTAATTCCTTTGTTTCATATTTTAAAGGTTATTCTGAACAAAGAAAATGTGCAAACTCTGTCTCTCACAAAATGTATCAATATTAGAATAGGAGACTGCTTTGCAATTTAAACTAGAATAATTGGTCTGCCAGCCCAAGAGGCCGTAGTAGAGACCTGGTCTGAGCTCAACTTTTATTGAATCCTGGTTTCTTAGCTGGGAAGGAGACCTCAAATCCAATATTGATTGCAGTCCAATAACCTTTGGACTCCCAAAGTCTCCTCAGGTCAGCAATACAGTATATTACTGGAGTAGAATGAAAGAGTCAGCACAGAGGGGAAGTGTTCCCTCTCCTGTCACCCCTGCTCTGCTAGGTTGTGTCTTGAGAGAGCACAGAAATTAGCCCCTCCATTTTAAGCATAACTAGTTCAGATACATCATGATAAAAGCATGAACAAAATGATTATTTGCTTTTCTGAAACATTATGCAAATTTTTCATTTTATATTTCTATCTCTAGCAGCTGTAAGGAAAAAAACCCACCAATACCTGAACTGAACAAAATCCAGGCTAAGTGATGAGAGCCTACATGTTAAAAAGCAACTAGTAATTTTGATAGTCTAACATAATATCCCTTAAAGCAATCTAATCTTCAAATATATGTTGCTAAGTCTGGTCTGAAACTCAGGTGTCTTTACAGTCTGTTCTTTGTAGACTCATAAATGGAGGCAACCAGAATTGCTAGCAATCCCAAAAATGTAGGTCAAGATGTTTATAGCATATGAAGTTGAAGATTCATTCTTAGTGCCTGATAATAATTATTATTATTATTTGGGATAATGAAATCATTGAGATGTCTGATCTCATACCATTTGTTGAATAAGGCAGTTTAGGAATACTGCCATCTGTTATTATGTACTACAGTGATTAGAGACAGGCAAAACTGAAGTCCTCCTTTTCAGCAGTCTGGAGATCATGAATATAAGTTATCAAAACATACTGAGCAAAAAAAAATGCATTAATGGGAAGAAAACTGCTATGTTTAAGTAAATAATTGTATAGCATCTCAACACTGAGTAGCTAAGACTAAACAGCTCCAGAATATAAAACAGAATCTAATGAACAAACCCTTCACTTATGACAGTGCCATACAGAGTTATGGTAGAGTTATGAGGAGGTATAACAGCAATCTATTATTAGAAAAAAAAAAAAGTTAAAAAGTTTCATTTCCTGCAAAATACTCAGAAAGTTTTCCCCTCACCTATTCATCTAGACTTAGTTCTCTGTTAATTAACATGTGATATATCTGGATGGGAGAATGGGTGCATTTCTAATTTAAATTTCAGACAAGGGAAGGGGTAGCCCACGGTCAGGTTTCTCCCCTCAGTTATTTTTCAGTTGTGCTACTAAAGGTGGGGTTCCCTGGCTAAGGCTCAGCCCAGCCTGGGGTAGGCTTTGGGCTAGGCTTAGTGCTAGGAGGGAGATCAACTCTAGAGCCCCAGTGGGAGTGGGGCTGCAAAAGGGTCACCTGCAGCCTGTTTTCTAGGAATACACGCCTCCTCTTTTTCCACATCACAGCTCATCCCACAGACTGAAGCTCACCAAGTCATTCCCACGCCTGAAGAACAAGGCTTCACCCCACAGCAGGGCAGTGTCCTCTGTGCACAGGGGTGTTAAAGGTGCTCAGTGCTATCCCTTTCACTGGAGTCCCAGCAGAGACAGAGCAGCATGGCAGAGGATCATTAGCGACAATTTTTGTTTAGGTGAAGGACTGCACAGTATTGTTATACTGGTGAACTACTAATTTTGCACTCCAGGCCTGTTTCTCCCATCATCCATGCCAACTGCCATGGGAACTTGTGTGCAGTTACTACATCAGTGTGGTCCCATTAAGCACAAGAGGCTAAACCCAAAGAAGCAAACCTTAGCAGATTTAGAGAGTATTTCTTATGTGCTTATTGTCAATGACTCAAAGTTTCAGAGCAAGAGAATTTCTCATGAAAATAGCATGGTTTTGGAACTTCCTTTTCATTTAAAAATGTCACCTTCCCCTGAAATGCAGCCTTTTCCCATTTAAAACTAAATTTACTAGAAACTCTCCACACGACAATATTTTAGCACCTTCTGGGAGACTTCAGTTCTAGAATAAGGCTAGACTGTACCTACGCACCAGGTTTTGGGGCAAACACAAAAAATTATACCTAGCTTATTGTGCTACTTTATGCAGTCCTCAAAAAACAGACTCACTGTAACTGTAAGTGTTCAATTTGAATAATGAGTCTCTACCTGTTTAGCAAGACCCTATTATGTTCCAAATACATTGTTGGCCTGGTCGTAGTCTCTTAATAATGAACTGCATAAAACAAGGATTATTTCATTGTTAACTGCTTTATCTCAAACTATGCAGACATTGCAAATTCATTTGCATTTCAAAGCAGGGATTTGCTCAAAATATTCAGATTGGCTTGAGAACACCTGCTTTTCAAATGCAGCAAATAACATATACACACTGTTTCTGAAAAGCAAGCTTCAATCTTATCATGAAATTCAGTAGATCAGAAACCAAAGGATGGAAAAAGGCAATAGTAAATGAAATCAGTTTTGAAATGTGTAAGCAGCTTTCTAGAGATATTTTTTTCTCTATACTAATGCACAGGCGTAATACTGGAGGTTGAGGCTTTTGCCAAGCATTTCTGTTCCTTGAGTCACCTCAGCAGCAAGAGAGAAGCATCAGCAAGAGAGGAGAAGCATGGGGTTCACAGTGCTCTTGCACATGACTGGCATCTCATTGTGGAGCCAGTTAAAGAGCAGCTGCAGAGGAAAGTAAGCGTGCTGCCTCCCAGCTCCTCATCTAGCTCATACATGAAGACTGCACATTAAAGGAATACGAATGAAAAAAAAAAATGCAAACACGGTATTTCAAGCAGTGCCGGCTGAAATGTAAAAAACAGATGAAAACCTTTTAGGGCCTTCTACATGGTATGCATAGGAAGCAAGCGGGGAGGTGTGCCAGGGGGATTGGAAGTGATCTGGCTGAATTTTTAAAAAAGTGTAAGTAACCATTAGGAAATGTTTGACTGTAAAATGCAGAATGACACAGTGGGTATTGTATTTTTCAAGGATCCAGAAAAATTAAATTCTGTCTTTTCTGAGGGGTTTATCTGACTGAGCATTGTTATCTACAATGGAGGCATCTGAGTTTGTTATCTTAGCAATGGAAAGAAATAGGTATTTTTTGATTGTGATTAATTTGATTTAACTCAGATATGTGTATTCAGAGGCAATGACTCACCGCCAAGAGGTGACTGTATCTCTGATATTTGGTCAGAAGAATCCTGCCTCTGTCTTCTTGAGACACTGCTAACCTTTTGCAGTTAACCCTAACATGCTTCATTTATCCCTTGCTGAAGTAGGGGTATCTGTCTCAAGGAGGAAAACAAAGCTTAACCATTTGTTTTTAAGGAATACTTGGATAGGAGGTAGTGCATTTATATACAGTTCTGTGAATATAGAGTTAACACCATTTTTAATAATCAAGGCAATGTTATAATAGTCACTGCTAACCAAAAGAAGCTACCCACAATGCAGCTGGAAAGCCATACAAATGTTCATATATTCAATGACATAATCCTTTGTAACAACTTTACTGAATTGAAGATAGATGTCTCTGATAGCTTTCTTGCATTACACACGTGAAAAACATTAATTATTTGACCTTACTGACTTAAATACTATGCATGTAGAATTGTAAAACTTTTGGGGAAACTTTTGCCTTTAAACTGATCATTCAAATCTAAGATGATTTGAGAGACATTTCAGCTGAAGCCTGGTCAGAAATTTGAAGGAAATTTAAAAAATGGACTTTGAAATTTAAAATTTAAAACCTGAATTTTCCTGACCATCAGGAAAATTTCCCTCATGGGCAAAATCTCATGGGTCTCATTCATTTGTACCTCACTTGGAACACAAGCTGGCAAGATGCTTGCAGCTCCAGGAGAAAGGCTATGGACATAGATTAGATTCATCCCATCAAAATTGAGGATAAAGGCTCAGGCACTTGTGTTACTGTGACAGTCAACCATGGCTTTCTGGAAGCCATAGGTCAGCTGTGGTTCTGCATAGCCTTCTGGGAGAGCCTGTTTCTTCAAGTATGAGACAGAGAGACTGAGCTGACCATTTCCCATTATTTCCCATAATCCACCCCATTGAAGGGCACAAGTTTTAATGTAATGATTCCAGACCTATATTTCCATAGGTAGTCCCATAATCACTCTGACCTTCTGAATTTGGAGGCATGGTAGCAGACAGACATGAAAAGAAATACTTCTTCAGTCATTAAATATATTTGTATTCTAAAAGGACAAAGGGTTTGTTTGTTACTTTTTTTCTTTAATCACAGCAGTGGGTTGTTCATGACTTCCTGAGGCCCCTACCAAAAGAAATTATTCTGTGAGTAATTAGTCTATTAATAATCACTAGAACTAGGTTCTCAAAAAATTGTTTTCTGTCTTGTGAGGGAAAAAATAAATTCAAAAGGAAAAAACTTAGTCACAAAAGCTCTGACAAAATGGACAAATAGTCAAAAGAAAGAATTTTTTTTTTTTTTCTAAATGATATGTAGGAAATAATTTAGGGTTGCTTAACAAAATCCAATGAGATGAAACTATCTTTAAAAGTTTTTCCAGGTAAAACTGTAGTGTTCAGCATTGTTTAAAAAAAATCAATTGCCGTTGCATTTTTTCAACACAGATTTCTTTTTGATTTGTCTTACACTTTTTTGCTACTCTCTAAAAACGGAAGAGATTTTTGCTGGGATGAGGTAGACTGCCCATCACATGGAGATTTCGCAACCAGATCGGAGACTTCGCTGAAAGACAGACTGCAGTTCAAGCAGGCATTGGTGCTAAAGAAGGAGTTACTGGGTGAAATCGTATTGACTGAGTCAAGCAGGAGGTCAAACTACATAATTATAATGACACCTCTGGCCTTAAAAATCTATCTCTACCTGCCTAAATAATGCATCAAGCATTATACATGGTATGCAATAATGATATGATTAATTATCTCTGATTTTCATTACATGCACAGCTGCTAGTCTATACTTATCAAAGTTACTGCTTCATAAAGGTATGATCTTAGAGGAACTGAAGATATCAAGAAAAGTGTGAGTTAATGTGTTGCACAGGATTCACATTCCTGAGCTGGTTGACAATTTTCTGCCTGTCTTGTCTTCTCTTTTTCAGTTGTTTTTAACCTTTTTTTTCCCTGGCTACTGCTAAGTAGAGACCAGAATCAACTAACAGAAATTTGTTCATGTAGAAATTATTGTTTCTTTTCCTCTATGTCAGTCTTCATCCAAGTTCTTAAAGGCACTCAGCGTTTACCCACCAATGTAATTACCCATGTCCTCAAAAGAGTTCAGAGCTCATTTAATCATAAAACACAAGAGTTAGACTTTCAAAAATGTTCTCTTTGCGTAACTCAAGTTTTGAAATTCTTATCTTTATAGACACATCTGTGCTTTGACTCCAATGAGGGTAAGGATTAGAAAGACAGGAATTCAAAACGTAGATGAAATGCCACTAACAAGAAATAATGATTGTTTGAAGGTAGGGGAGGAGGAAAGTTCTGCAGGGAGACCACCCCATCAGCAGACTGAAATGCAGAAACTGGGAGGTATGAAAAGCACAAGCAGAGCACTGCACTAAGCCTTGCGGAGGCTGCTGTGGGCACACAGGCTTGTTTGGGGGCTTGTTTTTCTAGAAAGAAAGTGAGCAGCACTTCAGAGGCATTCTCCACACTTTTCTGATATGTCAAAGACACACTTGGCATTGCTATTACAGGTGAAAAACTAAGTTACAGAGAAAGGCTGGTCAACTCTCACTGTCAGAAGTGGCAATCAATGGTTTCCCTTAAAGTCATTGGCAAAGTTTAGGTAGATTTAGGTAGTAGGAAGGAAGGATGTCAGTGCTCACAATATTTCAATATATACTTCAACAGAAATAACCCCTTCCAAAAGATATCTTATTAGAAAATATCTGAAGCCAAATAGAAACACCTGCACAAAGGACCTCCTGGAAAATGCAGCAAAAAAAGAGTCCAATATGATAATTTTTTTTTTTTTTTTAAATATCAGTCCACATCACAAAACCTTCTGTTTCTGCTAGAAAAGTATAGAATGACCTCTCTCAGGAAAAAAACCCAAGCAAACCAACTAAACATACCAAACCAAAAGAAAAACCCATTAAAAAATAAAAGGAAAGAAGAAATGGACCATGCTGCCAGAAAATTTTAGGAGTTATAGCTGGAATTTTTAAAACAGTCAAGAGGGTGCTTGGTGTATCAGAAGGGTGTTACATGACATCTGGTATGTGGTCTTCCATGAAAATGACGGTGTAACCCTGCTTGAGAGATATCGTGAAAAGTTTCAATACTGATTTCAGTGGCAGTCTGGTAAAAATCAAGGTCCAGATCTCCCCATTCCACCCACGTAATGTAGGCACCTGTCTCCAGTTAATGTCACAGAAAGCCAAAAGCTTCTCTCTGGTATTACCTAACCCTGGAGATGCCTGAAACTTATTAGGACCTTCCTGATCAGCCCCAAAATTCCCAAAGTGCCTCAGCTTGTGTTCTTACATGTTGTTAGGAGCACCTGGCTGGGGAGTTGGCACTGACTCCTGCTCCAGGGCCACTGTGATGAAAAGTTCAGGTGGAGAAGTGCCTGGGGCTGCAGCTTTGTATAGTTTTTTGTTTAATTTGGTGGTGCAGCTGGCTGACGAGATTCCTCCCTCATCTGTTGTTCCCACCCCCACATTGCAATTTGTGCTCTTGCAACTGTCTGTGGGGCTTTGCTGGAAATGGGACTTTTAAAATTACCCCTCTTTGGAAAAAACTTTAGAAAATAACTGTGTTTCAATGCAGCTCACTCTTGTGGTCCAGCTTACAGCTTTTCTCCATGTGCAATTACATCAGAAAAACTGAGGAGGCAAAAATCTTTGATGCTAAAGCAGGAACGAGATGGTGGGAGGGATGTAAACATAGTGAACAGGCTTTGCCATGGGAGGCAATAGCAGCACAGGTTCCCCGAGGGACACAGCCCACGAGCTGTGCTTTCAGCATGCCGAATTCCTGCTGACAGCCCTGTGGTCATTTCAACCCAGGCCCGCTTTTTGTGCAATAATTATGTGGATTGATTTCGCAGTCAAGATGTACCCATGTGTGGCTTTTGGGCCCTGCCTAACATGATGGGACTTCAGGCAGATATATTTTGAAGAATACCAGAATAACCAGGTATGAGGGCATGTCCAATTTGTTGAAGCAAGGCTTTACTGAACTGGACATTTGATTGCTTCTGGTTTTTAATAGTGGCTGTGCAGTATAAAAAGGGAGTAACAATGAAACATCAGTCATATAGTCAAAGCTTGCTGGAACTGCAAAGGCTTGAATATTGGGGTCAAGATAATTTAACTGGGTGGAATTTTAAAAAAAAACAAAACCTAAGATTCACCTCTGTGAATCATCATACAACAAACTGCTTTCTGAGCTATTTTATTCTTGTAGAACTACTTCTACGGTAAAGTTTAAGCCAGCACTATGAGCAGAATTGCTATTTTTTAGGTCTGGAATATGAAACTCATCATATTTTAAAAATTAGGTTCATTAATGTAGTTCTGCTATTTCTATGGCAGCCAAGGATCTTAACAGCAGTAAAATATAAGACCACATGTGAGGCCTTCCTTACTGAAAACTCAAAAATTTCTGATCTTTTTGGGGCACAAGAAGCAGTGGAGAGCAGGAAAGAGGAGTTGCAGTGGCAATGCCTGAGGTCGAGTTCTCTGGTGAGTTGCCCTATGCTAAACAGTCTATAAATCCCTTGCAGCAGACTGATTTGAATGTTTTCATGCACCACTGACTTCCAGGTAAATACTTTCTGGCACAAAAGTAGATTAGAAAGAAAACAGATTTAAGGACCATGGCCTGTGTGTTGAGCTGCACAGTTAAATGTGCCAAACTGTGCTTTCACGCAAGTATTTTCAGCTCCCAGTTTGGTTCTCTTCAAATGGAGATGCATTTTCAATTGGCACAGCAGATGCTGGCACAAGGCGGTGGTAAGTGGCAGCCAGCAATGAAGTCAGGAATTTGTTAGTAGAACCAGCAGCGCATCACGGAAGAAAAGCATTCACCTTAAGGACCAGAGAATTAATGACCCACCACACACTGCAGTATTGTGTATCTCTGACAGTTATCTTCTGCGCCTCACAATTGCGAGCATTGCAAACATCTCTGAATGTCATCCTGCTTGTTTTTTTCCTGTGGTGTTTGCCTAAGATGTATGATGCGGGATGAGAGCAGGGAAAGAGAGAAACGACCCCATTTTTGAAATCATTGAAAATCCCCAAAGCTCTTCAGGATATTGGGTGATGTTATCCATGTGTGTTTGTCTGGGGGTGGTTGTTTTTCTCGGAGGAAGCAGGGAAGTTAATTAGACTCTACTGAAGTAACAATGAAGATTTAAATCTCCTTCCTTTTCTATTCATGAGCAAATAGACTAAAGATGGTTGAACCTGATCTCACCGGGGCACCTCACACATACATCTGGTGGCTTTTACTGCAGCAGACGTTTCTTAGTTAAGGTCTTCAAAATTCTTTCAGAGCCTGCTACTCATCTGGATAATCTAAATGTTTATTTACATGTACATATATGTACTTGAAAAATAATTGATTGACTGAATCAGTTGTATTCTGTGGACATATGACAGTATTTTGGTTTTAGTAATTTCAGATTGGCATTACATACTGAAAAAGAGCCAACCAGAACAGAAGGTACTGTACAGTATTTTATTCTTTTCTTTCACTTTTTTCTTACAGTGCTGAATCTGATTTTAGCCTGGGAAGGAGCTCGTGGGTGACCTGTGCAGCATTTCCCACAGGACAGCAGTATGACATGAAGGTGGCTGAAAGGGCCCCTATGTCACAGAGGTGCATTAAAACAAGTCACCTTTCCTTAATTTCAAGCTAGGGTGCTTTGCTAACCACTGAAGTCCTGCTTCATATGTTCAGTGTCTGGAGGACAAACTGCCATGCAATGTACAAATTAGCTCTTTCTGTAGCCGATAAACACAAAGATGATCACTGCTGGCTTGGAGAGGGTTGTTACTGATGCTCATGCTAGTAACTGGCCAGTCAGAAATTTTTCAGAAAAATGCTGATGCACCGAGGTGGAGCCTCTTAGGGGGAAATGCTGAGCTAGAGAGAAGTTTCGGTGAGAAGGGATGCTGAGGTGCACTCAGTAATGTCTTGTCAAAGTCAAACCTAAAGAGGGAGGGAGAAGCTTTGTCCCCTCACCCTCCCTCGCCCTCAGGCCATGGGTTCACACCTGCGAGCCCCTGTGCCTGCCCTGGCCACTGGGAACAGGGATGGAACATGGCCCCAGGACGGAGCAGGGCTATACCTCCTCCTTTGGTCCGCAGGGTCCAGTCGAGGGCATTTTGAGGGCATTTCTTCCTCCTTGCAGGGCAGCTGGATGTGGCCCCAGGGCTGCGGCAGCCTCCTTCACCCCAGGCACTGACCTGGCTGGGAAGCCCGGCAGTGTCCATGCAAAAATGTCCTGGATGAGGCATAAGGAGGAAACCCTCAAGTTTTCCACAATATTTATAAAACAAGGAGATGGATTCTCGTTCAGCTGTTACCCATAATTTATGGGAAAGATTAGCCAATGCAGTTAGTATCAGACAACCCTTCCCAAGATATCCAGCCATGCATTAACACTTAGTAGTGCCTTACATTTAACGAATGTTTTGCATGCGGCTTCTTAGGCAAGCTAGACTTTTAAAATTAGACTTTCAGTCCACACAGAAGATTGAATAATTCATTTTGCTACTACATAAATGGCAGTTTGCTAATTTCAGTTCCTGAACTTGACTGTCATAAGGAACCTTCTGGACCATCTCTCAGCAGTCCCTCCCTGCAGAGCTGTGTGGAGGCACAAAACTTCCCTTCCCTGGCTGCAACCGTCACTGCCATTTCTTATATATATATGTGCCTGTGTATTAATATAGACATACAGCACACAGGCAGGCACACATCACTACACAGGAACAGCTTGGCATACTGTATGCGGGTGGGGAGTTAAAGTAGCAAAGGGATGGTATGAATATACAATTTGGGTCCTTTTAGGAATATTCCAGAGTAACAGTTTTAAATGCAGAGCCTGACTGTGACTTTTGTTTAATTTTTTTTTCCACTATTACTATACTTCTAGAAGCCCATAAAGAATCACAAATTAAAAAAAAAACACAACAAACGGAAAGGTATGTTTTGTTAGAAAATGACAACCTGATACTCTTCATTGAGACCTCCTACATTCAATGTGATTTTTCCGAAGCTGTAGAGCCTGTAGAGCAAGGGCTTTTTCACTTTTCCTTCCCACAAAGGACTCCTTAGCTCTAAAATCTGCAGTGTTGCGACAAGGACTTGCAACTGGGTCACTGGTAAATCCTCTCTACACCCAGGACCTTGAGGCAGCATGTGATGCAAACTCGATAATTTATGAGCCCCAGATCTAACTTGACTGTAGCTCCTGGATTTTTAGCAAGAAGGTTAGACCCCCAGCAACCCCCAGGCTGAATTAGGGCTGTTGGGAGCTTATAGTCTCACACACACAGTCAGGAGCTTGTAACTTCTGATTTTTTCATGATTTTTCATCTCCTTCCCACATTTGGAAATCTTGGGTCAGTCCTCCAAAGTTTACAATTCCAGGGTAACTCTGGCAGGAAGATTCCCCCTCAGCTGCTACCTCGCCTTTAGCAGCAGCAAAATTAGAAACGCAATTTGCAGCAAGTTTTCAGTGGCATGCAGTCCTTCTGAACAAACAGGTACTTTGAAAATTTGGCTGTTACTGTGTCTTTTTTCAGATTTCTGGGAATAAACACATTGAAATTGCCTAACTGCAGATTCAGCTGACTGGGCTGCATCCCCAGTAACAAGCTGGTGTGGGGCAATGAGGTTTTGAAGTGAAACCCCGGATCAGCTTCATGTAGTGCACACTGGTTCTGTTTCCAGGGCAAGCTCATGAGATTCCTTTAGGAGGAAAGGACACAAGAAGCTCTGTTGAAGGTATGCACCAAGCCTGCTCCAACTTCTGATGGGTCATAAAGGTCCAAAGTAGTGACTGGGCCTTTGGACAGCTTCAAACCATATGTGTAGTGCTGATATTCAGTCTAGACT
This sequence comes from Haliaeetus leucocephalus, assembly GCF_000737465.1. NCBI lineage: Eukaryota > Metazoa > Chordata > Aves > Accipitriformes > Accipitridae > Haliaeetus > Haliaeetus leucocephalus. The sequence continues at coordinate 7,971,210 of NW_010972653.1, forward strand.
AAATTTAGTCCAAAGTAAAGCCCCTGGACCACATGTGGTGCAGATGTAGAGGCCTCAGCAGCAAGGGCTTTGATCCACTGATCTGCTTTTATTGTGCTGAAATGCATACAAATACAGATAAAACCTTAGAGTATTAAAACTTAGCCTGCGCTGAAAATCACCAGGTTTGGCAAATCTGATCAGTTGTAATCCGTCAGTCTTTCAAAGCTCATTCATGAAGTGTAGCAGAGAGTTCACATCTTGGAAAAAAAAAATTAATGTGATTTTTATAACCCATGGTGTCATTTATTTTTTTCTGTATATCAGATGAATAAAAAAGGGTCATTCTCTTAGTGATAGTGTTATCCACTGAGATAAATCAGATCCAGATTCTAACTTCAGATAGAAAACTTTCAGCATCGTTTTTTAATTTCAACTTAGATTAAACTGCTCACCTATCATCTTGGGTAAAAGTACACATTTCTTAGTAGAAACTGTTCGGTGTGAAAATCCCTTCATGAAATGCCCGATTTCCTATATTTGTAATGAATTATATTGGCAAAAATGAGTTTTGTTTATTAGCTTTTGCGGAATCATGTTGTTCATGAGCTGTACTTGTTACTCTTTATTTACAATCCCTCTATTTTAAGTGCTTCATCATCCATTTAAGAAGTACAAACAAATGCATGTGACTAAAACTGGAGACTGTACACCTTTAAAGGCTTAAATTAAAGAAATAAAGAAGAAGGAAAATGCAAGTACCAAGCCACACAACACTTCAGTGCCCACTCAAGTTTGGGGGAGTGGCGGTGGCTGATAGATTTGCTAGACACATGCTGTAAGGGACTGACTTTCCTCCATCCTTCCTTCTCACCCAGGATGGTTTGTGTAGCCCAGATACTTGGTCATCCCACTCTCTAGAGAGATGACCGAGACAGGGATTGTAATAGCTGAGGACACATGCTTCCTGCAACTGCGTGCTGGGAAAGTGCTGTGTCTCCTCCCAGATCCTCTGTCTCATGGCAGGAGGCAAGAGCCACAGTGGGAGGCAGACCTAGTGTGTCAGTGCAGCATGGCTATAGCCCCATTCTCCTCCGTCGGGGCTGGTGTGTCTGATGTTCTGTGTGACCACGGCTTCCAGCTATTTTCGAGGCCATTGAGGGGATCTCTATCCTCTGATGGAGGCAGTGGGAATAGGGACTGCGGGACCTCCCCAGGCTGTTGTTCCCTCACACCCATCCTCCAGGGTTTGCACTGAGTGTGCCAGGTCATTCTCAGATCAGTGGGATTTGAGGAAAAATGTTTAAGTAAGTAAGTGCTGTCTTGAGGCAACTGGCAAGCAAATGAGCCACTTACCTGAGTTGTGAATGAGTAAAACAAAAATTTAAGATAATTCATAATTTGCAAATTGTTTGTTCAGTCATCACTACATATTTCCAAATAGCAAATATTTTTGAAAAGATTCAGAACGCTCAGAAGTTATTCACACAACCCAGAAACTATCCATGTTATTAAAGAATATTACTGCAACAGCTACTCTAGTCAGCTGAGTTTATCATTAAAGCAGTATGTAGGCATATACAGTGGTCATAGTTTTGCAGTGTAGGAACAACTGCAAACAAATATAACATGGACGGGGTCAGCTAACATGTTAGTAATGTGATTTGGTCTCTGAACTCAAGGCAACTTGGAAAGCTTTCCAGCAGAAGACCATGCAAAATATAATAAATCTTTCTTAACTGAATTAAAACATGGGGAAACAAATACTTTCAGCTATTATATTCCAGGGAAAGACAAGGGTAATTAGCCAGGAAACTTTTAACATCATGATGTTGTGAACAAAACTAGTGTTACACCGGAATGTGTACACAGAAGCATGCATAGTCTGCAAGACCGATGAAATCCTCTTGGTATTCTCTGCAGAACTGCTAAGACTTCAGCCAAGCAACTATTCAGTTTTGGCAGCAGGACCGCAAGAAAGACAGGTACCCATCACAGAGAGTTCAGGTGGGAGCAGTAGAAATGATGAGAGTTATGACTATGTTGCATGATATACAGCAGTTTCCTGAAATAAATGGGATTGCTTAATCTGAAAAAGGCCTGCTAACAATTTTCAGCTGTGTAATAGGTTGCTGTGAAAAGAAAGAGTAAAAACAAGTTTTTGTGTCTTTGGCAAACACAGTAAAAGGGATATAAGGTTAAGCATTTGGAAAAACTTTCTAGGAACAATGCAGCATTAAAAGCAATAGGCTGGAAAGATTGAAGAATATGCACCCAGCAAAGGTTTTTAAGAACGTATTAGGCAAGCGTAGGCTAGGAGTGACAAGAGAATGACCTTCTGCCTTGAGAAAGGTGAATTGGCTAGATGATTTCTCAAGACCGTCTGCAGAATCACTACTATTGTATCTTTCCTTGATTCTTTTCCTTAAGCCTGCTGTAATCAATGTTTGCTATTTCCTCTATAAAGTGCTAATGTCTTTTGCACTAGCTGCAGTCCAAAATATAATCACCAGAAAGGTGACAGCATTAGTGTAGCAGCATTTACAACATAAGCCACAAATGCCGTAGAATGAAAATCCTCTGGCACACATGTAACATTTTCCAGGTTGTTTTTATCATGAGACCTGAAAAGTGTGAGGTTTTGGTTTTGGTTTTAAGTCCTGATCTTTCAACTTCTCTATCTTGTAAACAAACAGGGCTAAACCAACATTCCCTGCTTCACTTCCCTCTTTGAGAAAGGAGCCTTGAAAGATTAACTTGATACTGCAGCTTTCAGGTGAGTCTTTGGCTCTGTGCAACTTTTGGCTTGAAAGCTTTGGGAAGAACACCTGACTTCAGAACAGGTTTATTGTCATTCAGCTACTAGGTGAAAAGTTCAGTGTAGCTGTGGGTAATACACAGCACTGAAATCTTTGATCTTTTGTATTTCAGTTCACATTTGTGGTTGTGGAAGTTGTAATTTCTTTCAAATGCTTTGGAAACTGTTTCCTTCAACCTTCCCGGATGTTATATTTTCCTAATGCAAATGTATTCATTTGATGCCATATTTTTAGATTTGGAATTGTTTTCCACAGTCTGTCTCTGAAAAATAATGAGCATGCACATTTTATTATTAAAATAACCCATACCCATTACAATTAGCAATGGAGGTTAGTGTCAGGGTTTTCTGACCGACAGTAATGTGTGAATTTATAACAAGATGTAGTACAGCCAGACTTTAGCATCCTGTCAAACATGTAAGTAGAATTTAATGTATTCAAATCCATGTTTTACAGTGCTCAAGTTTACAAGCTTATTAGCATTGATGATATGGTTATATAAACCTTTTTGGCTATTTGTAGTGTAAAATAGTGAGAAAAATTATGGGTAATTAATTACATATTCTTTCAAAAATCTCTCCATCTATTTCCATTTCTCTCTCTTCCCCTAGTTCTGGATAAGATTAATTTCTTTTTTCCTGTGCGTTATTATTATTCAGTTCCTACTATATTACTACTACCACCACCGGTTACACTGAACAGCTGAACTCAAATATGAAGTGACATATTTTTTCCAAATAGGTAAGAGTGTAACTACAGTTAAGTTTCCTTGAAGGAAAAATATAGTCTGTCCACCTCCTTTATCGGCTTCATGGATATTCAGGTAGTAAGTGTTGACAAGTTTTTTTCTTTTAATTATGTGTTACTTCATGAAAACTGGAGCTTTTCTTGTAAGATGTGTAGCTTGTGACATGTTTTTATTACCTCAAATATGGATTACTATAATATGCTACCCTGGTGCTTAGTGCAAGAACATTTGAAAATGGCATTTCTTGTTGGATAAGGCTCCTGTACAGGGACAACATGTTTTATCTCTGCTCCATGATATGTACTGCCATTAAGATGATTTTTGGGTACAGTTTAAGATGACAGTTTTTGTCTGTTGCATGCAGTCCTGACTATCTGAAAGATTAATTTATTCCTGTGCAATACTTCCATTGCTAGCATAGTCACCAACGTACCTGCAGTTACATCCCTTAGTTTAAATGAGAAATATTCTTCAGTCAGGGTCCTGAAGGCTGGGATGCTTTCTTTGCTGCATTCCAATAGAGCACTTTGTGGGTGATCAGAAGCTTTTATGCATTCTTATGGGGAGAATGTTGAATAGTCTTTGTGACAAAAGGAAGAAGGGAAGCTTATGTGGTGGTGGGATCAGGTCCTTCACAGATATTTGGACCTGCTGTTGGAGAGCTTGACTTTCCAGAAGTCTGAGTTTGACCTGAGCAGCATCCATTGCAGTTAACATGCACATTTCAAGTCCAGGTAGACCTCTCTCAATAAAATGGCATAGAAAGGAAAGATACTTTGCCATCAAGCTTGTAAGGTCATCCTGTATTTTGGGACACTTCTTAAAACTGGTGAGCGATTAGTTCCAAGGCACAGAAGGAACTTATCCCTAGCAAAGAATTAGCATGAAGCAAGTTTTCCAGAGTGACATTTGTTACACTGGAAGGATTGGGAATAGTGCTGTCCCTGCTTCAGCCTGTTCTGATCTGGCAAAGCTGTGGTTATGTTCCCTTAGATGATTAATGTTCTGTGCTTGCAGCACTAGATTGACTGTTTTGATAAATACAGCAAAATCAATCAATCTCTCAATCTCTCTCTGTTACAGTTTAGATTTATTGCACATATATAGGAACTAGAATAAAACACTTTTCTGTATTAATGAATGATTAAAAGAGGCCTACCTGAAGATCTTAAAGCTAGAGGATTTAAGACAGAAACTAATTTACAGAAAAACTACTGGGATCTTTTTCATTTCCATGTCTTCTAACGGTAGGTAAGATACTTGATTTTCTCTACAGAAACAGACTTTTCTTTGCATTCATGTTTTCAATAGGTGTGAATGCACAGAATGCAGGAATTGCAGATCATCTTGAATAATTTATTATTTTAGAGGAAACTTCATTCCTATTTCAAGATGCTATTTAATTTTGATCATTGAAACAAGCTTACAGCCACATTTCTTCAAATACTTTGCAGAAGAGTTGACTAGCAGATCTCATGATAAATGAGCAGCTTTTTTTTGGTGTGTACCCACTGGCTACATCTCTACCCTTGTTTCTCCTCATTTGTCATTCAGAGCGATGTGCTTCAGCACCACTCTGACCAGCGGGTCACTGGGGTGGAATGAATTTGCTGACAAATAGTTAGGGCTGGTAGCTCTAAAGAAGGCAGTGCATTGGTCGCGTCCTTCCCAGGCTTACAACTGTCACAGCTGCAGAAGTTGCTGCAAAAAGCGATCATGGAGCAAAAGTTTTTTCAGGCTGAAGTTGAACAGTAACAATTGAATGTATCATATGATAAACAAGGAGAATTACCATATTTAAGGGACTCTTAGCACTTAAAACACCAGGGTTTAGTGTGTTCCTCCCTGTAATGGTTATTTAATATCACAGTTGGAAAATTCTACACTTAAACTATAAATTTAAATAATACAGTGAATCACTGTATATATGAATAGCAGAAGTTCAGATCCATTGATCAATGTGGGCAGATTCTAGCTAGAAAAAAGGGAGCAGTGCAAATGTCACTAAAGACCTTTTTGGCCTGAATTGACTATAACAGTGATGCAAGTTTGTGAAACCAGAAACCTTATTTTTGTCCACAATGAATTTGGAGATCAGGGCTCCAGAACTATAAACCAGTTTATACCAGCAAAGGCTCGTCCCAGAATAAATTGATGTTTTGTGTTTCTCAGCGCTGTTCCAGTTCTGAGCTTCTTCAACTGCATGACATTTTTCTGCTTCACAGAATTGGAGAAATTAGATGTGGAAAAGACCTTGTAGGTCCCCTCATCCACTCTTATGACAATGTAGACTCGTCCCCACAGAATATTTATTAGTGCATTGCCCAGTCTAGTTTTAAATGTCACAACTGATGGAGCTGTTCCATTTCCCTTGGGATATTATTACACAGTCTAATAGCTTCTGCTTTCAGGAAGTTTTACTTAGTATTCAGTCTGAATTTTCCCTTACTCAGCTTGATCCCAGCTGTAAAATCTTGTAACAAAAAACCAATCCTTCCACCTCTTTGTAGAAGTGAGAAAAAGGAAAACAGGGTAATAAAAATGGTGGTGCTTGATACCAAAAATATTTTCTTACTGCTGATCTGGAAGAAAAAAGATGTGTGCGTATGCATATATCTTTATATCCCAACTTTTCTGAAAAACAAGGGATTTTGTCCATTGACTTAAATTGGGCCAAGTTTAATGACATATATATTCAGAGCTCCACATAAAAGAGAGAAAGGGCTTCAAAATGTTTTCTTGTGTAGATGATGAAGGCCATGTCCCTAGAGATGCTTAGAATTTGGAAAAATAATAAGCAGTGCAGAGAAGATCTCCTTTACTGCAAGATTCACCTGGAAGTGTGTCATGCTTGTAATCCTTGTGGTCCATGGCAATTTCAGACAGCTCCATTGGTCATCACCATGGACAAGTGGTGAGCAACAGTGGTGGGGAGAAAAGATCTCCCAGCCTTTCTCAACCTCCACTGGATGAGAAAGTGGATGAGGCTGGATGAGGCTGCACCTCAAAATTTTTGTTTTCTGTCCATGTCCAAGAACACCCCTGAAGGACTGTGACTCTCTGAGGAACAGCCCATCTCCTGCCCCATCCTGATTCTGAATTGCTGAGCTCAGCCCTGTCCATTGTGTGCACTGGGGATCATTGAGACAACTTAACTAACGCCTCCCCCATTATTTCCCTTCATCTCCTCTATTTTACTCACTTCCCCTATTTTATATCTTGAGTGAAGATGGAAAAGGCAGGCACAATCTTTTCCTGTCTTTTTAATTTTTTTTTTTTTTAATTTATTTTCTGCATCAGTTTTATCTCCTTTTTCCCTGCCTCAGGTTATTTTCTGGTTTGATTTCAGCTTTCCTATTTTCTGCTGAACCAGGAGAGAACTGCATTCCTTTGGATAAAAGTCTGAAACAGAAGTTGGTGGAAATGGGAAAAATTGGCCTGCTTTCGTATGCTTATTTTTTAATGAACCAGCCTAAAGGTTGGGGATATGTTTATTCCCAAACTGAATGATGTCAGAAACGGGAGGAATTTTGTATTTTTTTGATGCTTGTTTATTATTCCCAGGATTTCCTTAAAATCTTTGTTCCCCTTTAAAGTGAGGTTGAAAGATTTTGTTTGAAGGAACATCTTTTTGATATGCAGATTTTACTGCATATATGTGAGAAAAAACAATACTTCTATGGAAAACAGGATGGAAGATACCTATTTTCAAAATGTATTTTCTGTCAAAACCAGATTCTGATGGGACAATTTCATTGTTTCATCTTAACCACCCAAAAATATTTTATTGCTGCTGGTGCGCTTAAATGGTGCTGATTTATATCTGCTAATGTTAGCTGTGAAAAGAAAGAAAAGCTTGGGAGAATGGCTGGTAGGACACATCTTTCATACATTTACATTTATTAATTAATTTATTGGTAATTTAATTAATATGTTTTAGCTTTCTAAGACTTTCTGAAGAACACCATCTGAGCCTTAAAAAGGACTCAGTCTCTCAGTTTGCTGCACCAAAATACTGGACTGAGGCTTGCCACTACTTCACTTTCCCTGTAAATCGCATTAAGACAACAATTCTTTTTATAGGAATATTTACAGTCAAGATTCACACCGGTAAGGTGTCTGCAATCTGCATCCAACAGCAGGAGTTTACCTTCGCAGCTAGATTAACTGATATGAAGTGGATGTGTAATTTCAGAAGTGCCAGGACATGAAATCTTGTTTGAATTTTGACTGGAGTACTCTGCTCTCCCCTTCGAGGAATTTGGTAATGTGGAGCTCACAAAGAGGTTAAGTACAGAAGGAGTTGTCTGAAATGAAGCAAGATAAATCATTTTAGGGAGAGGATGGAAATGGCTTGCTGGTTTTTTTGAGTCCATACAAAGATATTATCCTTCTGGAATATGAAACCCCTGAAAGGTTATCTGAATCATAAAAGTTTGTGCCTCTCAAGTTCAAAGGAATGAAACAGTCTTAATAAAAATTGGCACTCACACATGCATCTCAACCAGCTATCTGCAGGAGCTGCAGCAAACTTCGCCTAAAGCTGAACAGCACAATCTTTCTTAGAGTGCCCATCTAAATATGTTGTTTGGACAGGTTTGGGGTTTTACATTGAACACACTTTGAAACCCCCCTGACACATGATAGCACTTTACGCAGGGGCAAATTCTCACAGGAACCTTATGTTACATATTTTACATCCTTAAAGTAATTATCAGGCCAAAAAATATACATGGAAGCAATGAAGCTTGCCCACTCAGACATTGCATTTCCAGTGCACGGTGTTATTCCTGACAGAGCCAAGGAGGGAGAGGAAATCTAGGGAGTGCTGAGCTGAATTTCAGAAGCAGATTCAGATTAATGCTGGATCATGGTTGTTTAAAAGTGAGCTGCAACCTCTGCTTAGCTGCTAGTGTTCTGTCTGAGACTACAGCATGACGACTGCCTGCAGGGCTGGCGGGCATTTTCTATTGCTAATTTATGCTTGCCAGGGATCTTTTGTTATGGCCACATGTTATTTATTTATCCTTATTTTATTTTTTTGTAAAATCCAGGAGGAAAGCATAAGCTAGTGTGTACTTTGCAAAATCACTGCAAGCAGGCTGAACTGGAGGGAGGATGTACCTAATAATCACCATACCCGACTGAAAGGGGAAAAAGGAAAAGTGGCCTTTAAATATGACTGTCAGTAGTGAAACTCTCCAGCTAGACTAGATAAAACCAGAAACAAAAGGGAACTGGAGTTACACTAGCAGCAGCTTAATATCTGCAATTATCAGCTGGGCTACCAGTTGGAGTTCCCACCCATTGGAGCCCAAGCTAAAAGATGTCAGGGGGATAGAGTGAAAGGCCTGCCTGAAAATGCTAAACCACAGAGCATTCACTTGCTAAAAGACTTGGATGAGCTACTCGTTCTGGTCTTTGTGCTCTTTTAAATACAGCCATCTAGTTGTCTTGGAGACAGGCACGTGGGAAAAAAAAAAGCCACTCAATATTCCTGTCCCTGACTATAATCCCCTGTTATGGATCAGCTAAGTAATAGTCTAAATACAAAATGTATAAAATATTAACCCGACAAACTGCTCTGCTTAAGTCAATGACATATGGATAGAAGATGTGGGTAACAAGAGGTTTATTAAAATGCTCTGGTTCAGCTGCAGCAGGAATGACAGAATAAAAGCATGACTTGTAAAACAGAAAGGGTAGAGAGATATTAACACTGAAGTGCAGTTGAGCAAATTCTCCTGGAAGTCTCAGAGAAGCAAACAGTAAATGAGGTTGATTAAAATTACTATAATTGTGGTGACAAGTTGTATGCCACTTGAAAACCCTACTGTACATAGTTCCAGATGCAAATTTGGGTTCTAATTTGCCCATCCTTGAAGATGGTGATAAAACTCCCGTTGACTTCAAAGAAGAGCAATAACAGACTCTTCAATTCATGGGAAAGAAATAAATGTCTGACTTGAACACGTAAGATCAGCGGCCCTAAAATATGTCTTTAAAGCATCACTGAACTTTATTGATGATAACCTCATATTAATTGTTTTTGAGATCTTCAAACAAATTGGAAAACTTGACTTACCTCTTGTTTGAATATGGTAAGTTTGAATCTGTGTAACTAAATAACAGCAAACATTCATATAATACTTTTCAGGAACAACCAGGAGTAACATCAGCATTTTCACAGATAGTGGCTCTGGAAAACTCAGCTCAAGCACAGTGCTCAGCTTCAGATATGTTAAAAGGGACTTACTCTCACACTGAGCTCTCACCTTTAGAAAATGAGTCCTTTTAAAAGGATTTAAAGCAAAGCACTTAGAAGTCATCCAGAACCATTAACCACTTCTAAAAATCTTGGCAAAAGCATTTGTTTTACCAATTTACACTAATGATGTCATGCTGTGTCTATGTTAATACACTTCTAATTCTGAGACGGTCACTGTATGCTTCCCATCGTAAGTAGATGTATCTTACTTACCCGAAGAGGAGTAATATGTTCTAACATCTGGGTAACTGAAGTACAATTAACAAAGATGTTTTGCCCCTAGCTCGTGCTATTAGAATCGAGTCCAGATTTGTTACCATCAACTATCAGGATGTTTTTCTCCTTTATATCCTCCTCCCACAGAAGCTGTGTGCATCACCCCAGCCTTTTCAATAGTGTTGTTAAACCAACTGTCTGTAGTCTGCAACCTGTCAAAGCTCTCAGAAAAAAAATAAAAATAAGCTAAGTATTTGCTAGGATATTTTGCTATCATCTGCCATCGGAAATGATTGCATTAGTTACAGAAGTCTGCACTGTCAAAGTTATGCTGAAATGGAAGAATAGAAACTGCAGTTAGGTTGCTGCTTCTGGTTGGCATTTGTGCCTATTCACTACTAGCAGTACTTTGAAATTAGTGCACTTCTCTGAGATGTCGTGACATAACAAGCTATGTTTATCCCAGTTTAAGTTTAAGTCTACTGAAATTAATGCAGAAGCAAACTTTTGATTTTTTTTCTTTGGTGATCCATGAATGACATAAGCAATCTTAATCATGTAAAAAGAGTAATAAAGTCCTGCCTTCAGCAAGGCCAATGAGATTTGACTGCTATGAAAATATGCTTACAATGACTGTGATTTTAAAAAACAGCCTGACTGCTAATGAAAAATAGGCCTAAACAGAGTTGAAGAGGTATTCAAGCTTGTGGTTAGGTCAATGCCAGATGTTGATGCAGAGGAAAGGGAAGTTGAGGAAATTTAAGAAAAATAGGTACATGAACCCTTAGGATATTGGGTTACCAGCCAGCTGGGAGACACCTGGAAAGCGGCTATTTAAATCTGTTTGAAGTAAGGGTCTCTTGTCGAGGGATTGGCCAGAGAGTCTGGAGAGCAGAGGAAGGAGATCTGAAGCCTCTTCTGCTCCTCCTAGTGCCTCCTGCCTCTCTCAGCCTGCGAGGGGCAACTTCCAGAGCCCCACAGTCCTGGGAGAGGGGCCGGAGACAGCCAGGAGGGCAGGAGGTCCTGGGCAGGGAGCTGTGCTGCCCTGCCTGCCCACCAAGGGCAATGCAGGAGGGGTGGGAATGGGGCATTTGCAGAGAGAGAGGCAGAGGGACAGAAACGGAGGTGGGATTTTTTTGTGTGTGTGCATTGGCTTTATTTTTTTTCCATTTTTTTACATTATCTTTACATTAATGCAAACTCATTTTTACGATGAGTTGCTGATTAGTTGGCGTTTATTTCTCTAATTACCTGAAATGTCATTTCATTCACCTATATCCAAAAGACTGCTGCCAACTTTTATAGATTTCTTTTTTACAAGGTCAGAATATACATATGCATGCATATATAAACACACAGAGGAATAGATAAAAATTAATTCATTTCTACTTATACTATTTATATACGTAGATGTACAATTACATTAGTTTAATTTCCAGTTGCTTGCATTGCATTCTGCTATAAGAATGTAATCTTTCATTAAATACATATTATATATATTATGTATAATATATATTATATGCATTATATGTCTCTCTCTCCTAGTTTTCAGAATTGCATAGAAAATATTGAAAATGGAAAGTGAATGCATTTTAAGGGCTGTAAAAGTGAGAGGGCAAATAAAAATCCATTATTTATTATTTACAGAATTCACCCAAATTCTGTGACCTTAAACCAATTCAGTACTCAAGTAGGATTTATTTTATCTCTACCAGTGATAGTCATGAAGCATAACAAAGCCAGTCAGTGTCTAGGGCACTTTTTGGAGATTTTGCCTTTCTGGGGCACTCATTCTTGTTTGGATCATGGGCTTCTCCCGCCTCAGTTCTCCACCTGTGAAATGGAGATAACAATCTTTTCTTTGCCTGACATGAGGTACTCTGAGGAAATGTGCATTCAAGGATATTTGGATATTAGTGCAATGAATCTGTATATACATTTCAGAGGGGGCTAAACAGACAACACAAAGCTAAAGTGAATTAAATTATTACTTGCTTCTTTGCTTTATAGTTTTACTTTCTTTGTGTTTGCTTCTTGCCTCTGTCTGTAATTTTGCTGAAGGGGTATGTTTCTAATTAACAAAAAGCTGAGTTTTCTGGTTGTGGCTCAGCATTGTAAGCCTAACTGTTGCTCTTACTATTGTTGTTCAGAAGCACACTACAGCCCCTTGGGGAAAGTCTAATTCAGACTTTAAATAGTCTGTTCAGATAGAGTTCATTTTAGCTTCACGCATTTTGGTCTTTTCTTCATGAGAAGGGCTTGGCGTGTAGCAAGGAAAGCAGCCCAGCGCCCAGGTAACACGTCGGGGTGCGTGGAGCACTCTCTCACTGGGTCAGCATCGCCTCCGGAGGAGGATGTTCTCACGACAGTCTCTCTCCCCCGCTCCTCGTTGCTATTCACACTTACCTTCCTTAAGGGCATATATATTCAAAGGTACAGGAGACAGTTTTGGAATGCTCTGTTGAAAGGGCCTTTGGTTTTTGAATATTGTCCTTTCCTTAAAAGACATCCTTAAGCTGTCAAGGCTCCTGGACTGGGCATTAAGCACATGCCTGAGCACCGCACGAGGCCATGTTTGCACCTTCCTTTCTGGTTCAAGACCCGCTGACCCATTCACAGACTTGCCTGCCTCACTCTCCAAACATGTCCTTTGCCAGGAACCTATGCATCTGTCCCAAACCTCCATGTGTGGAGTCTCTGAGCTTGGCATTAAGACATTTATGGCCTCTTTGAGATAGCATCACATTTTGATACTAAATGCAACAAAATAAAAACTATTTTAAATCTTTCTTTTTCTTATGGTAGAATTTGTGTAGGTAACATAAACTGTGATGCATTTCATTCTCTGCAGGAAGTATTTTTTTTAAAATGCTGTACCTGATTATATCTGCTTTCTGTAAGCCTTCCTGACCTACACTAAAGAAAGATGTGGCTCTGCTGTAAAGCGATACAGTTTTGAAAAAGAGCACTCTGATATTAGTGCATTTTAACACTGCTTAATGGGTTTATAATTGTATTCAGCATTTTAACTGGAAAGCAGGAATAGGAAGTAGGTGGTAAAACATGCCCATGGAACCCTCCCTCTTATTGATCATTATGCACCAAAACCCAGAAGATAAGCAGAGGGGTAGGGGATCTTATGTCTGTGGACAGGTAGGAGACACCAGCACATTACCGATTATTCAAAACTTGCATTTTGAAACCAAAACAGCTGTAAATCTGCTGAAAAGACTGAATATTTTAACACACATATTCTGCTTATAAAAACACTCTACTCTCGCTTGCCAGTACTGTAATTTTATCTACATTAACAAAAAACATTATGAATACAAGTCAAACTGGCTATTGCAATAAATGAAAATGGCAATTCCATTTATTTAATTGGTAGGTACCCAATATCTTTTTATTCTTACAATGAAACAGCTGGGATTTTGTGAAAAATAGCAACTACTGTGTAATAGCTGCTACATGATATCATAGCTTTCATAGGAAGAAGACAGAGATTCACCTGGCAGAGAAAAGACAGCTAAAATACACATAATTAAAATTTAAAACAAAAATCAACAATATCTTTTGTCCTTCCTATGCTTTGCGGAATAATTTTCTGGGTAACAGAGTAATTATTTCAAGTATTCACTCCAAGATCCATTCCATCGCTGTTAGTCCTGATTAATAATATCTATTCCATAAATAGCATCACTGGTAGAGTCTGGGGTCTTTAGTCCTTTCACTTTTCATGCTGGTTCATTATTCATTAAAAAAAAATGCCTTATTGATCAGAGAAATTATTTGTTGGATAAAATACTACTCAAATTAACGAGTAGTGTATTAGAATTTGTTCGTATTGGTTAATCTTTTTGTGTGCTTAGGTCCCCAAGCTTCATGACCCTGCTTCTGGGTTTTGAGAGGATAACTAGAACTATTTTTAACAAGACAGCAAGGAAGGATGAATACCAAATGCTACATAATTAAGGATACTGGTGTGTAGATAAATGCAATGTATTTTCATTTTCTTCTTGATATCCCAGCATGCCTCAAATCCTTCAAGAAGGAAGGATTAGCACATTACAGAGAAGGCATGAAGTACAGCCTAAAAAAGTTCTGGAAGCTTTTTCACCAAAGACTTGTCGCATTTTGGACAGCTGCTGAAATATCTACCATATTGTCTGACCACAGTCTGACCACATCTTCTTTCTTGAATTGGAGGATCTCTGAGGCAGGGACTATGCATTTGGGAGTCTCTGCCATAACAAGGCTCTGGCCAAGGTATTTGTGTATCCCTGTAAGTAGTATCTTCGACAGCAATAGAAAATATCATAATGCTTTCAAAGTACCCAGCCAGAGTCAATGCTGCAAGCACTATCCACCAACACATTTCTGTTGATATGAGGACAGTTTTGACTGTTGTCTGGAAATGGTTATTATTCACCCTGGATATTTTTGGCCCACCTGTAGAACCCCAGGCACATGTGTGTTAACAACGATATTATAATGAGAAGTGGTATTTTAAATAGATTCATAACTTTTAAGACCAGAGGGATTGTAAGGTTATAGGGTCTGATTTCTTATGCATTAGAAGCCATAATGTTTTTCCCATAAAATTCCCTTTGTTGAGCTTAGTTACTTGTGTGTGGACAAAGCATATTTTTCATACTTTATTTTTTTCTGCATCTTTAGTAGCCACATCTGCAAAGCCAGGGTGATTATTTTTTTTTTTTTTTAATATCTAATTTTGGCATCTACAGCTGGACACCAAAGCACATAAAATGTTGACTTCTTCAGTCATTACCAAGTGTTGCAGCCAAGCAGGACAGTATTTGCAGAGCAAAACAGATGGTGCAGAGGACCCCGCATCTGTCCCATATACATTTTGGGGGTGGTTACTTTGGACTAGCTCTAATCAGGTTAAATGAATACTTCCTGGCTCTGGCAGCACCTGAGGTATGCTTCTTCACCACATCTTCCAGGTTTGTTTTATTTTATGTAAAAGGGGGGCCGGTTTTGTGCTCAGAGATTTTCTCACAATATAAGCTGAAGTACAGTAAGTGCAGGTGATTCGCTTTGAAAACACACTCCTGAAGTGGAGGGAAAGTGATGGAAGTGATGAGCTTTAGGACCAGTATTCAGCAGCTTGAGTCTGTAAAAAAGACTTCGAGAATATTGGAAAAAGAAACAGGTTGCCAAGTTACCTAATGCCTGAGCCTCTTGTTCAGGTTTGCGTTAGTATAATTGGGTTAGAGTATAGATCTTAATGACTGACAATTGTTTAGGTATGACCCCAAACATAGTGCAGAATAAAATCATAAAAAAAAAGTGAATTATCTTACTGCTGGCGTGATCACTTTACTTTTTTTGTGTTACATTGTCTGTCTGTTTTTCAACCATGTAAAAGATTCCAACAGCAAAACTGAACAGAGTGGGCTATAGAAAGCCATAATCAATATGCGGCAAGTGTTTTTAAATCCTGTACCTCTGAATGAGAGCACCCAGCTCAAATTTTAAAAGAGGAGGACCAGTTCACAGAAATACCTCAGAACATGGACAAGCAATTAGGTTAAGGTTTGCCAAAGTCAACAAAATGAATGGAACATCTTCCAAAACCAGATAACCACTCAAATAACAGCAAAGCCAGAGAGCTGCTTCAATGGGAAAAATGTATGTTTAACTGCAGATGACTTATATCAGAGGGTACTGGACCCCTGACAATTTGTATATTCCCAACTGAGGGGAACTAAATAGTCTGTCAGATCTACTCTACAGACAGTAACTGTATTAAACTATCCATAGTGCTACAAGTAAAACGTTACTCTTCCCCCTCCTTTAGAGTTTGGACACAAAATTGAGTTAAGGGAGTAAAATAAGTTGTCAGCTGGTGAATGATAACCATAACTGCTCATAAATGTCTGTATCAGTTTTAGTCAGTTTTATTTGTGATACAACGGGCCTTAATCTAAACTTCAGAGAAAGAAGCTAAATTGCATTAGTGTTCATTTGGCCAGGCTAAGAGCACAGACACAGAAACTCACTGCAGTGTGTTTTATAGGCAGTAAAGCCTCTTTAAAGCTGTCTCCTGCATGCTGCCCTGTTGAGGAGGAAAAAAACTCATGTAAAAATAGTTGTACCATATAGCTACTGAAATAGCTTATTCCCACAGGAGGGAAAAAGCCTAAAGTTTGTTGTTAATAAAACAAAGTTAAGAAATCTGGTAACAGTGTACAAAGTCAATGAGAAGGAGAAATGCCCGTGCAAAGAAGGCAGGTGATCCACAAGCTGGAGGAAAGACATTTGGGTTGCGCACACCCAGCCACGCAGGCTGGACGAGGGTGGGATTTCAGAGCAACATCTGTTTGCTCCTGAGAGATGCCAGTAACGTTCTGGGAAACTCTCTTCTCTTGCGCAAGAAACTGCAGGAAAGCAGTAAGAAGAGACTCAACATTTGGAAAAGACAGCCACAGCTGATGTGACGTCTGTGGGGGAAGCGTCCTAAGCCTGAGAGGGAACTGGTGAAGCCTTGTGGAGGCTGTGGCATGTGTTGGGAAGCGTTGCAGACCCGAGTGGGCAGCCTGTGGAGACGGGTGAGAAAGTGGCTGAAACAGGGATGGGGCAACCCGCAGCTGGGAAGTCTGAGGAAAAGCACTGCCGTCAGACTCTTGCAGGTCAGGGACTGCCCTTCATCCTCAAACCCCAAAGAAACGCTGTGTGTTTGCAGATACGTAACACCGCGGCACCTGATATCACCCCGCAAAGGGCATGCAAACAAGATCTGTGTGAGCGCGGCAGGAACAGATGCTAACGCAGCAGCACGTCTCCAAGCAGAAGTAGGAGGCGGGTTCCTACATTAGCACTCATGAGCTCTATTTCTCTCTACTAGTTGATTTTACCTGTCACTCTGTCCCCCAGAATTTGCACCCCATGTGTTCATATTATTTTCCTAAAATAACAGTTAAACGGGGCATTAATGTCAGGACTACAAACACATGGGCTTTTTTAAAATTTTTTTTTATTTGTAGCTTGAAATTTTGCACTTACAAGTATTTGAGTTCTCTGGTAGCATTGCCTAGTTTAAAATTTTGCCAGAGAACTTTGTGCTTTCTTTCGATGTTTACTTATAGCTAGGAGACAAATTAATTTTTCATCTTAAAAGCTAAAGTAAAAACAACTAAGAGAACCCATGTCAAGTTATTGGAAATTATTACTTCTTTTATTATTTTCTCACTCAAAGGAAAAAAAGGAAAAATCATCCCTGCCTTCCCAATAAAAGATATCAGGAAGCTTAAAAAAAGTGAAACATTTAAAAAAAAAAATATCAAAATGAAGTTTCAGCTTTTCAGGAGTTATGCTCAATTTCTTTTACTTAAAACTATGCAATAAATTCATTTTACTCCAATTTTGACAAACTCTTCATTTACTGAGTCTCGGTATAGGTTTTCTCATATCTTTTAGACATGTTTCTGACAACATTAAATTTATAAGGTAGGTAAATAGAGGGACAATTTTTTCTGAGACCTTTATATTGTGGAATAAAATTTATCATAGTGCAAGTTAACTAGCTACCTTTATTTGATCTGGTTTAATTGTTGGACTGACTAAGAAAAGACCTAGATTAAGGAAACGGGGATGCCCTGCCTGCTACGCCCAAATAACCCCTTGCAGCATCTGGGAAATGGAAAGTGAGCTCCACACGTAGATTACAAAAAAATACTAGAAAAAGAAGCTTAAAAAGAAAATAGCCTGCGAGATAAAAACTTAGAAGGTGAGATTCAAATGAGATGGGTGGCCAGCCTATAGACAGTAATCATGCTGATTTTCAGTGATATTTTCACTGTAAAACAGTTGCCTAAGTCTTCTGTAGCCTGCGAGATCAATGGCTAGATCAGAGCGGTGCGTAAAAGAAGATTAATTCCAGCTAGCGTTGCAGCTTGGAGAGCAGTGCAGGAAGGGCAGGCAGGTTTGAGCGTAGCCCCGGAGCCCCCCATGGCAGGGCTCAGAGACGGGAAGGCCCATCCCGCCGCTCGTCCTTCACTCCCGGTGGCCTTTGCCTCTGCCAGGACAAGTCAGCGCTGCCGGGATGCCGTGCTGCTGTTGCTGGCATGCAGTCGACACAGCCCTGACGGTAAGGAGTGATGCTGTTTCCTTCCCTCACTACTTCTCTCTGCCTAACTGGCTCTCAGCTAAAGCCTCCTGTTTCTGGACTCAACACAGGCAGAAGCATTTCAAGGCCTGATGGTGCAGAGGTACCTCAACTCAGTGTCCTTAAGCAAAAGTGAACTCTTGGTGTCTTTGGGTTCAGTTAACTACCTACACATAAACATTCAGAAAAAAACCCGCAAAACTTCAAGGTCTCAAAATCCCCTCCCTTCCTCCTTCCAGCTTTTGAAAACCCCAAACCTGGGCTGTTCAAAAGGAAAGGACAGTGTTGACAGAAGCACAGCCAAGAAATAGCCATGCCAAGAAGGGGCACGTCATAGTATGCTGATTAAATTGCAGCAGAATTAAAGGTACATAGGTGGAAATGCTTCAGGGTGGCTGAGAAACCCCCCTGAGGAAATATCTAGGCTGGAGGGCAGGGTCTCAGGAAGATGCAGAGAGAGTAAAGCATCTGGGCTGAGGTGCTCACAGGCAAGTCTGACCTTGATGAGATGAGAGGTGCTATAGGAAAAGCAAATAGGTCAAAAGCAGAGGAAATGTTATCTGTATCGCATATTTTCATTCTATTATAAATGTAGTTACCATGGCAGCAGCTAGCAGTTTTGGGGTTTGGGTTTCTCTACAGACATACAGGCATCTTTTGAACTTCCCTCTTTTTCCACTGCCATATCTGTCCCCAGGAGGACAGGCTGAAAACTCACTCATGTTTGCTTCCTTGAGCAATATATTAGTAATGAGACCAACAGCAACAAAAGTAGTATAAAACCTTCCCCAAAGCGTAATGATAGTATTTTTATCTTTTCTTCCAGAACATCCAACCCAACCCTCCCACTTCAGCCCTCCAGATTTCATCAGCAACAGGATGGTCTCTGCACAGTTTCTGCTATATCCCCTCCTCATGCTGTTCTTCTTACTCATTTTTAGAGTAAGAAGAGAAATCCATCCACATCCCTCCATATCTCTATTCATTCCCGTAATTTAACTATTTCTCTCACCCAGCAGCCCTTTTCTTCGGACTCCTCTTTAAACACAACATAACTCAGGACCTTTCACCCGTTATGGGTTGAGCTGATCTGGAGAAAAATGCTGGACAGGAAGAAGAGAAATTCCCATATTGAGCTATGCCTGTTTGAGCCCAACTGTAGGCAAGAGAGACCAAACGCTCATATTGAGGCAACCATTCTGGCCACCAGCAGGCTATGGCTGTGAGATGTGGGGTATGAACCCCAAATTTAATACTTTAACAACAAGAATCACTGGTGCTTAGTTGCCCCTAAAGAATCTCTCTTCTAGAGTCAAATCAAAGAACTGGAGTCTTAGCTGCTTTTATCTGAGTTTAAGCTGAGAGAGTAGCAGAAGAGAAGTAAAATGTGACAGAGTCTGCTTTCTTTTGTGCTACATCTGAACCGACTACAAGATAATACAATAAACAAGATAACAAGATGAAAGAGAGCTTGAGAGGGCCTATTTTCCATTCCCTGGTCCCAAAGGAGAATCAATTATTTCTAAACCATTCTTGAAAGATGTTGGGCTAATCTGATCTTTACTGTGGATGCCTGGCTATTCTCCCCACTGCACCTATGGTTTCTAGGTAATTGTGGGGGGGTTCTAGACAATTAAAAACAAAGACCAAGGTAAGAAAGTCAGAATATACTAAGGACAGATCAAATCAGCCAAGTGTTTTATTTACTTAGGATTAGACCTATTTTTCATGATATTTTTGATTTATTTATTTATTAACTAGTACAGCATATTAAGGCCATGGTGTTATCCTTGCCTTATGCTGAATGGTACCTTTCCAGGGCTTATGCCGTTGTTTCCAAGAAAAACTATTTTTCAGCAAAGCCCACTCAAGAAAGCACTACACCCTTCTTGAAGAGTCATTTTTGAGGTGAATCACTTTATTTATTTGATTTACAGACCAAAAACTTTTCATAACTTACATCACCAGAAGAGGAAGGATTGTGGTAAAATGCAGTTTGGAATCAAGAATAAATGACCAGTGGCTGGAGCTACTGGAAGGCACTGTGTCCCAAAAAGGCAGCCTAATCAAGTGTGTGGGTTTATGGTGTCCTAGATACTACCCACCAACTCCTAGGTGAGCTTGTGCTACGTAGCAGAGGAAAGATGACTAACTTCACTCTTAAAGCCATGCTTTTGCAGTGAGCACAGTGCCTTCCTCCTCCTGCACGGGAGAAATGTTTATCCGGCACTTAATGCAGATCCCTCTCTACACTACTGAGTGCTAATTTCTCTTGATACACACACCCTCAGAATCCAGCCACTATTAAATAACTGTAAATTGGTAACTTTAATTGCTGAGGACTCAAACACTGTAGTTCTCAGCATGTTTAAAGGAAAAGAAAAAGTAAAAAAAAGTAAATCAACTCTCCTGGGGTTTCCCCTCCCCAGTCAACAATGTCAAGTTTTCAGGAAAAGGAAGCATGGCATTTGCAGACTCAATTAAATCCGAGCAGTTGGAATTCCTCATCAAGGTAGTAGGTACTTCTGAGGCTGCAACTTATTCTGAGAAACTGCTTCAGACTCGGAGGAATACTAACAGTGCTCTGTTACAATATACTGAAGGTAAGGACCTAAATGTAGCTCGAGGGTAACTGGAGCTGGAAGGCTGGTAGTGCTCCTTTATATTGTATGGGCTTTGTGTGTCACAGCAAATGATTTACAGCTGCTGCATGAGGCGTACATGTTCACTGCTTTGTCCTTCCCTGATCAAAATATTCTTGCCTCACAGTTTTGCAGCCTGCAAAGTATTTCCACATGTTTGAAAACAGGAGGTCAGATATCCTGTGGCGTTCTGCTCCTCTGCTCTTCTAACAGCAATTCTGAGTTGGTGGTCACCTACAGGCATTTGCATCATATTGGCTGTACATGTATTAATGCAATAACTATGATGTATAACTGTGAGGCCATTTTTGTTTCTTTCTGACAACTGTCTAAATCTCATCCTTCCTCATCTATGTATTTCTCTCCTTCTCTCTGGATAAGTTCTTTGAAGATAAAAACTTTTGAACTGTTTTTCCTCCTATGCAGATGAGTTAGTTCCTTTAATGAAAGCAACCACCCCATGGATGCTGCAAGGTCTCAGCTTCTAGAGGGAAAAGAAATGTGACAAGCATTATTTCAGCAGCATTGGCATCAGGCCAACAATAATATGTCCATAGTTCCCAGCGACCTCTCAGTGAGCTCCAAACTAAGATGATTTTATATTATTCTTCTCTCTATGTATCCTTGACAAACAATGCAAAGGAAAGGCAGGGATTTAACTTTGGGAAAGACCTTGTAAATGAAAGGTGAAATAGAGGCTACTTATCTAACATTTGCTTCAAAGGCTTGTTGTAGAACTGACATTTAGAAGATGGGGTAAAGCAGGGGGCAGAAGTTGTGGGCTGGTATTTGAGCATTACCTCTAACTGGAACTTTATACAGCCTTTAATCTGTTTCTGGAGGGCTGGGAAGTGTTCTGTGGATGTTGTGAGTGAACTGTGCTTTTTGTATTAAACATTTATTGCATGGCTTTCTCTGTCTGCAAGCAGCTAGATCAATGATTTAAACTATCCCCTCCAGATCTATGTTTTTATTGACTGTTTTTTTTGCCTTTGGAGAAGATACCTGAGTCATAGTTTCAAATGGGGAAGAATTCTGCTGAAAAATGCATTAGGAAAGCTAAAATGTTAATATGCAGGAGCAATCCCCCTTCTGACAGAAGGAAGGAGCCATGGAGAACGCTAAACACATGAGAAAAACATGCATTGTTCTGTAAACTTTGCACAAAATAAGTAGTATCTTTTTGAAAATGAAATTTAGTATTTTTAATAAATGTAGATTAGTGTGCAGTTTCATTATCTGCCTTGGGCTTGTCTTCCTCTGTGTCTGCTAGGACAAAGAGGTCACATAGCTCAGTGTTGCTGTTGTCCCAGACGTTGCTGCACCACAGTATTCGTTGAGTGCAGTAGTGGGATTTCTCAGAATTATGCAGTCAATCTCACAAACATCCCCGCATTGCTCAGCCACCGCTCTTTTCCACTAGAGAGGGGCTCCCCTCTGTCTGTTTTTCCCTCCGCTCCTTCACCGAGCTGACAGACATGCATCCGCGTCCTGCTGGCCGGAGCTCAGCCGCGCTGGCGAGCGCAGCTCTTCCCAGTGGGCCGGGATGTCAGGGACCTCAGTGTGAGACCATGCTGATGCACGACGCATGAGTGATCAATCAAC
Organism: Haliaeetus leucocephalus; assembly: GCF_000737465.1. NCBI lineage: Eukaryota > Metazoa > Chordata > Aves > Accipitriformes > Accipitridae > Haliaeetus > Haliaeetus leucocephalus. The sequence continues at coordinate 7,993,618 of NW_010972653.1, forward strand.
AGCCAAGAGCACGACGGGCTGCACGAACTTTGTGTGTGCCGGAGTCACACAGGACAGCGCGTGGCAGCGTGCCAGCATCTGCATGAGGCTCTTGCGCCCAGTCAGGATGACTCCAAAGCAGGAGCAAACAGACAACCCAGTTATCTGGCATAGGAGCGTGAGGTGCCAGCAGAAGGGCTTGACAGATGCATTCTTGTTCCTAAAGGGAAGGGATGCATATCTGTATGTATCAGTTATGCCATGGGTAAACATGTTCAGCACCTCAGAAACCTTGTTCCAAAGAGGATTTGAGTGCCACACGAGTCACAGCAGACATTGGTTGGGGAAGCAAGGCATCCTAATGCGAAGCATCTCCAGTCAACCTTTCAACAAGTACCAAATGCAGGTGAGTCTTTAAATATACTACGTAGCCATCTTCTCCAGAACGAACACAAAGCTGTGTGACAGAATATCATAACTGTAGATGACAACAAGATATTGAACTTTCCAGAAGAGGGAAAATGCACATCAAAATTAGAGCATCCTACAAGAAGTTCAAGGTGTTTATTATTTTAAATGGGGGCATGCTTTTCATGAAAATGTCTCCAGCCTTCAGCTATCTCTAATAATTCTTATGTGTCTATTTTTAAATAAGAGAACAAGAAAACTAGGTGAAATAACAAGAAAACTAACTACAGACCTAGCCAACTGTGATGCCAGTGATAACTCCTATATTAGCAAACATGTAAGTGTTCCCCCCTTATTCTTGAATTTCAGTGACCTTCTGATAATGTATAAATCCTGTTCGCAGTTCCCCCAGGACTCACGAAGACATCCCTGCCCATATCTTCCCTGTATCGGCCAACTTAGCCGGCAGCTGCGTAACAAAAAGGAAATGAAATTTTCCTGTTAGCAGCCTCCTCCAATTCAGAGAACCAGGGACAGGCACCGAATCTGCCTGCAGTAGTCTCAGGGCTTCTCATATGTTAAAAGTACTTTCTTAGAGAGAGTGGTTAAATGTGGCTCTTAGTAGACAGGTGAAACCATAATTCAGGCTGTGTGGCTGGGCCTTTAATATATTCTGTTTGACTGCTTTAGCCGTTTCCTGATATTCAGGTCTCTATTGCTAGTTGTAAAGAGACAGGAAAAGGATACATCTGCTGATATTCAGCCACTACAGAAATAATCTATAGGACCAAGTGATCAAAAGCAGCATGTTTTTGGAGTATACTTGTACACTTCAGAAACAAATAATCAATCTCAATACTAGGATGAGACCTTTGATAATAAACTTTGAATAATTCAATTAAACTACAACTCAATGATAGTTCAAAATCATTTGTAACAAAAAGGAAAGTTTAGCATTGCCATTTAAATTAAGAAGTGCATAAGAGAAAAATGAAATGTAAATCAAATAAAGTGTAGTGCTTTTTTTTAGGACTTGGATAATTAATAATAAAATTAGAAATATTTATCCAACCGGGTCTTGTTTGGATCTCACTGAGGAAAATACTACCAGCTTCCAAGCAAATTATTTCCTTCCTATCCTATCTATTTAATCTGTCCTGGGTTAAAATAGCCCAGTTTAAAGTTGGGTGATGACCCTGAATACATCTGCAAAAATACAATGCTGGAATATTTCATTCAAACTCCTTGTAGTTACTATGAATTTACTTCAGTTCAAATGAGACCAAGATCTCTAATAATAATCAAAGTCCATTGACAACGTAAATTCCATTGATAATATAATGTTATGATTACACCACTCATGACAGTTTAGCCTTTGAAATAACTAAAAATTGATTTACAAACAAAATGAAGCATGGCCCAGATGCAGATCTGAATGTAGATGCTGCTCTACTGTATCTGCCCGCTAGAATTACATTCTGGATCTGGGGCTTGTTAAAAGATGCTCCTTGTCTACAACCATTTAGTTTAATGGTAAATCAGCTCCAAAAGTGACAGTAACCTATAGGAAAGAAGAAGGAGAAGAGATGATTGTTTGGTTTTAACGTGCTTCCTTCTCTACAGTTATTTAATAATCTTTCAAACAACTCTTCACATTTTCAGATTGCACATAAGATATCACCAACTATTCCTGTAACGTTTTTCAGAGTAGCATTTTAAGAAACGAAAATCTTTTCCCTGTTGAAATCTTTCTCAACCCAATTTTCCACCCCCTGTAATTATCTTCAAAAATCCTCGTTCTGAAGGATTGCACACTTACACACATTTCAGCCATTAACCATACCGTCTTTATCCCTGCTGACATTATGGCTTCAGGCTGTGCTAAGGGCCTGCATAATCTTGTTTTCTGAGGCTCCTGCCTTCTCTGTGAATGACAGGAGGAAAGGGGAAGCCAGGTAAGATCCAGAATTTCTTCGAAGATTAAAGCTCTAGAAAGCGTATGGTAATCCAACATCTGTTACTTTGGTCCTGGAGCTGTGAAACTGTGCTGCTGTTGTGCCATCTGCCAGACAGTCCAGGAGGAGGGGAGGCTGCTCCTTCGCCAGTCGGTGTGATTAAGGTTGTCTATGTGTTTGTGTTTGTATGCAGTGGGGAAAAAACCTGATTGCACACTTTGTGCTTGGGCAATGCCATGTGCGATGTGTCAGAGAGGAGAATGTGGGTCGTTTTACCTGCTCGTATCTGGACAAAGCATGAGGAATAAATAAGAAAAGCAAAAGGCCACACAGTTATTAACATACAAATAGCATCTATGCTTCATGTGCAATGGTCACACACCATTCTGATTTTACACTGGCAGGTGACCAAAGCACGATTAATTCACACTGAGCTTTAAGGCACTTTCGGTTTGCTCAGCAGGAGTGATACAGACCACTGCACCCCAGGAAATGTTCAGTCTCAGAGGGAGGCGTGAGGTCTTCATGCAGGCTACCAAGCTTCAGCCCAGGAAGATTAGTGGTGATTTCTGTACGTCTTGATGACTTTTCTCTCTCTTAATACAGAGAATAAATGTTTTTTCTGTATAAGCTACTAAGGCATAGCCTGTTTCAGCCTCACTGTTAAAGTTTGTCTGGACACTCTGCCTACGTGTGCAATGGCTGTGCAAAATGTCCTTGTGTAGGTACAAACCTTTTGGATTGAGTCTAGCAGTAACTGTGTACCCTGAGTCACACAATGAATGGGTACTGGAAAGAATTTAGGACATCATCTTGTGCGAAGGTGCACTTGTATAGGGGATGTGTTGCTCTTCAGAACTGGGGAGAGTTCCTGCCCCAAAGAAGTGCCATCTAGACAAGAAGTATTACCATGCTCAAGTTATAAGCACTTTCACAAAGAAGGAACTGGCACCAGATTTGATTTCCAAAGCGTCTTTGGCACAAACCTTTGTTTATCAGCAGGAAGAAACCATGGCTTTCATCAGGAACCCACCCAAAATGTACAGATTTGGGTTCATTTCTCTCTTCTGCTCGAAGAAAGGGATTTTAAACTTGCAGACCTTATTGGATCATATATATAAATTGTTCCACATCAGAATTAAATGATTCTAGATTTTCCTCAAAGCAGATGCTTAAATCTTTAGGGAACTTTCTTTCTGGACGTTTTAGCAATTCCAGTAACTGGGACCCAAGTCAGAGATCTGAGCTTCTGCTTCTGGAGTGCCTGACAAGACAACTGGAAGGGACACTGGGCTGTTTGCACTGCAGTCCAGACATGAGATTGCTGCTCACGGAAACATTCACAAGCTGGATTTAAACTAGCTAGATCCAGGACCAGTCATGGGGTAGTGATGGCAGAAAAAGCGTCATGCTCCTCCAGGACACTGGTTGCGTGTTTAGTAGGCTAGAAAGAAGGCTATGTTGAGACTAGTTCTTGAAGTTGCTAGTTTAAAACTGTTGCAGCCACGTCAATAAAGCTGTGATTATCGGTGGATTCTGCAGTTTGTACAGCCAGCAGCACCTGCACACGGTAGACTGTGAACAGATTTCAGCAGGGCTAAGTAGAGTAACAGTCCGGCTTGTAGCAAGTGAGGGTGGGAAGCGTACTCACGTACCTGTAGGTTGACATGGGTGGGTGGCATCTCCGTGTTGCTTTATCACGACAGCAAACTAGAAAGTAAGACCAGGCCTAATTTGCAGTTTTTCACTTCTCTTTCTGTCCTTCTGAATCTAATCGCCAATACTCCTTTCACACACCAGCCCACTGTTTTCATGTGTGCCGCCATACACGCTGGTGTTGATGAACAGAGGTTTGAGATCCCAGCTCATCCTGCCGTTGGGTCCTCTTCTTACGGCATATCAGGTGAGCAGGCTGGATCCTGCTGCCTCTTGCTATTTGCTGGCTGGCATTACCCAGGGAGGGGCAAAGAGCAGAATAAAATGGGAGGACTTTCTCCCTTCTGTGGCTGACAGCCCTGACAACCTGGCCCTAGACTTAAAGAAACACAAGGCATTCAGTTGTATGTCATTTTGATGTTTCTGAATAGTATCTCTCTGGAGATGAAATAGTAATCATCACCAGAGCTACAGATTAGCAACTGATAGAAAAAACAGGCATATGATTAAGCTTACACGCTCCCTTGTTATCTCACCACTTCTCATTCAATCCTTGCCTGCAAACAGAAGAAGGGAATCCCTGCACGGCTACTCTGCTGGGTTTGCATATAATCAGGTGTCGAAGCCTGCCTTACTTAGACCTTTTGTTCAGCTGCGGTCCCTACTGGATTTTTTTCCTAAGATTTGTGCTTTCACCCCTGGAATAATATAACAACTAGCTCTTTGTCTCTTTAGGTTTGTTCATATAACTTGTATTAATATATCAACAATGTAATAAAAGAGACATACAAAGAATCCTCTTGTCTTCCACAGTTACAGCAAAAGCTGTGGCAATTACTGCTGATGTGAAGCACAATCTGAGACTCCAGCAGATAAATGTGAAAAAATGCAATTTTGCATCTCAGCTGTAGAAACAAAATAAACATTGGTTTAGACTTATGAGGATTTTGCTTCATGTTTAGTAAAGCCTGTTTTATTAGGACATTTATCAGATGGTCTAGTGGTTAAAATGGATATTTTTAAAGGTATTTTGAATACAGCAGTGATGACATCTTGAAAGACTAAACAAAACCGAATTGACTTCCAGTAAGTTTTTCACTGGAGCTTGAGTGTAAAAATAGTATATTTGAATGTTGCAAACACTCCTATTGAAAAGGTTGATGTTAAATGTGACCTTTTAACTTATTTTGTGTGTAGAAACTTCAGTCTGGATTCTGAGGACAGCTATATGCTTTAAATCTTCCAGAGTCATATTGTGGTGCTAGCCAAAATCTAGGATCCTTTATGCTGCTGCAAGAAGAAAAAAATGTTGATAGAGTCAGGTCCTAGTATTTTCTGCTCACAAGGAGTGCAGGATCCAGTCTCTATGGGAGGACATAAGCCTTTGGTGCAACACAGGACATTCCTTCTACCATCTGATGAAGAAACTCTCTCTCCTCTTCCCCCCTCTGTTTCTTTCAGTCATATTCTAGCCTTGTCCAGGTTTTGCCTGAATCTTCCTTTCTCATATCTTTACTGTGCTTCTCACTCTAACACCTAAGTACACCTACTCGATCATACTTAGTGAAGCTGTCTCTCCAAATAGGTCAAATTTCTAAGTATATTCATCTATGCTTTTGAATTCTGGTGGTGATGTACACTTGTATTTTTGTCTCAAAAATTACTGTGGCTTCTCAGAAGGAACTTGAATCAGAGACGACTGTTAATCTCATCAATTCCAACCCACAAGAATGTGATACCTGGTAGGGAACAGTTCTGCAAAACTAGGTGGAAAAGTATCTGTGTAGAAAAAAAAAAAGAAAGGAAAAAACCCCCAGTCAGCAGCTAGACCTTAATAAATCAAAGGCAATAGTGTTGACATCTAATAGTTCATATTCCTTTTTAATGAGAGAATCTGGAATTCAGTTGTTTGGAGCTCTGGTTCTGGTTCTGCTGTGGACTCGTGACCCGGGACAAGTTTTCACAAGCTCTGAAAGACTTAAATAGTATCGACCTGCATCTCAAAAATACTGTGAAACATAGTCACTGCTTTGAAATGCTTTCAGATCCACAAATGGAACTCTTGTCTGAACAAGAATAAAAGCGTAAGGAGTAAATTTCAGTAAAATTCTGATTTTACTGAAACCGGTGGGAAGTTTGGCATTGAGTTTGTGGGGCTAAAACTTACCCCATTTGCTTTGATGGTTGAGGATGAGAACATAATTTGGCGAATAATTGGTGCTCCATTGAGAGAGGCATGTGAAGAGCTTAAGGGAGCTAGCAGCCTCCAGGTTAGTGCTATGACTGGGAACTTCTGAAATGCCAAGATTTGTGTTTTCCCTCCCAGACACATCTTGTCAGGAGGCAAGACTATTATTGGAGGCAACTTCCATGGAAGTCACCTTGTACAACTGGTATTTGTGCATCAAACACCTTTAAAAAAATGATTGGGAGAAGGAATGAAGAATGCTATGTGTATTACCTTGATGCTTCATGTCATTTTAAATATCCAGTATTACTGGTCTTGATAGTTCTTTATTTCTTTCATACTGTTTCACCTATTACTTATTTTTTAGTCTGTTAAGTGATCCATTACCTTTATTTTTAGAGGATTCACTTCAGGAAGAAAGATGTTTACCTTAAAAAATACATATAAAGACCCCTAAGAGTTGTACAAGCTAAATTCACTTTCCTCGTTATATTGGCATCATTCAAGGAGAATAAACTCAACAATTCACCAGTTCAACACTCACACGCCAATCCTTAAATTACAGCTCTAGTACGTAGTCACTGATTATTATTAAATTACATGTATTACAGATAGATCTGCAAATTCTGACAAAACCAAAACAAAACTGAAAAAAACAAAAAACTCAGCAAGTTTTGAGATAATATGAACATTATGTGGAGTCCAAACATTGTTGCTAATGCAGACAATTTTGAAGTTAATTCTATTTCTCAGTATTCTGAATAAACCTGCTCTCTTGTTTTTAAAATTTTGAGTTTCAACAAAGTCTTTGGAAAAAAATAGAAAAGATTAAAATAATCTTAATGAGCTCTGCTTATCACTAAAACTTTAATTAGACTCAGACATTTATTGGTGGATTTTGGGTTGGGTTTTTACTTCTTTTTCTTTTTAGGAAACAGCAATTTCTTTGAAACTTCAGCTGGAAATGGGTTCCCTCAGTTGTCATTTGACTTGAATTCATTTAAATAGCTTCAGCTGGAAAAAAAATACTGGGACATAATTCACAAACCTTGCGAATCCCCGTGTTTTTATCTAATTGACAAGAAGCTTGGGGACCCACAGAGTTCCTGGTGGCATTGGAGGAGAGGCACACCCTTCTGCCTTGCTGGGTGGCCCAAAGGGAGGTGTTTGCAGCTGATGCTGCTCCATGGTGTTGAGGTAGGTATCTGCTGTCTCAGGGTCCCGTTGACCTGCCAGGTGCCTCTCAGGGCCTGATGCAACTTCCAAGATACGGTGAGGGTTTCTTCACTCTCTACCGCTGGCATTGTCCTGCTTCCCAGGCAACACTTAGATATTTCCTGAGCAAGACTAGTCTCCTCTGGGAGCAAAAGTTGCACAGTCACTTGCTCAGACCACAGGGGGTCCAGAAACGGGGCTCCTGACAGCATTTTGAGAGAAAGCACCTGCTATTTTTTATTAGTATGTCAGCTCTCAGAGCTGTGCTTTATTTAATTAATTTTGGCAGCTAACAGAAATGACTAAATTAAAAAGAGGAGAAATCAACACATCGTTTCTGCAAATCTATTGACTGATTAGCATGGGTAAATGAGTTGCAAAGTGAAATGCAGCTTCAGGGAGGACATGTTAGCTGCCTCTTACACTTCAGAATTCAAAATGAAACTGTAGTTGTGGTGTATTTCTTTTTGAAGCAGAGATAAGCATTTCATCTTTTTATTTGTTTATAGTATTTCTGAACACAAGAACAGGTTTCCCAGAGATGTTGTGTTGGCTCCATCCTTGGAGTTATTCAAAACGAGATTTGACATGGTCCTAAGCAACCTGCCCTAGCTGACCCTGCTAGACAATCTCCAGAGGTCCCTTCCAATCTCAACTATTCTATGATTCTGTGATTTCCCAACACTGCTTGAGAAAAAAAATGAAATTACAGTGGTTTAAAATAATGAAACTAAAAATCCTAAGTGCATTTTTGATATGACAATTACTGGAGCAAGAAAGTAGTTGGCAGGCCAGACTTTGTAATATTTAATATTTCAAATATAGAACAGACAGCTATTACCTGAGTCAGAGCTAACCTGTGCTCTGCCAGTATATGTAGAAGGCTTCAGTGATGATTTCCCTACATCTTACTGCCAAATAAACCTCTTTATCAAACAGTTTCTTCAGACATGGTTTCTTGTTGTTATTAATGGCATGTGGCTGTTAAGAGCCTGACCACGTGAAAAATTTAATGTTCTCATTGAACTCAGAGCACACTTAGGTCAGGAGTTGGTTTCAGTAGTTTTGTAATGTTTTATCACATTGTTAATTCCCTGCTATCAATGATAACCTTGTGCTCTAAGTCCCAATATGTTCTTGGATGGTTTGTTCAGCATTTGTAAAAACATAATAAATGCAAGTGGATGCTTGGCAGGGAGAGCTCTGTCAACAATGCAGCGTTGACTTGTAACATCAAATAACATTTCCATTTCCTTAGAGAGGTTTTTGGGCTTGTTACTAACAAGCTTTTTTTTTTCTGCTCCAGTGTTGTCGGTGAAAAAAGTTATCACAAAAGAATATGGGTTGTCATTTTTGATACTAGGTTTTATTTCTTGGTATAATGTCTCTGTTACATCTCAATTCAAATGTCTGATTTGTTCCTTTCAAATTTTGGGTGAAGATGCAGTCAGCTTGAAGGTAAAAAGTTATCACCAGGAAAATATAACTCATCAAGGGGTGTATGTTTCTGCAAAACAGGTAACTCTAATAAGGTGAGATTCATCTTTCTCAGCTCAAGCATCAGAAAGTTGGTTGCATATCATTCTCATATTGCTACTGGAGAGAAACAGATGCCCATTTCAGGTCATGTTAGGCATCTAAGACAGGTAACAAAAAGTCATTCTGGAGATGCTTCCTCCTCTCCAGTGACTAAAAGAATGACTGGCTTAGGTACAGAAACTATTATAAAGTGTGTCCAGTTGAATGAGGTAAAACACACCCCTAGAAACTAAAACAATGATTTTCAGCCTTCTCAGAATTTCATACCAAAACAAGACCCACCTCTCCATGATTTTTAGTGCAATTACAGAATCACAGAAAAATTTAAACTGGAAGGGGCCTCTGGATGTCATCTGGTTCAACCCTCTTCTGAAAGCAAGGCCAACACCAAAGTTAAATCAGGTTTTGTATGAAGACCAAGAGGTGTGTTATTAAGATAAACAAGACAACATAGGTACTAACAGGGATTCTCTTCCCTTCCCTTCCCTTCCCTTCCCTTCCCTTCCCTTCCCTTCCCTTCCCTATGGATGTTTTGGTTTATTCTGTTCAGGCTATCGCAGTACAAGCTTGTTTTCAAAGAGGGAAGTTATAAAGAAGAAAATAGTCTTTCAATCTAGAGAATACGAAGTAGGAAAGGGACAGCTAGGAGGGCGGCACAAACCTGCCTGTCTACGGGAGAAGTGGCTGGATGCAAGTGTGACCAGCACTATTGGTAGAATAAAAAACCCAAACTGGCCAGGAGCAGAGATGATGAAGAGAAACAACTCATCATTTCAAGAGGGGAGGAAAGGGAGAGAGTGCAATCACAGTGCACAGAGAACATATATACTTTCAGTCAGAACCCTGTGCACAATATGGCAAAAAATTTGGACTTTTCATGAGAAAGATTTTCTCTGAGCAATATACAGCTACAATGGTTCAGGTTTTGCTACTGTTGTTATTACAGACCTGAAAAGTCTTAGACTTGAATCGTTGCCTTGTTGTCCTAGTTGCTGTACAGATATGAAGTTAATGAAGGTTCCTCTCCTGGTAAGCTCACAAGGTAAGTGTCATACAAGAGACAATACAACTGCGTGGAGGGAATTACAAAGAAAAAATAAAAACAATTATAGTCATTTTATTAGGCAGTGGTCTCAATATGCCAGAAAGCTATCAGTTGCCTGAGATTGTTAGATTTTTTAAGGCATTAGGAAAACAAGAAAAAAAAAGGAAAAGAAATTAACTTTAAGAATACAAATCTCAAACATGAGAGGAAACTTAAAAAAAGGACAAAAATTTTTTTCAAAATATAACAAAAGGTGAGGTTGGTATCACAGGCCAAGTGGAAAGAGTCCTAAATGCGAATAAGCTTCAAGATTAGTTTGGGATGCAGCAGGAAATGCACAAGGAATTAAGCCTCCTTTTACACTTGAGGCAATAAATAAGAAGGTGCTGGAGAAATTCAGAAAGAGGAGTGCCATGATGAAAAAGGAAGGCCATATAATGCACAATATTGTATAATACTTTCAGCTGTGAATGAACAGGAAAGATCTGCACTTGAGAAATATTCAGGAGCTGTAGAAAGAACAAGAAAAAAGAATAAAATTGGCAATTGAAAGTACCTGGTATACTGTTTTTAATCTGGTAAGTAGCTGGTATACTGTCCTTTAATCAAATATATGTGATTATCCAATTTTAGGTTTGTTGGGACACATCCTCATTTCTTTTATGGTTTCAAAAATTCCTTGTGCTTTTTTTTATGGCTAGAAGCAGATATAAGTCAGGTTTCATGCTTTATACTGTACTTAGTCTGTTGAACAGGATGAGATAGGCAGCTAATGATGTAAAGGGAAAAGGACAAACTGAGGAAAGTTTACACCTCAAACTCTTAACCCTGGATTATTCCAGTTGCTGTGAATGTGAACACTGCTGTAGTAACAAGGACATCATACATACACCAAACTAATCCACATATATATGCTCATTACATATCAGACCACCATTTCCCTTGGAGATATTCTGCTTAAACCTGAAAAAAGCCTAATATTTGCTGGTGAAACTAAAACATGTCCAAGCCCCAGGCAGCCAGAAAAGAAGAGAGAGGCACTTAATCTGGTCCATACATGTCATCAGCTTGGTTACGGTCATGAAGGATTTGGGATGATCTTTCTGGGATAGCAAATGTCAGAGCTGGCAAGAAAAATTTTTTGCAAATCCAGCGGCAAGGTGCTCTAAGCTTAGTCACAGGAGCACACAAGCATAAACAATGTCATAAGTATATTCTTACTTTTTAATAAGACTTTGAGGTTCTGAAACAGATAACAGTTGCACGTTGGGTAACTGCAATGCCAAAGTTTTGATTCCTGCCCCAAAGAGCTTACAAGGGACAGAGCAGCCATACATCGTGCTAATGTCAAGCCTTCCTAAAGACAAAGCGTGTTTACATTTATATTCTGAGAAAGCCTAGGAATTATATTCTGTGCTGGAGAACCTTGGAGCTGAAATGCTGGAGGGGAGCACACCCAGAGCCAAATTGGAAACAAACCAGGGACACAGACAAAGAGGAGGCTGTGGAGCCCAAAGCCTGAGGAAGGGCAGCTGGCAGTGGAGAGGGACAGTTGTGCCCAGGGACCGGGGCAATACAGTGCAGCCGCTGCATGTCAGAGCGGGTCACCTGCACCCCCGAAGTGTGCTGGTCCTCCCGCAGGGCAGGGAGACTTGGTCCCAGGCAGGGACCTTTCTCTTCCGAGGGATGTGAGTGAAACCAATACTTCATGCCGTGTGACTCCAAGGGGGAGAGGTGAGGTCTCTGAATTTAATGAATTTGAGACCCAGGGAATGCATGAAAGCAAAGGATTTGTTGTTAAACAGCTTCTTCTAGGATATAATTTTATCTGTTTCCAGGAGAATCAAGTGAAGACAAAGGAAGGATTCCATCCACATGGAAATACAGACTTGTATGGAGACTGGGGAGAATATTCTGCCTTAAATTATCAGTTGAAAAAATCAGTTCAAGGGTATGGAGTGAAATAGAGTTAGCCATTTAGCTTCTTTTTGGCATAGTGAAATTGTGATTTCTTATGGATAATGTCAGCTAGAATGGTAATTATCTGAGTTAAATATCATATAATGAAAGCTCTTGGTAAGGTAGGAATACTGATGGTGGTATGAAGAGCTGCCTTCCTTCTCCCTATATGATTTCTTATGTTACGTTCATTAGTGCTTCAGTCTTGCAGAGTGTACATACCCACACCCACCCATTCCATCCCCACACCTCGAAGCTTCAAGGAGTCTTGACCACTGCATCTACATCTTGAAAGACTTAATGATAAAAATAAGCTGAATGCTGGTAACCAATCTGCATTTTATTCTGGTTTCCAATGTTTACGTTATTAACCCCCCACACTGAAAATAACACTGATATTTCTGTGAGCTGGAGATGAAATTTAACATTGGCCAAGCCCTGCGTGTCTGGGTATTCAGTGCCAGGATGCTCCATAGAAACTGTCACTTTTGTGGAACTGCCACAAAGAGAGGGAGACCGTGTTAAACTATTTTTCATTCTTAACCCATTCCCGCTAAAGTAAGCAACAATCAAATGCTTATAATGATATTGACCTACTTGTGAAGTGCTTTGGGATATGTATTGTTATTCAAATGCTGTCTTGTTATTACTTTATTTCTTTTAATTGCATTCTGTCATGTGCAAAACTTTTAAAACGTATATCTCCTCAGCGTAACATCTCCCCGCTTGTTCTCTGCAGAACAACACTTGATTTTTGTAAAGGCAGAGCAAAATATTTTCAGTTACTTCTGAGTCAGAAGATAATAAAACATACTCACAGTAAACCAAAGCCTCTTTTTTTGCTCATTGTTAAAGCTAACTGTGATCATATGGATTGAAAGGAGACAGAGCAAAAACTTGTGAAAATTGACTTGGGAATAATTCCCATTATGATGAAACACCTTTGCTTGAGCTCGGCAAGGGGAAAACAAGGTTATAGGTGCTCAATCGTATCAGCTAAAATCCGAGTAGAATCCCTTCAACACACTTGCTGTGCCCTACATGATAATCAGGGTTAGCTCATTTTCATTAATTAAGGGTTTGGGCAAGGACTGGGGTTTGTTCTTGGAACAATTTGTGCAGAAGACACTCAAAATGACTCATATTCATAATTCTCCAAGGCCTGAAGCCCTGTCTAAACATAGAGTTTGTATTGCTTTAAATATGCAGGTTCATTTAAAGTAGTAAAACAGCAAGTCACATCCCATCTTCCCCTTTTCAAACCCAGCTGTAATGATATAAAATGATTATATCAGGATAGTTGATTCCAGTGCAGAAAGGGAAATGAACAAGCTATACTGGTATTATCATACCTATAATGGTATGATTCTACCTACACCAAAGGTTCAAATGGTGTGTGCATAACATTTAAAAATAAATCACATTCTTAACTGAAGCAATTGAACTGATAGGAAAGCAGTTTTGATAGGAAATCTATTTTAGGTTCAGCTTTCTTTCCCTGAACACCACCACTAGCAGCAGCAAAGGACCATGGAGGGGATCAAATACGGGACTATTGCAATACCATTGGTACTTCTGGTGAACATACCACCAATTTTAAACTTAGAAAATGCTTTGAAAAGGTTTAAACAAAATAAGAAGATACTTCCCTCCTTTCCTGACCCTCCAAACAGTAAAGATAGGCTACTAGTGCTCCCTTTAAGAGCAGGAACCATTATTCTGATTTTTCTCAGAGCTTCTGTGGATGTAGTATTTAACTTACTGACCCATTTCAGTCACTTCAAGACAAGTTCAATATTATGAAGAGTTGTGATCATTTCTCAGCACACAAGGTACCGCTGTAAATTTTTGGAAATCACATTGCCACTGATCCTTGAAACACCTAAAGAATGTGTATTACATTTACTGTTTTGATAGATTATTACCAGCCAACATGACCTTCTGCAGACCACAGGTCAGAGAATTTCAACCTTGCCATGCCTTTTTTTCATTCAGCAGTTTCTTCTTCATTAGTCAGCCTTGTGAAACAGTGAAATAGTTCCAGAAAAGTGATATACTAACAGGCAAGTCTGAGGCAAGCCAACAGCAGAAGCATCATCAGATCTACAGGTCTGTTCTCCTATATTCAGCCCAAGAGGCCATGTAGTTTGTAGAAGTGCCACAACATCTTCTTCTTGTTATTTTTGCAAATTCTGACTGCAACTGATTCAATTAAAAAATGTTGTCTTCAGGGCTGTGATTTTGAATTAAAGGAAATTCTAGTGGACTAGTTTGTACGTTTCCATATTTATTTCCCTAATATTTTACTTCATCTTTTTTTGTAGCCTCTGAAATGTGGTGAAAGACTAACTTATGTTTGTGTTTATTATCAGAAATTGGCACTGGAAGAAAGAGCTGATCAAATTTTAATAGAAAACTTGTTATTTGCCTTGATTTTTTTAAACATTTGTTTCACAAGCGCTGCTTTTCTGAGGATGTTTCTGTTCCTATTTTTCTATGGAGATATGTTATTAATAATTTTTATGTCTAATGAAATCAAGTTAATGTGGCTGACAGAACCAGACAGACAAATTCTGATCTTTTCTGTAATGACTCTATAGACTCTAATGAAATTTCCTTGGATTTGCACTGTGAGAACTGGGAGCAGCCTGTTTCCTGGTTCTTACTGCTCAAGTGTGTGCCCTCTCAATATGGGGTAGACAAAGATTTAATCAGCCATTAGACTTGGTGTTTTGGTCATCATGTCGTCTGTCCTCCCCCCTTAATCTGTTTAATTTGCTTTTGTTTTCTTTATTCTGTTCATCTGATTTAATGACAGATCTTTTCTTCAAAGCTTCTTTCTCAGCTGCTATGAAATAAATGCATGGAGGTATTGCAGTTGAACACTTTCCTCTTTTTCAAACCTGAAGAAATAGATTAATGGGGTGAAAACTCTGATTAAAAAAATTGCTCTAGCCTTGCTTTTCTTAAACAGATTCACTCACCTGCATCTGCTAATAATAGTCCCATCATGCCTTCTTACTATTTCCACCTCTTCTTATCTTGTATGCGTGTAGGATTTTCATGCTGAGAGATGGGACTGAATGAGCATTGACACCAGTCTGTGTAAAATTATTTTTTCATAAAACCCCCCAGATTTCATACAGAACTACTTGAGGAGGTGGGAGAAGGACAAATTTAAGCCTTGGATTATACTCCCTAAACACAGGGACATTTCTTATTGTCTATAATAGTCTTATTAAAAGCCTTGAGTTAGTTACCCATCTAACCAAGATTATATGATCAGACCCTGAATAAGTTAAAACATCAGGGTACATGATATTTTATCATTTCAAATAAACCACTATGTACTTACAAAATATACATTTTGCAAATACCAAACCCAACAGATAAAATGTACAAGATAGCTGTTCAAATAACAGCTTTTTGACTCTTTAGCCTAAAAAATGTCACTGTAAAAGACATCTACAAACCCCACATTTTCACTTTATATTTTAAATGTATCCTGCTGGCTGCATGATGCACATCCTGCAATAGCACTTGCATTGAAATCAACACAATGAAATGTGACGTGTGAGATCAATGAAATGAACAGCACTTCACCATGTGAAAATTGAAAAGGTGTGCAAAAAGTTTATGCAGAAAGAATTGACAAACCAGATAAATTATATTGTTTGGGGTATCTTTTCTATCACTGATAACAAAAGAGTTGGATGGGGCATCAAACAGTAATGTCTTTTTATTTCTTGGTCATTTTTACATCTGACAATAATCATTAAAAGAAAAAAAAATTAGAAAAGAGAAATAATTTCTTAGGACAGTAAAGAATTTTGTCTTTCTTTTTTTCTATTTTTTTTCATAGCCATTTTTCATGTTGTCCTTGTTTGCTGTACTATGGTTTTATTCTCTGGCTGAATAACATGGGAAAATATATTCTACACATAAACACTGGCTCTGTTTTCATCTGTTAAAATGAAATGGTAATTCCATTTAATCTATTAACCACATTTGCTTGCAATTATAAAATATATATTGCATACTTTCTTGCCTTAACACCATTTCACAATCTGTTACCTTCCGTTTTCAGAAATGGAAGTGCTATAGTTATTCTTACTCTCTGCTTACACAGGTTTCCTCAAAATATCACTAGTGACATCACACTTTCAAAGAAAAGATAATGATTTAATAGCCATTTTTAGCTGGATATTGTTGTTGTTTTGAAATCTGATGTTAAATGTATTTCTTCCTTGGAACACTAAAAGAACATCATGTAAATTAATCAAAGCATAGGAGCACATTGCTGCTTAAGGCCTTGAAAGCTATTCTATACATTCTGCATGCTTGAGAAACAAGTAATTAAATGGTTTGCTCCTTCAAACTAAGCTAGTCTTTAAAAAAAAAAAAATCACAAAACCACAGCCCACTCTCTTGCAGTAGAGTCTTTTATGCCTGTGCACAAATACAAATACAGAACTAAACATTTTTAAAAATACTCCTTCCTGGAGAAGGCACATTGGGATTTAATATTTGCCCCCAACAACAGGTTCACTTGGCTAAGCATCACTGAGCATCAATGTATAAATCGTGCGCTCTCATTCAGAGCCACTGCATTTCCACAATATAAGTGCATGAGACCACATGCTGGTATTCTCCACAAAAGTCACTTGTTATTTAAATCAGAACTACAAACCTGCTCCCTCACCTCCCCCTCTCCAGCCCCTAGAGGGGCATATTCTCATTAACATTCTTAATGTTAATTGGAATTACATGTGCACATCAAGAGGAGAATACACCTCCAGATGTGATATTTGCAAGCTTCATATTAAGCCAGGCTGTGTTGAAATAAAACACATCATTGAACATACAGTCCTATCTTGATATTGAACAGTAATATATGTTTTTATGTACAAAACCAGGTCTTACACACAGACAAAAATGAATTCAGTATGATACAACCACAGCCTCCATTACTGTAGGCTCTGATCTTGCTATTTCTCACTCATGTGAAAAATCCTACTGCCTATGAGGTACGTATAGGCTTATGATCCAGCACGTTTTTCTATAATGGAAATTAGTTGCGGATCTGAATAATTTTTAAATGGTGACAAAAGAGCATGACTTAGACTCACTTGTTTGGAAAAGACGCTGTTTGGTTCAGCGCAAAAATTAATTTTTAAAAATTACAGATTTAGTGCCCATATTTCCTAACCTCATAAAAATAATGCAATTTTGTTAATAAAAAATCATCCGTTCTCAAAATATAATCCTCTCAGAAATAAACCTGCAAAAGTATAAAAAAAGGCCAACACTAAATGCATTTTCAAACATTCTTTTTAAATTCACTATGATTTTACAGTTTTAATTATGTTTACAGTAAGTTCCTTACAATTTCTGTTTGCAAAATGTAAATGCAGAGTAGATTAGAAAACAGTGCAATCTGAAATCTGGAAAGCCCAAACAGATTAGTTTAATCTTTGTAGAAAATTCATGCTGGAGTAATGTTTTTTTTACTGAGCCCTTCCACTTTGATGTAATGGGAATTTTCCATTGTTATTTTTAAACAATTCCCCCAACAAATCATAAGCATCTCCAACAGTATTAGATAAAAGATCAGTCCCAGAAGCAAGGGGCAAATTTGACTCGAAAGGCATAAATTGAGGTTTCATTCCTTTGAAGAAACTCTCCTAATATTGTTACAGAAACATACAATGAAGTAATGTCAAATTCTACTAGAAATCCTAATAAATAAAACCATATGCTGAAGCAAGCATCTCGGCTAGAATTCGCCAAGGCTATAAAACAGATACATACAAGTTAGACAATATCAAGGAAAATGGGGTTGGAACTGAGGAAAATATTCATTTAGTAATGATCTTTCTTCATGTAATGACATGCTAGGTTTAAGCCCTGACATCTTGGAAGTGCTCATGTAAAATCTGATTTGCCTATTCTTCCTTGCTAGCAAAGATGGTCATCAAAACAAGACTTGTCTGGGAATAAGTAATGCAAACGTCACATCTATGTTGCTAATATTAGAGGAATACAGAAGAGATGTATACCAGAATATTTTTAAAGAAGGAAAAACCAATCCCCTCCCCACACTAAAATAATACACTGAATGCCAGGTTTCAGGTATGTTGCAGTCACAAATGCATAGAAATGAGAGAGAGGAAAAAAAGAGAAGCCTTTCTAGGTCATCTATTCCATCCATGTGCTGGAGTAAGATCACTCCCTACAATATACATGCTAGAGCTTTTTTCAGTCTGATTTTAAATGTCTTGTTTCCATCTGTTCAATTTGACCTTACCTATTTCATCTTGGGTAGTTAAAATGGCTGCTGTATAGTGCAATAATTCAGGGCAACATCTAAAAAATTAAAAAATCAGCATGCAAAAGTCCTCTTTTCCTTAGTGCAGCTAATTTTGAAGATAATGTTTACCCACAAAAGATCAGACTGGACAAACGATGCTTATAAGGCTCTGCTGTCTGCATGCGAAGCGTCATCTTTTACTGTATCATATGGATTAGATCCTGAGCTAATCAGTCAGATTCAGAGCTGAACTGCTTTGGGTCCATCTTACAATGCAAATATTGGGGGGTGGGGAATGTTCAGCTAAAGTCTTCTGTGGGTAATGAGTTGCCTTTTCCATTCTTATTAACTAAAATACTTTAACCACTTTGGTTTTTTAAACTTAAACAATTATATTAGATGTAATCGTTATTTTATTAACATTTTTCTCCAAGGATTTTTCTTTCTGATTATGAGTACTTTGCAATTTCAGACAGTATGATGGATGCTACTCTTCTATGACAAGAATTTTAACAGCCCTTCTTCAGCACTCAATGCACACCCAATTATGCGTCTGAGCTAGTAACCTTGAATTTATGTTGCCATGGCGACAAACTGGTCATGCATTATGGATTATCATTGAAATTCTACACCCCTACCTAGCATAATGAGAGTTGGGGACTTAATCAAATCAGCCATTCTGTGTGACACAAAGTGAAGAACTAGCTCTTATTGTTCAGCCTGGAGAAAGGAAGCAGGCCTGATGGAGTGGCAGCTGCAGTGCCGCAGCCTGATAGATTGCCCTTATATACATTTGTGAATGTATAGACAGATGGTTTTCAATGCCTGGAATTTCTGGCTTAGGAAGCAGCTGTTCGGGTAACCTCTGCCGTCTCACCTTGTTGTCATGGAGCATTGCACCGAGACGGAGAATGCGGACGGGTACATTGGCAAGCTGACCAAATTTACGCGGCGTGGCACCCCTCTTTCATCCCGGGGCGGCAGGGCCGGGGGGGGAGCGCTCCCGCCGGCCGAAGCAGGGTGCTGGGGCACCCTCCAGCCCCTCTGCCGCCCTGCCTGTGCTGCAAGGGACAGGCAAGGTCGCCGTGGGGAGGCCTTCCTGGGGATTTAATCTAGTTCGCGTCTCCTCCGCCGCCTTGAAATCGTGGTGCGATGCGCTGTTCGTACGTGGCTCAGGCATCAGCAAAGGCACCCAGGTTTCAGGTTGCCGTACCCTATTTTGCTTGGGTCTGAGAGAGAGCACCAGCTTCACTGAGGTCAGGGCTGAAGAAGGTTCAATGCCAGGACAAAAATCAACCCAAACGGATATGGAAAATCAACAACCGTTACATACTTCTTAGCTGCCGGACTCCTTTTCTGCCTTACCACTGAAATTTCTCTCTCTAGTCTGAGATATTGTAGGAACCTACAAGAACTGCTGAGAACTCATTTACTTCTTCTTTTTAATAAAATAGTACTAAACCTGTAGCCATTTCTAGAAGAATTGGGCCATAATAAACATTTATAAAGCTTAAATCTCTTTAGTGCAAGTACCTGTGTATTTTGTTTTACAACAAAAGGAAGCTCTCTTACTCATGAGTAGTCTTACTCATTTGTTCTCATGATTATTTTTAATTATTATAGCTGTAACAGCATTATTTTTCTCCACTTAGTTCTCCATCCCTCAAAGCTTGAAGAGCTTTAAAGCTTCAAAGCTTCTGATTTCTCATAAACACACATCTATTAAAAAATCCTTACTTTTCCAAAATCTCAATTAGCCAGCTATTCTGTGTCACCCTTATATTTTGGAAGTCTAGATGTTGGTACTGTAATATAGTTTATTTACTTATTCATATGTATAAGGTGACCATCACCATGGTTTCTGCGCAGGGAGTGCTATGTGTCTGTCACCCTTGCTGTTACAGATTCACCAGACCTGTGATTTCAAAGCATGAAATTTCTCCCAGAATAAAACCTGATATGACAATAACATTTCAAAGAAATACTTCATTTTAGATCTAACTGCTTCTTTAACACCACTTTTCTTTCTGCCAAACTGTCTGTGTTTGTGTTTTGATGTATAAAGTGTATAGCATGCATATGTTATGAGATTTAATTTTCAATGCATGTGCAGGAAGTCAGTATTTCAGCAGGCTTTTAAAACAAATCAATATACAGGTTATCCAGGAGTCTTGAGTAATCACCTTTTATCTATCTATCTATCTATCTATCTATCAATCAATTCATCTATCTGTATAAGTAAAAAGAGTCCCTCACCTTCTGTGCAGCTTTTTACTTCAAAAAGAGCCACCGCTGTCCTGTACTGACCCACAAGATTGCAGTAGCTCCCTAGAAGGCTTTGCGGTCTATCCAGAAATGATTTGTGAACTGAAACACCCCAGGAAAGCCTGGGTATGAGAGGCTGCACCCACTCGGGGGCCTGATTCTGCAAGCCCTCTTCTGGCTGGAGCCAAGTTGCTCATGCTTTCCTTTGGGCATTTATTCTCTCGAGTAAAGATCCTGTCATGTCAATAAATCTGTCTTTTAAGCACACCCCAAACTTGACAGTGTAGCAGATTTCTATTACTGTTTGGTTACTAAAGTATATCAGGGGTCTTTCAGAATTTCTCAAATTCAGATACTTTTTTTTTTTTTTTAAAGACACTTCCCCAAAATGATTCATTCACACAAAACTGTATTTGACAACACTGACTGTTTGACTTACTTAAAGTAAGGAAGAAAATTCAGAGCTAGGGATTGATGGGATAAATAAATAGACTGATATCATTGTAATCTTTCTCAATGAAAGAATGAATGAACCTTTTTCAACTTTAATTTACAGTGCCTGGAAATTCCTTGTGTTTATAAATTTAAGCCAAACCCTTAAATCTGATGTTAATATCAACTTTACATTACTTAAATTAAATTTTTTATGGTTGAGTAGCTTTTATTGTGTGGGCATTTTGGAAAAGGATGTTACAGTTGGGTCCAGCAGAGTGAGCCAACAAAAATAATAGTGCATTCTTTAAATTAAAACCTATGGAGAAAAATAAGAAATAAAAGAGTACTAACATGGGCACAGGGAACTAAGTGCCACCTTCTGTTTAAAAACATCCCACAAGAAAGAAGAGAAGATTTTTCAAAACTCTTTTTCATTAAGTGTTTTAAAGAAACAATTTTTAATAGGGTAGGCTAACTCCAAAACCAGTGTAACAGGATGGAAAGGAAAATGACATTAGGCTAAAATAAATACTTGGGCCCAGAACTTGATTTATGATCAAATTGTATACCTCGGGGAATAAAGAAGTGTGCAATACTGTTCCTGGTATTAACAGCAAGGAAAGAACTAAATTTAGAGCCTATTTTTGCAATCTTTATTTAGGCTAAGTGGAAGTTTTTCAAGGAAATTCTTCTGTTGATCTCAGTAGAATTATTATCAGGAGTAAATTTTTCCTTAACGTAACTTGTGCTCCCAGAGAAGAATCTGAATATCAAAAAGTATTTAAAGTTCCTGAGACATAACATTGTCATTAGCAGGAAAAGCTGAAGAAGACACTTCCCAGTTATTGTTGCTGTATTTTTATGCTAGCTTGTGGCAAGCATTATAACAAACTCTGTAGCTGGAAATAAGCTATAGGTATTTCCTTGGAAACTTTAGCCCTGTCAGATTTAAAATACTGTCTCTTAACCTTTGTAATCAAAGAATCATCCAGCCTTCCTCCCATGCCCCCCAGTAATCAAGGATTAACTATTTCCTTGATGAAACAACTTTAAAATGACCATTTTGTGGCTTGCAGGCTGCGTAATTATTCTCTTGTAATTTGCAAAAAGGAGAACTGTAAATTTTAGTTTACTACTTTTATTTTTTTTCCCCACGTTATTCACGCACTTTCTTGTGGGGGTAAGAAAGTGCGTATAAATATATATTGGGGAGGATTTTACAACCATTTCACAGTCTTCCTCCAGCCGTTGTATGGACCACCAGTAGTCTCATGGCTGCAGGCTGGGAGATCTCACTGGTGTGCGAGCGTGGCGGTTGCAGTTCACCTCTGCGCTGTCTGACCTCCTTGGCTGTGGGTCTTCACTCAGCATGAGGAGGCAGAAAAAAGGACACACTTCTCATCTGGCTCCTGCCCACTTTAATGCAGTGACAGTCAAATTGATAGCATTTTAGGGACTCAAAATATAACTTATTAAATTCTTAAATTTTGCAGGCTTTTTGAAGAAATACAAGGGATAAGCTGCATTTTAGTCATTTTGGAACAAGAAGATCAAAGCTGAAGAGCTGTGTAGAGCAGTACAGGATACGGGTAGTCTCGGAATTTCAGGGTTTGAGCAAAATACTGTTTCCATTTCTGAGAGGCCGTGACAGTTAGTGTACTAGTAATTGCAGGTTTGCTTAAAGACACTACCTCACTCTTAGTATGTAAGCCCTCCCATTTTCCTTAAATTCACCTTGTCACAACCAGTGGAGTCAGATGATATGTTTCCCTTCACTGTGAAATGCATTTAATCACAAGAATCAAATGCCTGTGTAGTGAGAACATTTTTATAATCCACTGTACCAGCTTGCTCACTTCCAGGATCTGACTGGTGCGCTCATGAAATCTTTTTGCTGTCACACTGAGATATTTCATTCCTAACTGGAGCTCAGCTGATGAGAAACATCAGAGTTTATGATTACCCTGACAGCAGGACTCCCACAAAAATATAATTAAAATTGTCTTCTTTTATGCATGCATGTATGCAAGACATTTAGGATGGTCACCTCAAAAACCCACTTTCCCCGTGCCTTTTGAAGGGTAATTTAAAAGCTAAGTATTTACTGGTATCATTCAAACTGTTGCTGAAAGTCTCTCCTATTGCATTTTGCATGGATATTTGCTCAAAGCCACATACACTCAGGGTCCTGAAGGCACCAAGAAGTCTAACTCGCTCTGACCAGCCTCCCCCCACCCTGCTCACAGGCCCAGGACCCTGTTTCAGCTAACCTGGGGGCCGTCAGTCCCAGCCCCAGCAGCATCTGTTCCTCAGCCCTGCTGCTCCCCTCAGCTCACCATTTACAGCAGTACAGAAAGGTAAAACTTTTTTTTTTTTTTTTTTTTTTAGCTTAACAGAATCCTTTAATATCTGTATAAAGTTCTATGTCACAAATTTACTCACTGTTAGTTTATATGGTGGTATAGCAAATTGAGACACATCAAATTGTGCATAGACAACATTTACCAATTTGGGTATCCTGTGCATGAATGCATGTGTATGGACATCTCACTAATACACATGACTGCTCTTTGGACACTTTTTTTCCTCCCTGAATATTCAAACTTGAGTTTTATATAAATATTTGGGAGTTCTGTTCTTCTTTTAAGGGAGTGGTGTGCATAAGGTACAAATACATCTATGTAGTTACATACACAGTAAAATGCTCCCATAAAAGCAAGCAGACAGGGAAAAAACATAAAGAAGATGTTGTTCCTTGGCGTACCCCTGCCTGAGCGCTGGGTGCGTCTGGTGGGTGAATGGCTCTGCCCTCGCGAGGGGGTTCTGGCCAAGGCCGCTGGCTCTGCTCCAGTCACCACCACTGGTTTACACCTGCTCTGCTTTTTGATCCAGAAGGCCAAAACCTGATTTTTCAGAGAAAAGGTGTCAGATAGGAGCTAGAGTGTTTGCAGCTTAGCAGGCAACCTGCAGAGACAAGAGGCTGCTCTTTGTAAAAAGCAAAAAGTAAAAAGTGATTCTTTGGAAGTCAATTTGTGGCACACGAGTTTTCTGCTACTAGAGTACAAGTAACAACTTCAATACCAGAATGCGCGCTGAACAGACAGTATATCCAGACAAGCTGCTGCAGATTTAATGATGCTAATTGGGGTAGCTGAAAGTCCTCAATGATGCTGCAGAAAAGAGGCAGCTTGGGAAGGTCATTTAATCTTGGAAATAGCTTTAAAAACTGGAAGACATGTCCCTGAGGACAGTGTCCACCAGATTAACCGCCTGGGCTCTGCAGCCCTCTCGAGGCAGTGTTATTCATTTACTTTAAAACTTGTAAGAGGAAGGCAGGCAGGACAAGCCTGAGGAGAGTCTGAGGCAAATGCTTTACAGTGAAAGGTATAGTGAAATCAGGAGAACAATTTAAACAACTACTTTTTACATTAATTTCCTCATTTAAAATTAGGAGAATTAGACACACAATTATTTGACTGTGGTTCTTTATTTAGCAACTTTCCTTAGGTTAAGGAGTAATTTGATAGGAAACACCTGTTTCAGTTATCATTAAAACTTTCATTCTTAGGTAAATTTTCTCCCAATGAAAAAAGGAGAAACTTTCAAAATCACTTCTGCAGACACACCCCGGAGTGGCAGCACTCAGTGCTGCTGAGAGCCAAGCCACTTGTTTACATGCCTACCAGTAGCTCCACAGATCTGTAAATGTCCCCCATGCCCCCAGCTGGTTATGGCTACTAATTTTTCCAGTTTTAATTCTGTAAAGAGTTAGATCAACTAGGCACAGACACAGAGTCTAGCCAGTTTTAGCAGCAGTACATACCACTGTGTAATTCACTGGCATACAAGCGCACTTAGATAAATACATTGACACTGCTAAGATTCAGTTTGCACAGAAGAGACCCCTTGGCACACTAATAACAAATAAAGCTGAGTGGCATTAAACATGTCACTGCTACCATAGCTTGGCATGTGACACCCGTACACAGTTCTTTTCACACTACATTATTATCCCTTCTTCCCTGGCAAAGCCTCTCTGAAACAGATGTTAAGTCAAACGGTAAGATACTTTCATATCTCTGCAAAGTGTAAAGCAAGCATTAAGAAAATGAAAACAACATAGACTGTAGAATAAGAATTAAATGGTAGACTAGATTTTAAACATCAGATTTATACAAAAGCATTATTGTTTCATGTGAATAGGCAACTAAATACGGTGATGCAATGAATGAACAAATGTAGATACTGGACTTCTTTTATACACTCTCACTCCTACCTCACCATATATGTAATGTGATACAATAAAAGCTTTCATTTCGTATACAATGACAGAGCTTAAATAAGCAGGGCAGTTTTTTCTTATGGACAACTATCACCAAGATAAAGTTTGGAAACAGATACACAGAGCTTTTCTTGGGGAAGTAAAACAAGGAAGGTTTGGGGGAAGATCTGTGAGAGAAGATTTTTCATTTTCGGAGTAAAATAAATGAAAATTTCTCTCAGATGTAAACATATTAAGTGTCTCTTCTTTTCATAGATATGGATTCCCTCTAGGAACAGGCAAAAAGAAATAGCCCAAACACAGGCCTAGTTACACAATTAAATGTTTCAGAAAATTAGTAGAGATGAACCTTTGTAGTGAGAAGGAGGAATTCCTGGTGTTGCAGTGCTCAGAAACTGGCTGAACTCTTTTCCGAGGCGGGAGTCACCCTGAAGAGCTGGACGATGGGCAATCCTCTATTTGCAGACAGTGGGAGAATAAGAGAAAAAGGAGTCAATGGTTCTCGTATTCCAGCTACTTAGACTACAAAACACAGCTCTAGATAATCTGGGGAAGGGCTCCTGAGTGCTAAAAGAGGATGCAGCTAAAACCTCTTACCCAATGTTCTGGCAGTACTATGAAGTATGTGGAATACTTAGTGAAGAGGATACACAACATCCAAGCATTCACAAAACACAAGAGAGAAAGAAAACCCCGGTCTTCAGCCCCGACATACAAGTTCATGCAAGGGTTGGCCGAGCAAAATGGTGGTGTCGCATATATAGGATTCATGGCAGTGAAACCAGCAAGTTAAAAATCTGGATTCAGATTTTACTCTTCTTTATATGAATAAAGTGCAGAAAGTCTGTTCAGAGCAGTCCCACATGTTAGAAATATTTGAACTAGTTGGAATCTACATCAATGTCCTGCTTAAACCCTTTAGGCATGCTGTTTTTGAAGGCATGGTAATCCATAGAAATATATAGTCTTCTCAACAGGGCTATGAAATGCAGCTTGGCATTGTATAAACCTACATAGCAAGCCCAACACTAATGAAAATGCCTCAGACTTGCTGCAGGACCACAGTACCTGAGTACCATGAGCACACGGGCTACCAGATGCAAAGCGGGTAGTAAAGCACTTGCGCACAGCCATCGCATTGAAAATCCACAGAAATTTTAGGACTTTCCAATAAGAATAAGACTACTACACATGAGGAAATCCTGGCTGTAATTCCTCAAGATTTACCCAGCATCCATCTCCAGGGGGAAAAAACAGGCACTTGTCCAGAAAAAACAAACAGCCAAGCAATAACCTTATTTCTTTAGCCAGTAAGTCAGTCACATTTTATGGGGTTTTCCTTAAGTGAAGAAGCATCAAGTTTTTGAACACTTTATGTGTTTATATAATAAATGTGAGAAAGAATCCATCAAAGGAAAGAGTGAAGTTTGAGAAATATCATGCTAACCTTTCTTGCAAGCAAGTTGCCTGTGACTTGGCCCACTAGTGGTGCTTGTCCCTGGGTGGTGGGTACGGGTCTCCTTCATCAGCAGCACTAGCTCAAGTGCAGGGATGCTGGAGCACAGCGTGTGTAAGCCTGGCCTAGAGGGATGCCCACAAGGAGGAAGGGCTGACCCAGACCTCACTATCTTAAGTTTTAAGCCACTTTCCCTAACTTCTAGGTGGAGTAGTATTTGTATTTCACAACAGCTGCATACCCTACATAAATAAGACTCCATTTCACTCCCGGTTGTCCCGTGGGAGAGGGGAGGAACCACAGGCCTTGGTGGAAGCAGCTCGTGGCAGGTTCAGGTCAGGACTCTATAAAAAAGATAAGTAGACAATACCTCCAGGAGCCATCTTTGCTCTCCCAAGGAAAAAGGCACATGTTTACATGCCATATTCTCTTCCTGAGTTCATTTTTTAAAAATAAGCATCAGAACCATGGGATTTCTTGTTTCCTTCCAAATATGAAATGTAGCACATAAAAAACCACAGGTCTTTAAACAATGCACTTTGTTTGCACACTTCAGTTAATTGCTACTTATCCTGTCCTGTGAGGAAAAATCTCATTTTACAGCCTCTTTCCACAGTGTTTAACTTTGATATAAATATGTGCAGTCCTCGTGTTAGGGGTTTTTTTTCCCTTAACCAGAAACAGTTGGCTGGAGCATAACTTAAATTGATTTTTTTAAAGACATAATATAACATTATGTGCTATTATACAGTAAAAGAATTGGTTTGTGTCTCCTGCCTTATGTTCTTTAGATCAGGACCATCTTACTGCCTCAGTGAGTCTATCTCACCGTGTGACCTGTTTAACTGTAATCATACCTTGGAGTCTTTGATTACAGTAAAAGCTGATGCTGTGGTGAAATTCCCTTTAATATTTACATTGTGAGACCTGTTGAAATGATGCAATGTCCTTCTTATCTGAAGTGCATTACCTCACTGTGTCTGTGAATCAGCATCATTAGATCTGCATGAGTTCATCCTTAAAAAGGATTAAAAAATGTTCCTCCTTCTGAGAATGGGGGGAAAAACACTGCTAATAGCAATTCTCTTTTTATTCAATGTTTATGACATTTCTGTCCTTGTTCTGATTTACCTATGTCTGATGTCTGAACATGCGGGATGTGCCTTCTGTGAATAGTAGCTTACTAAAAGGCAAGACAGGACAGCAGAAGGATAGTAACATCTGATACGTTATGGGAGTCCCACTAATAATTCTACTTAAATCTATGCTGGAGTTTGTACTGAAACAGGAATTTAATTTTTTGTTGTGTTTAACATAAATTGTTCAGTTTATAATATTTTATTTAGTGTAACAGCAAATTAATATAATGTAATTTCAACTACAAATTACATTTTGTTTTAGTTGTCTGGGTAGAATTTTAAGTCCATATTATTTTATATGGCTTTTCTGGAGGAAAAAAAATAATGTTAACCTTTCAGTATTATAGGTCTCCTTTGAAAATACCATGGCTTTTATTGTCCTTTCCACTTGTCCCAGCATCCAAAAGCATGAAAAAAAATATTTTGTACATTCTTCTGGGATAAATATCATATCACATATAGAAAGGCTTTCTTTGTGAATCATAGGTTGAAACAAATTTTATGCCCACATTTGAATTCATCATTACTGGTCACTGTGGATGAGCCCAGGAAAGGAAATGTATGTTATTCTTCACTTGAGCCCTAAAAGCTCTTGCCAATGCGAACTGTATGAATAGCTCTAAATTATTCTCTCACATTGATCAAGACAATGAGAACCAATTTTCCCCTTGAAGCATTTTGATGAGATTTTGTTTCTTCCAATCAACATTTTTCTTCGTATTTTTTCACTTCAATTATCAGTTTTGCCAACATCTTGGAGTTTTGGCTATCAAAAGTATTAGAGCTTCACAATTTCTCTGAAAATGAGAATTTTTCAAAAGCGTTGCTATTATTGCCAATTTTTCAATTAATCAAAAAAATTCTAATATAACAATACATTGCCAGAATTCATATGACAATGTTACACAGTCAAGGCATTTGTGTCAGCCAGAATGTTAAGAACTGGATGTGGTCATCAATATCACTCAGTTTCAAATCTGGATTTCACATAGACACCATGATTGTTGTACGTTTAATCTATTCTGAAATAATTTAAAAGACTAAAAAAAAAAAAAATCAAAGAAAAAAGACTTTTGGCTATAATGTCTAGACATAGGTTTTGATTCAAGTGTAGTTTTTCTCAAAATCAAGTTACACCCGATTGAATTGGGTACCTCAACATTTGCTGTTTGACATTATCACATGTAATCTCATTCACATTACTGTGAGACTGATAATGTCACTTGCCTGGGCTGGCTGGTACTGTAGTAGAAATCCAATGAAACTATTTGTGGAAGCTGTTCAGGAAGAGAAAACTGCACTGGCAGTCTGTATAAAACACCATACATATTGAATATGTATACACATGCATACAGAGATATGTTTACCTTTATTAAGTTTTGCATCAGTTCTGCTACCATCCATGATTTCTTTTCCTGCTAAAGACTCAAAGTGAAATACGAAAATGTAACCATGCAGGTGAGAAAATTTATTGTATGAGGTATACATTTCTTATAAATGGGGTTGCATGCACATGGAAAATGCAGAAAGTATATGTAAACAGTACTTATATTCACTACACCCCCTCCCTCCTCCCAAAACAGTGATCAAGCTGCTAATACTTTAAGAATACAACCTTCTAGGGTAACCAATATGTTATTTCACCTCTATCTATGTCTGTAAGTCACTTATCTGTCATATTCAGATGTGATCTCCTTGGGGCAGAAACCATCTTTTTGCTCTATATTTGAATAGAGCATTTTATATTGGAGCTGTGCTCTGTGGTAAGATCTCTGTGCACTGATACATAAAAATAGTATCATTACAAGGCATTTTGAAGCTAAGAAGATAAAAAATGGCAATATGAATGCTCTAGAATTCTTGGCAATGAATGGTTATTGATACAGGTTCAGACAGCCATGCACCGGCTCTTTAGCATTTTATCTAGGAATTACCACAACAAGAGCAGCTTTCAAGAACCATCTCTAGAGGAAAGGAGAATCTGATGCCAAGAGACCTTTAAAAAAGTCTAAGGGACAGATACTGAAACCTTCACTCCCATTACACAGTACTGGATTTTACTTCTGATCTCATTTCTTCTGCTAGAAACGAGATCTCACTGCTGGCAGCGTACGTGTCAAGTGAACTCCTCTAGAAAGAAGAGCAGAACTGGATCCTGAGCTGGATGGACTGTCAGTACTATCATGTACATCCATTCCCCACCGAGATACTAGAAAACACTGTAACCTGCTAAGACTGTCTTACTGACCATAGAGAAAATCCAGAGAAATGTTCTAGGGAAAGGGGTGATTTGCTTTAAAACATAAAGGTACAATACCTGTTAAAAGTCACAGTTTTCTTTATATACTTCCCCGGTGTATTAGCACAGTTAGCAGTTCATCCACATGGAGCTTGAATGAACTGAAGGAAACTTCTGTGCAAGTTTTCAATGAGTAATGCAAGGTTTTTTACTCTTCCTTCAAGAAGCTATATTATTCATTTCAGGGCCTTACTAAATCAGGTATTTAAACTCGGTCATGCTATATAAACATGCTATGAGAGAAAGTAATTACTTATTATAATATAGTCTAACTAAAATTAGACACTGATCCTTCAGTATCTATTTAGCATAGGCCATTAATTTTTAAGAACTGTTTTCAGCTTGACGTTGGATGGCAATAAGAAAAAAATGTCAATTCCAGAACAAGTATTACAAATGTAAGGCCATATATTTAATACTTACAGAGTTTTATGTCTTCTGGGTGTAAATGTTATATAAACTCTGCAATGGTCCCAGAAAACAAGATGCTGTATTGCTGCTTTTTCATTCAAGAAAACTGAAGCACGATGACTCTGAAGTGCTTGCCTGAGTAAATCAGAGAGGCACAATAGATAAGTGCTATTTGCAAAAATTCCTTGGGTGGAAAAATGTTAATTAATTGAAGACAAACTTCCTCTAGGAATTTGACAGGCTTTGATAGTCTTACTATTTCGAAAGACTGTTTAAAGGTGATGGGACTGTACAATAGCGACCAGCTGGAATATCTACCTGGAAAGTGGGAAAAGAGCGTAAGGACAAGTTGAACTTGAAAGTGTTTTCCTGCCTGGATTTCCATGGGCAAAAGGCAGCTGGATTGTTCACCACAGGTACTGTCTAGAGCTATTCTCTTTAAAGTTCTCTGGGGAACTGAAGGTAACCTTGCCTCTTTGCCTTCTTTAACCAGCTACCATTAGGGTTAGTAGAAGATACAGAGCAGGCAATTGCCTGCTTGCGGAAAATGCCACAGCTCCTCTCTGGAAAAACAAACAAACACCCCCCCCACTTTGCAGGTGCATTTGGGGACTGTCAGAAGATGTGTAAGCCCAGGAAGGAAATGCGGGTTAGTTTCAACTTACCCAACTGAACTGATTGGATAAGGAAACATCAAATTGCAACATCCCCCAAGCAGTGTTTCATTTCCAAGAAGAAATCCATGTTGTCAAATTGGAATTAATTCATAGACAGCCAGAAAGTATCCTCATGATAACGGTGGATAAGAGATATAACGTGTTAGGAAGTTGGTCATGCACAACACCAGGAAGTGTTCAAAACACCTAAGAGCAGAGGGAGTTGCAGAGATCCAAGGAAACTCTATCTTTAGTGAAGTCTGTGAAAATACCTTTCTGCCAGTATAACTCTCTTCCTCTCATACCTTCCAAGACAGGGAAGATTCCTTCTAAGCTTACATTTGTGCTTACATTTTTGCTGTGGAAGCCAAGACTGCTTACCATGGCTGGGGCTAGAGTCCATGGTAGGAAAAGACTGAGGTATGTGCTTGTACCCTAGGCTATCCTGAGTCTGATGCAAAAGAAATCCATATTTATGTGCCAACATGCAGCCATGCTGCATTCTAGTGGATCTCTGTATTGCTACAGCTGAGGTACCAGGTCAGTGGGACATGCTGGAGGGAGGACCTTTCCTGCTAGATAGACATGAATGGTCTACAACAAACCACGTTCTTTAGCTTCTCAGAATGGAAGGACGATTGATCTGCCTAACACCCTCCTGGCTGTGAGTTATTCTGAAAACTGCTGAAGGTATGATAATCAGGAATGCGTAATGCTGTACCATTAACAAACATGTATATAGGAATTGCACATTTAAGTCAGAGAAACATATAGCTCTTCCTCATTGTTCATCTTTGCCCAGAAAACACCAGATATTTTTCAGGTGTCCTGTTGCCTGAAACAAGCTCCTCTGAAGACAAACAGAAAGACAAGCAGAAGAAATTTTGTACTGATCTTCATCTTGGTATTGAAGAAACTGTCTAAATAGCCTTATTTTCTATGTTCAATCAGGAAAAAAAAAAAAATTAAAAATTGCTTTTCTGCAGCTTAAGTTTCCTTCTCAGTCTCTAATTCATTGGTAAAAATGGCTGAAAACAGTAAAAAGGATGACTTTGCCAGGCTCCTCAAGGGGTAATGAATGTTCAAGTACTTCCACCTTCCACGCTGGGAGCTGTGATAGAAGAAAGAGTTGTGCCGTGGTGCTTTTGTGCCTTGGCTGCCTCCTGTTTCCCTCCGCCCTGCTCCATCCTCCTGTGTGTTCGCTGCGACTTCATCAGCAACTGAAACAGTGGAGAGCTTGGCATGCTTCAGGAAAGGGGCTGAACTCCCCCACTGACACCACTTTCCACGGTCACAAGTTCATGAGCATTGCTAGAGTTTCAGACTCAGAACCGAACGTCTGTGAGACTTAAAAACAATTTCCCCGTCTGCCTCTGCCGGCTGCTCCCGCTCGTTGATTTATGCTCGTGATGCTCGGAGCTGCGGCATAAATCTGGTTATGTAATAGAAACTTGATAACAGAGAAAGTCAATACAGGAGGGCAAGAGAGCTGAAATTACACACTGGCACTACTCTTTATTAACCCTTTCACAGTTTAGCTCAGCTGCTTCTCACAGACAAGTTGTCTGAATTTAAGGAGAGTATTTTCTCGCTACTTGTAGCAGCACCAGATTGACCACTCTTCCCTCTGTCTTGCTGGAGCCAAACAGAATAATCTTCTAGAAACACCATCCTTTTGCAACAAAAACCTCTTTATATCTTTGCTTCAGTTAATTATATTATGAAAAACAACTGATTCTTTCATATCAGGCAGAATACCTATATAAATATATTAAATTATTTACACAAACCTAGATATTTCGTATCATCACAGTGTTCCCAACTTGGACAGGTTTTCTGAGGGAAAGCTTCTTTGTCAGTTTGTTTGTTTGCTTGTTTGATTTTTGTGACACTTGGTTTATATCTTAGCCACAATTTCACAGCTGAGCCTCGGGCTCTGTGAAAGCAGGAGGTTTGGCAGGTCCACAGAAGAACTTCTGACAGCTACAGTCTGCATCATTCTTCATTTTAAGCAATAAAGAAAACTTAAGGTTGTAGTTCTTGAAACCATTCATACATGAAACTTCCACTTTATGTTCTCATAATCTGATTCCTGCTGTTAGTAGAAACCCCGTTGTTATTAGAAACTCATTTATCACAGATCTTTATATTCATGGCTTCATTATTTGAAGTCCTGATGGTGATACAATTTCAGTTTTCCTTTTTTCTTGACTGAAGCTGAGGGATTTGCATATTTGATATCTGGGATTTAGGGAGAAACATGGAGATGAATATGAACAAAATCATTATCTGTTCTTCAAGGTGAGCTTTGCTTCTCATGAATATAAGTAAAATACATTTGATTTTATATGCATATGTTCTTTATAAAATTCTGGTAATAACATGATCCTTCTGTTACTCAGCATAAGATGACTTGAATCATCAATAACTGAAATATATGTGAAAGACATTAACAGAGTTGATATAAAGCAATATTTCATTAGTGTCCCAAGAGCAGTATTATGAAATATGAAGCTAACACTGTTATAAAAACTTGTCTGGAAACCATTACTTGAAGATTGGAAGAAGTCTAAAAATCCCACTTTGTCCAGGTGCTCCTGAAGTTGCTTAGCAACTGCCTCCTTAATCACCTTCTCCAAAAAGGGAGGTTTGACAGAGGATAGTAATTAGACGGTTTCTTGAGGAGGGTCAAGACCTCAGCATACTGTAGCCAGGATGTCGTTTTGCCCTTCAAAAAATGGTGTTAATGAAATGCCCATCCACTGGGAAAGTGCTTCCTCACTGACTTTCTTAAGCCCTGCGGTTTCCTCACTGGTGTTCTTCATCTGCTCTTGGGACAAGGGCCTCTTAAAATCAGCCCTGGATGTTCTCATGACCTTTTGTTCTGACATCCCTGGTTGATGGCTGACAGCTTCAGGTATGAATGATTTTACCCATCAAAAATATAATGATGAATTCGCTAATTTCCTGTTTCAGAGAAGAGGAACTGACAGGGGACCCAACTATCTGTATTAACTTTGCCAAGCAGCTCTTAACTGTATGCATCACAAACATAAATAACTATTCAGACAGGAATTTGGGGTGAAAGAATTGTAGTGAAGTCCATAAGGAAAGGGTGATTATTTGGGGGGTTAACACTTTGGAAAAGAGTTTCCTGTCATCACAAGAAATTCCAAACTGTAATTTTACTAATGAAAATACAAATATGGCCTTTGTTCCCATGGACATGAAAAAAAATTACTGAAGTCCTCTTCAGTAGCTGAAGAAGACTGAGGCAAAGTGGACACTGAGTTCCTTGGACTTATCTGTCCCCCTTGGCACTGAATCATCCTTCCCATTCAGCAACAGTTCCACATTTTCCTTGTTCAGTCTTTTACTACTAATGTACAAGTTCTTCTTGTGTACCTATCAAGTCTCAAGTCCAGCTGAGCTTTGGCTTGCCTGAAATCTCCCTACATGTCCAGGCAATGTTTCTGATTTCCTCCTAGGCACTATGCCCTTCCTTCCACCTCTTGCTTTTTTGCACCACATCTCATTAGATACGGAAAAACCTTCTTATCAGGTCTAGGAAGGTACACCAAGCTAGTCTGACAAGGTTAATTTTAGCAATGTACTACATGTCTGCTCATTGAAGAGTATTTATAATATTATCCTTGTTGTTTTTTGTTTGCTTGTTTGTTTTTAAATAATCAGTTACCTTTTGAGTGATTAACTGATTGCTATCAGTTTTGTAAAAAAAGTTGGCCCTAGCAATATGTTATTATGATACTTTCCGATCATGATGTGTTCATTCTTGCACTTGTGCATATGTAGCTGCTGTGACTGCTGTTCTGTATTCCTTTATCTTTTTTCATCTTGTTAAAAAAATGAGTTACTTTTTAATAAGCAGATTTTACTTCATGATGTTTTTTTCTTTGTTCCACTTCTGCTTAAGACAGCATATAAAGTTTTTTTTTAAAAATTATTTATTTATTTATTTATCTATTTATTAATTGCAAATTAACATATATTTCTGAATCATTCACAATATTTGAGAGGTTTCCTTCCTTGAGTTTTAAATGTACTATAGAATCAGCTCTGTTTACATGTATAGTAGAAGGGCTTTCAGAATATTGCAGAATATTACTGATTCACCTCCAGATTGTAACAAAAGCATTTTCCAGTTTGCTTGAGGCCTTAAACTTTCATATCTTTCTCATGTTGCAATTACATTTGTACATTAGGCTTCTCTCCCAGCCTTTAACTTTTCATTTCATTAAGATAAATACATATTTGCAAAAAGCTTTTGTGGTCTAAGTGAGAAATATTTTTTTACCTTGACCAGCATTATAGTAGAAACTAGAATATTTGTAACAGTGTGCAAAGACCCTAATCTGCCAAAACTGAAGCAAAATGTAGTTTTCAAAGTTGGATCTGCTTGCACTTTTAAAACAGCATGTGTGTTTATGCTGGTTGATCAAACCTAGAAAATAATAAAAATAGCCAATAGATTTAAAACCAGCATTGTTTACTGTAAAATACCCTTCATGTTTAAACTCTTTCCCACTTTCCCAGGTAAGTAAAACTGAAAGTTTCAAAATAGACTTGCAAGATACTCTTCATTATCATTCTTTTTACTATTGCAACCTCCTCCTTTCCTCATTCCTGACTATAAAACCCCTTGAAGCAGATAAGCATTGGCAAGAGGATTAATCTCTTCTGTTTGAGGAGAAAGGTTGTTCTGTGGCAAAGTCAGAATCTACAGCTGGAGCACTGAGAAGCCTGTCTTGCAATGCAGTCAGAAGACTCGAAAGTTATTTTGCAAGGGTGCATCTATAACCTCAGTCAGAACCATGATTCTCAAAATATATGAAGGGAAATAATGTTTACTGAGATAAAAAGAAAGGTGAATGTTTCAATGCTTTGTGTGATTTAGGATATAATTGTTTACACTAAATTAAAAAGCCCTCTATATGCATTGGTGTATCACTGCACAGCATTAACTTATTTAATGTGTACAATTAAATGTAATCAAAGTGCCAGCTCAATTAATCAACAAAGGGAATAATATGTACTCTAATCAGAGTTCTTTACAGAAGATGTTTGTTGTTGTTGATGCTGTTATTTGGGATATTTTGAATGGAGGCTGATTTTGTAGTTTTGTAGAGTGAGATTTTGTTGTTATGTGAAAATTGTTCTATGCTTCTTTTTGTTTTCTCTTTGTGTTATATTTCCTGCTATCTGGAAATGCTGTATTCCTTTATTTGAGACTTTTGAAAAAATTGATTTAATTTTTGCCTGGGAAAGTACTAAGCTTATGACAGGGTCTTATGAATTTGAAGCTGAGAGAGGCACAGAGCAGAAAAGTAAACAATACTGGGAGTGTTTTATCCACTAGCTAATTATTAAGAAAATATTAAAAGAAATCAAGTAAACAGCGCTCTCAATTGATTCCTTTTCTGTACTTTCAAGCATTGAAGATCTTTAAGTGCATTGCGAGGGTTGCAGTAGTAGGTTATGGCTGACAGTTCCTTCTGGGCATAAGAATTTATGGCTAGTTAAGAGAAATATAAATGGGGAAGAGGTGCTGGACATTCATCATCTACCCAACCTCAACAGAAAAAATACAGACAGTTATTTTCCTATGCATCCTTCCTCCTCTCACCATCCCCCTTAAAATGGTCAATAGTACCTTTTTTCCTGGGACTTGATGGGATTTCCAGCAGCTGCTGGAGACAAGAGTTTCCTACAAATGACCACAGTCTTCTCCAAATCTCAGGTAGTTTGTATTGTGGGGGGAAGGTGGCCAGCTGGATCTGACGATTTTGCATGTAAGCCTTGTGCATCAGATCACTTAGCATTGCATCAGGAACACACTTACCCATCAAAATGAATGCTTCTGTGGACAAGGATCATTCACTCATTCCTACTAGCCAGGGCATGATACTCAGAAACAGCAGGCACCCAAGTCAAGGTGGGGTTTCCATTTTAAACTTCAACATTTCCAAGGTGCTTAAACGCACGAGCTCACCCCCTGCAGCTCTCACCCTACAGAGGTACTTAGGCTCTCTGCATGGCTGAGGGAGGAAGATGAAGTAAGGGCCTTTGGACTCACTGCTGGAGACATCTTTTTCTCTACATCGACTGAACACCCAAGTATCTAAAATAGGTGCCCTGAACTGCCTTGTCGATATTACTCATTCATTGGGGTATTTAACTTAAGCTCTGTCGTGGTTTAACCCCAGCCAGCAACTAAGCACCACACAGCCGCTCACTCACTCCCCCCCCATCCAGTGGGATGGGGGAGAAAATCAGGAAAAGAAATAAAACTCCTGGGTTGAGATAAGAACGGTTTAATAGAACAGAAAAGAAGAAACTAATAATGATAATGATAACACTAATAAAATGACAACAGTAGTAATAAAAGGATCGGAATGTACAAATGATGCGCAGGGCAATTGCTCACCACCCGCTGACCGACACCCAGCCAGTCCCCGAGCGGCGATTCCCCACCCCCACTTCCCAGTTCCTATACTAGATGGGACGTCCCATGGTATGGAATACACAGTTGGCCAGTTCGGGTCAGGTGCCCTGGCTGGGCATGAGAAGCTGAAAAAATCCTTGACTCTAGTCTAAACACTACTAAGCAACAACTGAAAACATCGGTGTTATCAACATTCTTCACATACTGAACTCAAAACATAGCACTGTACCAGCTACTAGGAAGACAGTTAACTTTATCCCAGCTGAAACCAGGACAAGCTCCTACTATTAAAAATATGGCCTTGAATCTCCTAGTCTTAGACTATTTTGGAGTTGGATCATTCTTGAAGAATTTAGGAACTAGTACTTAGTAGACTACAAGCATGTTGTTTTTCTTCATTCTGGTCTTCATTAAGATCCAGAGTAGGCAGAGCTATCAGCTTCAGGATGTAATCTTTCATGATAATAATCTGATCAAGACACACACAAAACTCTTCAGGCTAAAAAAGTAAAATCTGCCTTTTATTATCCCTGCTTTTCAAAGTATCAGGTACTGTATATGTATTCAGTTTTGTTAATAATTGTAAGGGATTTTGTTGGATAACATGTTTAGCAGTAATAATTAATAATAGATCATCATTTTGATTATGAATATGATCATACTTTTCAAGTTAGAATTCCCAGGAAATACTGGGAGTATTGTAATTACACACTTATATTGGTACACATTTTGTAATGAGTATCTATGAAACTTCAGAGGTCTTATTTTCTATTGCATTATTATTTTACTTCATTTGTGGGAAAGCAGTATTTTGTAGTTATCTGATAATTACCTCTCACACAGAAAATCATATCTTGGAACATATATCCCTTATATTTTATTCAAATTTAAGACTCACCAAAACCACTACTTTCATATAAGTTTGAGAGTTACTTTTGGAATAGAAGTTACTTTGTGGTACCCTAGAGTAAAAATTACCAGTGGATCAGTTGCTGTTTATTAAATGGTTGAATACTGAGGCTGTAAGTTTATTATATAAAGAGAATATGCATATGATCAGACACTATTGAGTAACTGTCTGACAGCCTATGAATGCATAATGTTGTCTGCCCTCTTGTGACTTTTTATGTGTCCATAGACTTATTCAAAGGAACATTTAACAGCATGATTAACTTTATATGTGCCTGCAATCCAGTGCAGTTAATGAAATCAAATATGGATGGAAATTCACTGTGTTCAAGCACAGAAAACTTAATGCAATGGTTAAGGAAGTTATTGCTGACTTACTGGATGTAGTACAGCTGACCTAAAGTGCAAAAGCAGCTAAATAAAAAAGGTAAAGTTAAACAAAGTTAAAAAAGAAGAAAAAAAGAGAAAGAACAGATGACAGGCCAATGTTGCAGACATAATGAAAAGGCAACAAAGAGCAATACACATTGTGCTCACCTCTTTAAAATTCCTCAGCTCTTAATAGCAGAACTATATGCTCCACACCATCTGCCAGCTGTGAACAGAAAGAAAATCACACATACAGGTACTGTAAAATACAATCTAATTAGTGTACTAAAGCTTAATATATTTCAGATTTTTTTTGTAAATATAAAAACAATTATAATGGAACAAATCTATTCCCATGACAATATAATGAAGAGGCTTATGCTTCTGTAATGAAATGTTTCATTATTCTGCATCATGTCTTACTGAATATATTATATAGTCTCATGTACAGCAATTAAAATGGTAATATACAGGAGCAGACACACAGAATCTGAATCAGTACTGAGCAGACTACCAAGATTTACTAACTTTTTCGTGGATCTGTCACTCTGAGGTGTAACTTTCTTGACCTTTGTGACTTCAGATAGGACTCTTCAAAACCAACAATGAGCAGCAAAACCCTCCCAATCTATCCAACAGTAATTGTTTCTTCAAATTAAAGAAACAGATATTTAGCAAGTCCCTTACACGTACAAACAAAGGTATTATTTTTGCAGCATTTAGACTATGGGCTTGAGGACAGAGCTGCAAAACCACAGCAAGGAAACAGCGGGGATGCAGAACAGCTATGGAAAGCAGTAAATTTTCTTGCACAACTTTCATGCACAAAAGCATGGCTTTGAAGGATCAACTTCTTTCCCTTGGCTATTATCATTCCCACAGGAATTATAAGAAATCCTGTGGGATGATTCAGACCATTCAGGATCCAGCAAACAGGGATCTCAAGGAGGAGGGCTATGCCCAAGCAGGATTCAGTCTCCACCTTAAACAGCACCATCCACTCATGGTTTTAGGAGATCAGCAGGCACAAGTTCTCCTTTTGCATGGTAGTCCGGTGCAGTGTTTGTGAACCTTTTTGAGAAGGAAACTTTCCCCTGGACATTTCTGTTATCCTTGAAGTTCAGTTCTGTAAGGGGGGCAAACCCCAGCTAAACTTACTGTAGGAAAATAGTTACTCTTAGCCTCTTGTTTTAGATGAAATGTACCCTTGCTGCCAATTAAAGATAGCTAGTGACTATCGCACTGTCTGCAGCACACAGCTAGAAACAGCAGCAGAAAGACACTTGGACTTGATGATCTTAAAAGTCTTTTCCAACCTAAATGATTCTATGAATAAGCAAGAAGGACCATGGGTCTGGTGCCCGGTGGTTAGGTCTTCAGCCAGCACAAGGCATGCCTTGCTTTCACTTAAGTGTTTCTGTTTTCTTTGCAAGGAAAAAGTATAAATACTCCAAGGACTCATAACCAGAAACATACCCCAGAGTACCATATTGTGAAATCCGTGTTAGGGACATGCTGTAAAACCAGTAACAAGCAGCTCTA
Organism: Haliaeetus leucocephalus; assembly: GCF_000737465.1. Taxonomy (NCBI): domain Eukaryota; kingdom Metazoa; phylum Chordata; class Aves; order Accipitriformes; family Accipitridae; genus Haliaeetus; species Haliaeetus leucocephalus. Next base: position 8,034,098 of record NW_010972653.1, read on the forward strand.
GAGGAAAGCCTTTCCAATGGAGAATTGCTTGATCCCAAGAGAAGAGCAACAATCCAGTCTCTTGGAGCTGATTTTTAATAACCCCTTCAGGAACAGACCAAATTTCCTTTACAACTATTACTATAAAGTTTTGCGGGTTTGGAACCTAGTTATAAAATTTAGACAACTTTGACAGGCCTGCTGATGTGAAGGAACTACGTTTCAAGTGTTGCTACATCTGACTTAGGTCTCTAAAGCAAATGGTCTGGATTGTTTTCTGCGCATTGTGCTCTCTTGGTGCCAAGAGGGACAGTGGTGTATCAGCTGAGATGACAGAGAGCACACACGGCATACTGCTCCTGTTGAGGCATTTGTTTTGGAATTTAATCTTGTCTGCTTGGGGAGTCACAGTAACACGATTTATTTTAAACAACGCTCGCCACAGCTGGTAATGCAACAGTAGGATTACCATACCTATTTGCACAATACATTGTACGAGCAACCTTCTGATTACTCCAAAAGCAAAAAGAACACTGTGTATTATAAGCCATACTACATATCTTATGGCCCTAGTGACCAATATGAGACTGAAGCCACTGAAAAACTAAATGAAACACATTCATACCCATAATTAAAATAAACCACCACCATTGTTTTGTTATAGGCCCAGTGCTTGTAAAGTCAGTCGTAGTTCTCCCAACAGCCACCTCTGGGATATACCATGTGGTCATGCCACCTTATTCTTGTTGGTGCATAACATGCTCTGCTATAGGGTTATTTTCTTTTATTTTCCCTTTTTAAAAGTACCCCGAACATGTACATTTGAGTGTCAATATATCCTTGATGCTGTTATAGAGAATATCTGGGACAGGGTTTGAGACTTAGAAACTTTTCAGCTGCTCATGCCTGCTGTACTTGCCAGCTGCCCCAGAACAAAACAGAGTCTCCATAAATTATTTATATTGCCTCACTACTAATCACTTCAAACCAATTTTCTGGAAAAACTTTGTTCCAAATTGGAAAAGAATTTTTAAAGGTTTCACAAATTCCTTGTCATTAAACGCTGGGGAAACACCTTTTTTAACTCTTTGCAAGTACAAGCTATCAATGTTTTGATTAATTTGCTGAGAAAAGTTTTTAGGTGCTACTTGACATTAAAAGCATTCCCTAGAGGACTGTTAGGTAAAGAGGCAGAGAGAAAAAAAAAATTGTAGAAATATATATAGAGGGACCATTTTCTCATTGTCAAAATCAGGCAATGCTGAAGAAGCTGCCGTGAGTGTCTTACAGTGTTAGCAGCCATGGGCCAACAGGACAGGGACAGTGAGATGAAAATAGGACTGAGATAGAGAGGGAACACAGGGGATTTGAATGACCTTGAGAAGCGGCTGGGAAGGACACAAGCTGAGATCACATAGAGGTGCTTGGAAGACACAGGTGTTGAAAGAGAAATAGAAGGCTTTGGGAAAGACAAGTCTGGATCATCATGAAGGTTTTCCCTCTGTGAAGTGCATATTTTCCATGTTGACAGTTCCCTCCTACTGCCAGATCTATTCCCACATCCACTGTCTTTACACTCCATGCAAACATAACACTGTATATATGCACAATCCTGTGGATTTGCTAAGAGGGCAGTTCTGTTTCAGTAGGCTTTTGTAAACTCTATTTAAGATTTTTTTTTTTTCCCTGAAAGGTATAGCAACCTGGTTACAACAACAACAACAAAACCAAAGCTTCCCTCAAGGAAATTATCAGGATGTAGACTTCTTCAGAAGACTTTTGAAATGTGTTACTCTCCAGAATACAATTGGAAAAAGTCTCCACACATTCTGTAAATTAAAAAAATATATTGGACATTAATATACTTTTTCAGAAAAAAACAATTTGTTTGAGGTTTTGCTGTTCTGGGTTCTGTTGTGTTTGTGGAATTCGGTATAGATCAAGAAGACAAAGTTGGTTTACTTTTCTCAAGACTTGACTACATATAGTAGTAGAAAATAGGAGTACAAATATACATTACATAAAAATACACTAAGTCCCTGTATGGACAGATTAAATTGTCTTAGTGTGTTGAAAGTGGATTAGGTTTATTGGAGTGTGAAAGAAAAAAGAAAACAAAACCAGAATAGACAGGACTCTGAGTCTTTCTAAAAATAAACAGGGCTGTAATATACAGCTTGTTTTAGCTTGGGGTGAAGGAAGACAAGGTAGTGGTTAGGGAGAGTGATCACAAGGCTTTTGTGGAAATGAGGTACACTGGAGCATGTTAGAAAGAAGAGACCCAGAGCATAATAAACCCATTGCTCAGCTTCTCCCATTCCCCTCTAAATACAACCAGTGCATGAAGTCTCATCTCACTGCCACTGTGGCTTGAATACTTTCCAAACTTTGATATGTTCCAAATTATTATAAATTCAGCTTCCCGTATAAAAGTCGGAGCAATGTAACATGCTTTTGGTGTGAGACTGAAAGCAGACATGGCAACGTCCCAGCTGGTGGAAATGTGGTAATGAATTTCAAATAATTTTCAAACATTTGTTAAACTCCTCCTGAACAGTTTTACTTGCTACTAGTAAAATATAGATGCCATAACTGAGCACTCACGCTGAAGATTTTAATTATGCTTAGACTGAAAATAGAGTATAATATTGAAATAGTCTGTCTTCTGTTCCACTAGCCTGCTGCCCTTAAAAATTTCAGAGTAAATTTTCTGTTTCTATTCTTTCTCTATTTCTCACTTAATTTGCTATTAAAGTCTACAGTTTCACAGGGGTCATTGAAACCATGCTGATTTATATCTAATGACCTGTCTCAAAGCTTAAAGACTTAACTTATATATTATAAAAACTCCTTTGTTTTTGTTTTAGAAATTTCTAAGTAGATTTCTTTGAAAAACAGATTTCACCAAATCTATTTTCATAGATTTATACACTGTATTTGGCTGTCTTACTGACTTATGTTAATAAAAAATTTAAATAAACATATGAGGATCAAACAACAGGAACTGTTTAGCAGAAAAGGGCCAGCCATGCCAGCTCAGTTTTTAAGAGTGGGCCAGGAACTCAAGTCCTTTCAATTCAGTGGAATCAGAGCAAAGTAACTATCTTAGTGGTTTGTAATTATACTAAGTTTAATTACATATAAAGTATGGGAGCTGAAACATCTGATTTTGACTTGTAGAAATAGAATCAGTGTGTCCTATTTTCAGTTGTCCACTTAAGGTTTTTACTTCTTTCCTCCTTGTCCTGAAATGAAGGACACTCCATCCAACATCCATTGGCACGGGAGGAATGGAAGATGTGGTAATGTATATTATACATTTGGAAAGTCAGTAAATTGCACTAGCTGCCAATGAGCGCAGAAAAGATTCTGCTTTTCATTGCTTCCATCTGCTGGTTTCCTTTTGTGTTGAACTGGCAAGAAGAGCAGCATCTTATCGTGTAGAATTGGTGAAAGTCTATCTAACAAGAAAACAGCAGTTTCATATTTTGCATCATAACCTGTTGTATTTTGTCACTCTATGAAGTTAATATATAGCAAAATGCAAAGACAATTACATAACATTCTAAGCTGCTAGAATGTAAGTTTACTAAAATTTAGCATGGCATTTTTTTCACAATTTCCCCAAATGTGTTAGCTAAGGATCCCTACATAGGACCCTAATGAATTGGCTTGGTTTTCAAAAGTGTGCTTAAAAGCTTTTGTATTATTTGAGTATAGTCAGCATTTTTTTAAACTATTTTAAGACATGAATTAGTTGATTAGCTTTAGGCATCCAAGTCTGAGGCTCTGAAGCATTTTCTAACAGTTGCACAAAGTATTTTACTGAATGTGCAAACATACCAACATTTCAGTGAAATCCCACTATTTAAACAATTTGTTGACTGTCCAGAACCATTTCCCTGTGAACCATTTTCTTTTGCATTGCAATGTATATATTAACCAATTTCAAATGTTATTTTTTAGAAGTTTGCAAACTTATTCTTTAGTGCTAAAAAATCCACTCTTTTGAGACTATGCAATATCCTCAGTATGCAGACATTTGAGTGATAGTGGTATTCTCTTTAGATGAAGCTTATAAGGCTTGAATGTCTGAATATCAATTTGATGTGATGCCTATCCATATACAGCCAAGATTAGTTACTCTATAAATTGGCCACTCTGGGATGCCTCTCTCCCCCTCCCTTTCTGCATTAATTTCATAAAGAATAAAAGTAGATTCTAAATCATCCACATTTTTTGAAAAATAGTCTGTTACATATAAGATGCAATTCATTTGATCTAACTATAAATGTTTATAATGCAGATGACTACATCTGAGATAGTCACCTTATATCCTTTCACATGTAATTGGAGGAAAACACTTTTGGAGGAGAATTCATCTTACCTATTTTAGATACTTTTTTTAAGGCAAAAGGAATTTTTCTAAATAATGCCACCTCCTCTTTATTATCTGTAGAAAGGTTGCAGACAACTAGCTCTGAAGTACACACCTATCTTTCAAACATCTGAATTTGGAGAGGCACATCCTATCCGGAAGCAAGGTGACACCTGTTAAATCTGTCGTTGCCAATAGTGATGACAAAAGGAAAAACAACCATGTGTCCCCTTTAAAATGTTTGGATTTTGAGAAGCCAGCATAGTAAATGGGTCACAGTCACAACTGCAAAGAAAGATGGTGGTAGTTTTTCAGCAAGCTTTGCTTTCACAGTTTCATGAAAGCATGCTGCTGGCTCGGCCCTGAGAGCTTTAAAGGAAGTTGTCAACCGCAGGAAGGCAAGGACAATGTTTAGGCATATTACATAATAAAATCAATTAACTGATCCAAAGAACTTTCGGGACTTAAAAGTAGGATAGAGCATTTTTTTTTTCTTCTTTTCACTAAAGATACCAATCACCAATTTAATTGCCAGAAATTAAATTACATTCACTACTATAATGTTATAACAAACAGGCAAGCAAATGAAAAAAGGAATAAAAAAGTCCTAGAAGACATTTTGGAACGATGCTACCAAACCCATCCATACCTCTTAGTAAATTCTTCCCACTCCTTCCACAAATATATCTATTTAATTTAATTATATCCATGATCTTGACCTGTTACTCACCTCAGCCTCATCTGAGCTAGTTATGTTGCTATTTGGGTCTAAACTAAATAGACAGATAATAAATCTCAGTGTACAGGTGTACCAAAAGCCTTCCTGCAGGTCTGGTCATCCTTAAGCTACATTTTGTTATGGATTCCATAATATCTTGCCTCATTATATGGGGGAAAGAAACACCAAATCCGTAATAACTTGCCTCATTACATTGGGGAAAAAACCACCATTCTCAAGAGTTCATAAGAAGGACTTGCCTTTAAACAGGCTGTGATGGGGAGAGACTAACCCTGACAGTCTGAACAACAGACACCGATCATTATGCTGTGGCAAAACTCTTCCTGGATCCTCAGAACCCCAGAGGGACATTACCACAACTCAAGAAGCCTGATATGAATATTTAATCTCTCTAAAATTGGATGATTATGCAGATACTGTGCATCTGGGAGAGTTGTTCCCCCGGGGGCTTATAAAAATAAATACTACATCTAAAATGTAACAGCCAAAATGCAGGTGGTGAATTCTCTCTCCGCCGCTTACTTGCAGCTCTACTTGGCTTGTCCTGATGTGCCACTGAAACAAATGGGCTTTCTCTGAAAAACAATTGCCAAGGCACATGCACCATCCGCAAGGGATGAAGGGGCTCATCACTGGAATATGAGGTGTTCCTCCAAGCCATCTACTACCGTATGGTTGATGGGTTTGATGAGAATAGTTTATAGGGTTTCTTTTTAGTGCGTGGTATATTAGCGTCTCACATTTTAATGAATTCCATAAATAAAAAATGATGAAATGCCAATGTTTTGCGAACTACATGCAGTTAGTTTCATCTTGAAATCTGGCTACATAAACAATATTGTAACCAACATTTTTTACCCTGTCTTCTGTGTTGATGTTCTTGGAATTACTAGTTAAACAGCAATAGATCACTTTCATTACCCAAAATAAAATATTGAGCTAGCATCATTCTGTGTTTTGTACTTTCACCTCAGCTTCATCAGTCACACTGAGAGCAATTGATCTGTTCTGGGTAATGGAGACCTGTCTTCGTGTGGGAGGCGATTTGTTGTTCTAGCTGAGGCCTTTGGCACACTTCACTGTAGTGCTCTAAAAGAGTACCTAAAGTGGGGACATTGTGGTCTGCGCCAGTAACCTGGTCTTCTCCGCAGTGGTTGGTACCAGTCTTCAGGAAGGTTATACTGGAGAAGGGAGGAACTGAGACCTAGACAAACCCGCAAGAGGAGGGTTCTAACAGTGTCATTTAAAGGAGAGTAAACTCTCCCAGAAATGACCCTTTTTCCCCTTTTTGCATGAAAATAATAATGAAACATTTGTCAGAGATTCAGGTTCTGTCAGGAACAAACAGCAGCTTGATGAGCTTCTACAACTGCTGTTCGTGCACATACCCTGAGGAAAAACAGAGAATTAATAGCTTATTTGCTTTGCTTAGTGAGGGAGAAGCTGGTGCTTGTAGGAGAATAATTCAGTCAGAGAAATTGCTAATAATACATAATTTCTCACTTATTTCCAGAGGAAAAAAATCTACTCTGACTTCAGCTAGACTGATCTTTGCGAGACTTAAAACCATGCAGTGCAAAGAGGCTGCTCCTGGTGGCAGAGGATCTTAATCCCATTTAAAAAATAATGCTTGTGTTGCAGAAGCTTTCAACATATTGCCATGGAGAGGGTAGAAAGCTCGAACAGTTTTCTTTCCCCCTCAGGTGGCTGGGCTGGAGCACAGTGTCGCACTGCTGATCAAAAGTAGAGCATTTGTTCTTTAACCTCTCTGCACTCATCCCCAGTAAAAGAAGCAAAGGTCACAGAGCAGAGGGGTTACCCTATCTGCCATCCCAGCTCAGCAACTAAGCCTCTAGCAAACACATTAGGGTTTAATTTGTCATCCCTGATGGTGTGGCACCGGTGCCTGTTGCCCCACCGCTCCCTGCGAGCGGTCGGTGGGGGCTTTGTGCAGGCAGCGGAGCGGGGAGGAGATGTGCCGGCCAGGAAACGCATTAGCGCCAGGGCTGGGTCCACATTCTTCGACTTTGTTGCCTTGCCTTGAACATTGGATTTTTACACACAGCTTGAGGGGCAGCTGGGAAGGGACGGAAGGCAGCGGCCACGCCAATGAGTGGTAACCGCTGGTTCTCCAAACATCTCCCCCTCTCCCCTCACCTCCATCCTCCACCGCTCCACAAACAAAGAGTGTTTTGATTGCTTGGATGACAGCACAGGAATCTGCCTTTTCAAAAGCGCTCGCTCTATATATGCGACCTAAGTACTTGAACCAGAAGCACCTTTAAAAGCCATCGCACAGAATGGAAGCTGTAGCAGTGACTGGTTGTATTTTGAACCAGAGTTTCTAAAGAACACATAAAACACAAACACAAGCCTGCACATTAGTCCAACAGCATGATGGGCAACAAACAGTAAAAAATGATTTAATAGGTTGGCAGAATAGTTTCTATTGCTTTTGGTTGTGTTTGATTCCCTCCAGTCTCTCTGTTTACAAAGTCCTATGTTTACAAAGCTGTCTCAAATATACCATTTAAATTCATTGCATAAAGCACAAAAATCAATTTTCTTGTTCAGCAGCCAAAGGGCAAGAGAACTAATTTTTGTGCTCTACAGCATCATTTCAAACTGGCCCATTTGTGACAGGTTTTCAAATGTACATTATGCCAAGTTAGATGAAGGGCACTACAGGGTGATTACATACATTAAGGGTATCAGGGGAGGCAGTCATCGTAGCTCTCCAAAAAGGTAAAAAAGATTTCTGGAAAGTCTGAGAAGCACAAAGGCAGGTGAGGAAATCCATGTGCTGCAGAACTGCTCAGTTTAAATGGGATTCTCAAAATTAAACCATATTTTACAAAACTTGTCGGCAAGTACATATGCTTTTTAGCCTGCCCACCTCCTACTCTGTATGAAGACCTTGTCTCTGATGTACTCTGCTTTTTCCATTGTAGAATTTCCCTCGTCCAGTCCTAATCCTGGTGCTCTCATTCTCTGCCTCTTTATTCACTTACTAAACTTGTTTTTCAGTCTGTCAATCATTCTGACTTTAACCTGTTCTAAACTTAACTCCTGCCCACCCAATACTCTAGCTCCTGAGGTTCTACTGCCCAGAGCTCTTCCCCAGTCTTCACCTAACCATATGGGCCTTTGATCCACCTTACGATTGCCCTGCTCTCTTTCTTATCTCTGCAGGCACCACCTATTCCTACTCTTGATCTGCTTAATGCTCTGAGGGTTGCCACGTAGGTGTAAATGCATAAAGATGAACACTTAGGAGAATGTAGGCAACACCATGAGGCACACAGCGAGTTTAGAGTTGTACAGTATTGAGTAGCTGCGGACACCAGGCTGCATGGATTATTGTCTGGGACTTTGGCGAGTTGTTTCAGTCCCACTGTAAGTGAAAGCTAGGGACAGTAGATTGACCTATGTGGGTCTTTCATCCTAACTTTTGCTGCTTTGTTTAAATACTCATCTTACTTCTAAGTCTCCATTTGTTTCTCCTCTTCTAAGTTAGCTGTCTGCTGCAGCAATGTTATGTCTCAGATCCTGACCATTAGGAAAAATTACAGTAGCATTCCTATTCTGCAGGTGGATATCTTAATGCCAAAGCCAAACACTAAAGCCAGGGTCTTACAGGCTGCTTCTTCCCACTGGTTCTCCTGAGCACTAGACAAATAGCAATTAGACAGCTAAAAAACTTTCTGATTTTGGCTGTACACCAGAAGAAATCTATAACAGATTAAGAAATGGTCCAGGAACTTTTGAGATCAAAGATGGTATGTCAGCTACTAAAAAGCCTTCCACTAACGTACTGTGTTTCTCCAGTTTTGATTGCAAAATTGATTTTATATTTTCAAAATGTATTAACAATATCATTATAAAATAACAATACTGAGGGAACAATTAGGCTTTATTTCATTGAGTGAAAAAAGATTCTCAAGCCTGTCAAGAATTTAAAAGTGTTTATTCCCCTTTATGGGGCTTCTTTCAGATGGGGACATAAACATTGGAGTGTCACTTAATTCTTTGTAAAGGAGATACCATCACATCTCTTTGACCATCAGAATGTAAGTTGGTGTCAATTTACCCTATTCAGATCACATTCAAAGCCCTAATTACCCTGCTGTAAGAACTTTATAGTCATTTGAGATACTGATCACAGCACATGGTTACTGTGTATACTGATTTTATCCTATGACTATTTTAATAAAAAGGAAACCTGTACTAACAGCTGACTTTATTGATACTCTTAGTGCTGCTTAACTGTTTTATTGGTCTTAGAAGCCCAATAACATGAAATATTTTTATGATACAATTTGTGGGGTCTTAGGCTATTATATGATAGGGAATGTACTGTATTCACTACTGAATGAGATCTAGTGGTACACCAGTGCTGTGGTGTATTACATGGTCACCCAGATGCACATAAAACCAGTTTAGTTACTAGAAGGTCAAAACTATGAAGATAGTAAAATCTTTGTTATGAAACTCTGGTGCCTTAATTAATAGACAAATTCCTATTTCACCCTGCTGTTTCAAAATGGAAGTGCTTTTATCCTAAACTAATTTCTTTTGGACAATAAATAATGATTTAAATTTCCTGCTAATCTGACATAGATAGCAATCTAGCCTTTCAGTTGGCATTTGGAGGATAGGGACATCTCAGGTTTATAATTGGTTTGCTGTTTTTTAAAATATTAATCTTTTTTGGAAGGACTGTAGAGCTTGCCAGCAGGATATTGAAGGAGGGTTGGGGAGATTTTTTGTACTCATTCCTGTGCAGGATTTGTGTTTCGTTCTCCCTGCGATTTCTTTGAGCTTAACAAAAAACAGAGTTTAGAAGGTTTGTTTGGTGTTTAACTTGTTTATTTAAATAAGAGATAAGCAATTGCCATTACAGCAGCTAGGCAATAATTTCCTGGGGTCAGGGTCTCTCCTGCCCAGCATATACCCCTATTGTTAATGGAGCTGAACATGCACACACACATTTTTAGAAGGGAATGTTAAACAGTCCCCATTTATTTTACAGTGCAAATACTTACATGACAAAACACAGACAGACTTCAGGAGTCAGTCTGAAGACTGAAAAAAGAGCTGGAAGAACAAAGAGATTTAACTACCTAACCATTACATTTCCTTCCTGAGTTCAAAATTTAGAACTGCAAACATCATACCTCCACTTAACCATCACCTAATCCTAGTGAGGTGGGGCCCAGACATCAAATTTTTCCCAACATTTCTTCAGTGGACTAGCTGAGCTCTCCCTTCAGAAACATAGTACATATCACTAATTGTACAGGGAGCTTAGGTACAGGTGCCTATCAACCAAAAATTAACTTTTATGCTAAAATCTCTTAATGGGCATTGCCCAGACAGGTTTCTTGTTCAGTTGGATAAGTATCTGTAGCCGTATTAAGTGTTGGGGGCCAAACCATGACTGCTCAAACATGTTTGCAGGGTGCAGTAGGAGCCCAAGAGCAGGAGTCTGTATCAGTCAGAACCATGTCATTATATCACTTTATGACATAGGGACAATTTTTTCTCTCTAATATTGGTGTATGCCTTTGGTTGCCTTTTAGCTACCTTTCAATAGCACAAAAGTGTGATTTCCCTCACTTTTCTTGACTGGGTTGGCTTCTGCAGCTGCCACTGAGCGGAAAGTCAAAGTGTGGCAGGTGGGGGATACTGTCAGCAAGCCAGAGCGCTCCTGAATCCCAGGGTTGAAAGTCTCCCACCCCACACTATGGTCACCTCTTCAACCAGAACAATAAACCTGACTGAAGGATTTATTACTTGTGCCTGGGGCCTCACTTAATATAGCCCTTTCCCTCTATCCCTCCCCCACTCTCAGGTCAGGAGCTGCTTTGCCCTTTTTACTGCTGGATAGAAAAATTATAAGGAGGTTTTGGTTAGTTCTGAAGGCAACTTTTACATTTTTTAGCACCTGTATTTTCTAGACCAGGATGTGTGGTTTTTTACTTCAGGCAGAACAGGTTTGCAAGTCACAGTAGCCAAGTACCTTAAAGATGCTTTGCAGACAGTTCTTCAAAGCTCTCTGACCACAGCAGAAGGAGAACTTTACAATTGCTTTACAAAGAAAGAATATTGCCATTTTGACATTTATCAGTAGTAAAAAAGTATGTCTCCGGGAGGAAAATATTGTGACAGAGTTCAATCCACTCAGCATTAAAATGACAAAGATTTTACAAATGTTCCTTTTTTTATCAAGAGTAAAGGTTCTTCAGACTTTAATAAGACTTGCATTGCTAAATACCTGAGTAGCTCTTGGAAATTTCACACCACCAATTCTTGAGGATAGTCGTCATGAGAAATTGCTTCTGGAGACTGGCACTCAGGGTTAATCCAACACAGTTGCCTGTTCCTGCTCCTAACCATTCTGTTCAGCCACTGTCCAGAAGATATACAAACCCCTGACAGGCAGGACTGCCTGTGCATGGCAAAAACCTGAGCCAGTTTGGTGTCTTGGTTCCTTTTTGTTTCTTCTGAGAGCTCCAGAGAAATCTGTGTAACTGACATGGGAACGAGCTGCATAGCTTGGGAAGATATACAAAAGGGAAAAGTAACAATGCTTGGTAATCAACCAAGAGGTATTTGCTATGAGGACAAGGCAAGACTCTGTGTTAGATACAATGATATTGTTTATCTTTAGTAATGATCTAGAAGAAGCAACAATATGCTAATGAAACTTCAGGTTTCATTGTGAAAGATGCTCCCCTGTAAATCGTGTGAGCTGAATAGCTGCTTCTGTAGCAGTCAGCAAGGATAGAAAGATACAGTAACTCAAGTGTCTCAGCACACCCTCCCTTTCTTAGAAAGCCAAAGCTTCAACTCCTAAACTGAAAAGCATGTTAAAAGCAAAGAAATATTGAAAGGAGCACAAAACCCCAACAGTCTACCTTGAAAATGCTGATATTCAAGAGATACCATATATCAAGACGTAAAGACTTTGCAGAAGCTGTGCTTCACCCTCAGAGAATGCATATTGTCAGCTATAAAATGTCATATACCTCAAACCTAACAGTAAAGTTTCTTACCATGAATACAGAGGTGTTCATCCTTTATTGTGGGACAACTTGTTAAGATGCATGAAGTTGTCACTCCAGCTAGAAGAAAGAAATATGTTTCATTTTGCATATAGAATATATGTATAAAGAGAACAGTGAGACTGCTTTATTTGACAATTAAAGTTGGTCTAGAAATAGCATTGAAGTCCTGTGAGTATCTGTAGATTGCTTATCCCGATCTCTGGTCTGATTTTTGTGTGAAAATTCATACAAAGCTTTCCTACAGATTCTTTTTTATATGTTCCAAGTTCCCCTCACAATATGTGAGCATTGTACTTAAAGTTATGAAGTTTTCCGAGGGAAGAAATTAAATGAATAGGATGCAAAACATATGAGTGTATTTTGCCTGGTATCTATAGCCCATTGTCTGAAAGATCTTATGTCTTTGACATAATAGTCAACGAACTTCCTTCTGCTTTCAGTTACACTCATATAAATCTGGAGTAACACCTTTGGAATCCAAGATGAGTTCTGCCTCAATCTTTCTCTTTTTAGATGCTGGACCATGGCCAAGCTTTTTACTTTGAATAACTGTCTCCAATGCTGGGATTCTATTCACAAGTAATCCATAGGAGGTGCATTCAAAAACACAGCTCTAAACTTAGGGAAATGCTGGGCAATTAAAGTCTATGCCACATAAATCTAAAGTCTAGCCCGTACGTTTCAGGAAATGTATCTGACTGTCCTATGCACACAGCTGAAGAGCAGACGTGCCCGCACAGGCTCTGCAGCTTGCAGGCTGCCTGGAATGTGAGGCTGCTCCCGGTTTGCAAAGGGAGACAGGAGCCCTCTGCTCTTCCCATTTCACGTGTCCTCCATTTTTCTGGTTTTAATGAACTTCCTTAAGTAAAATTAAGAAATGTATCTCAACCCCATTTTCACAAGCATTTAGAGCTTTAGGTGGCATTGCAAGTCACAGCAGGTGATTACGCATTACATTCATACATCCATTCATTCTGCTGAGAAGTGACACTGCCACAGTTTTCACAAATCGCTAGGTTCATTGCTTTTGAAATCATGCTGTAAACCAGGTTAATAAAATAAATGAAGCTGACCAAAGTACTAGAAACAAAAGTTTTGGAGTTGGAATTTTCCTGCCAAATTATTTTGTAACCTGCAATAAATTTGCTTAAATTACTGCATAATCTGCTTCTTTGCAACTAATTCTTTGAGAAATATCCATGATGTATAAATCCGCTGATATAATTGTGGTGTAGAAAACTGACTAGACAGAGATCCAACAAAATGTTTTAAGGTCTTCATGTCAGGATCAGAACCATGCTTCTGGTCTTTCTTGGGCATGGGTGTGGATGAGTATGCGTGCTCAGTTTCTCTCCATGATAATTTATTTTTTGTAGGAAAATTTCACACATCAGCAACATTTTCAAAGCACGTGAATTTTGACTAATTTCATATTTTGTTAGGAATCCTTCCTGTCTCATATGCCATGTCTCAGACTTCTTTTCTTGCATTTAAGAGACAAGTGTACAGTAACTGCATCTCCAGCTATTTAACAACTCATGTAATGTGTTTCTCATTTCAACAATTCCCACCACTCAGCTCACAGTTTCATTAATTTTTCAGGTGAAGTTTTGCTGATATGTGGTTAAGAGATTGAAGACATCGAAATCCATTACACTGTATTTCTCTGCTACAAGCTGCCCTTGGAGTAATTTACTTAGTGTTAGTACAACATCACTCCACACCACTCTGTCAAAAACTGAAGAAAAAAAAATCACAGTTCTGAAGACAAGACCTGGTAAATCAGTTTTGCACTACCTCAGACAGATTTTCCCAATAATAAACCTACCAATAATATTAAAAATTACATGCGTTAAATTCTCTGCAAAGGTTATTTTTGCAAAGGGAACTGAACACATATTGAACTTCTCTTTTGGGAGAAAAAGCCAAGAAGTAAGATAATAAAACTGGAAATGTTATTTTTTAATTAATAATGATGAAAAAGAAGTAAAGGACTTTGTAGTACCCAAATCATGCTAAAGCTATGTATGGCAAAATCCGAAGTCATGCAGACAGTGAGAGCTGCCTTGCAGCACAGGGCAGTGCTCCCACTGGAGACAGGCTGCCAGGCTGGCTGGCCAGTTGCCCTAGCCTGGAAGCACTTACCTGGAATTAGAAATCACTACAACTTTAAATAGTACTTTTTAAAACACAAGTTACTTTCTATGAAGTAAATGATGTCATCAATCCTTCTAGGCTAGTCAGAATCACTGGGCCTAGACCTGACATCCATACATATCTTAATTCATACAGGATTGTGAAGGAATTGCAGAAAGAAAAGACATTTAGCCCCAAAATGTTGCCTTAAGCCCTAAACTACCCTATGATATTAGATTGAATCTCTCTGGAGTAAACTGACTTTTTTCTATTTACTTCATTATGTTCTACATGAGGCCCAAAGGGCTGTAAAATTTAAATGTAAGAGTAGACCTTTATTTTACAGCATGTATGCACCTGCTGTGGAAACCTGAGTTACTTCCATTTAAGAAGGCAGTAGTTCCCAAAATGTTATCAAATAACAGAAAACTTGCAAATCAGCCATTCATACCGTGCAGACTAGCACCTGTAAGGGACAGAGAAATGCCTGAATGAAATATTCTGGGACCAAGGTTATGCATATGTCTTAAGGGAAGGGCTGAGTTTTCCAATGCCTTGCAGTCAAGAAAAATGATGAAGATTTGGCTTTTCTCCCCCAAAATGGCTAACCCTTGAAGAAAGCCTTGCTGCAAAGATGTCTTCTAAATGACTGAATTATGTGCCCTGTGTGCCAAAGCTTTTGGTGTCTGTAATGCTTGTGATGGGGAAAAAACCCAGACCATTCAATTTAATATATTGTTGACAGGTAATTTAACAAAGAAACCTGACTGGAGCAGTCCATAAACTGCTCAATATTGGAAGGTGTGGGTTTTGTTTTTTTTTTTTTCCTTTTTCTTTTAATATAAAAAAAAGGGCTGAATGGCAGATGTTGTGTGTGTGCCTTGGCAGCAGGATTAAAATCTTCCACTGAGTTTGGGGAGGGTTTCAATTTCAACGTGGGCATGGCTTCCCTTAGGTCTTCCTAATGCTTCCTGGGTGAGGCTATCCCTGCCCACCTGGGAAGCTGGCTGCTGGGCTACCCTGTACCCTTGCCCGGGGAGGGAGGCAGGGCTGGTGCACAGATGGGGACTGCTGGATGCTAAAAGGGTGTATAACCTGCCCACGTTGCAGCGCAACCCCAATTATTGCAGGGTGCTGGGTTCATTGTCAATTACAGTGGCAGCAACGGCGAGCAGCAGCTGTGACAGATGGCTGGGCTCCAGCCACCTCATGGCAATGGGATCAGAGCCAACTCAAATCTTTTATTCCCTCTTAAAAAAAGAACACCCCCCCCCCCAAAAAAAAGGAAAAAGAAAAAGACACCCAAATCCCAACACATAGTTGTCACTTAGTTGCAATATATAAGGGGGAAATATATCTACAAAGGCGTCATTTATCTGTTCTCTATTAACCCTTACTTTCAGCTTTTTGAAGTCAAGATTTTGTTTATTTATTACTTACTTCAAGCATGTTTTAGCAGGATGTTCAATGCAGAAGACAGTTTACATTAAACCTTTGTTCTGAGGGGAACTTAAAAGGTGCTTTACTCATAACTGAACCAATTTAACACAGTTGTTAGTTTCTTAATTGGAGAAATCTTTCACTCAGAACCGTACAGGCTCCATTCCTGAACAAAGCACATTAAAATAAATCCAAGACTGAACCTATTGGCTCTGGTGAAATCTGATTCCATTTATTACCTTTAGATTATACTTACACCGTGTTAAAAACTGGAGTCATAGCACGCTTCGCAATCTCATATAAACAGGACTCAAGGTGCTGTCTGAAGGGCTTTCATTACTTTCATTTCCAGGTGATTTGGAGTGTTGGGCACCTCTTTGTTCTCCTGTAGGTTGACCCACTCTCAGCCTAAACCTGTTCTTGCAGGTACCAAGGAAATGTGACAAACTCTATCCAAGTACCCAGTGTGGAGCAATCAACACAAATGTGGCCAACACGGGCCACATCTTGACAGCATTCTGCACTAAATTAGGCTTCTTGAACAATTCAAACTTTTGATCACAGAGTACAACACTGATAATCTCATCAGATGTGTACTTGAGGTTTATTGATACCACATGGGCCACAGCAGTAGCAGAAGCGTAGATCTCTGAGGTGTAATATTAATGGACTGTAAGGAGGTGAGAGGGAATACACAAACAAGGATGGTGGGTTCCCATCAGAGGAAGTTCTCCTCCTGTTTCATCAGCAGCCAATTTGAAAACACAAGTGCAGAGTAGTCTAGAAATTGAGTGAATGGAGATTGTTTGATGTTGAATAAAAGGTGTTGACAGGTAGTAGGTATAAATCAAAGAAGGAAACACATTTAGATTCTTTGTCAACTACATCAGTGATTCTTTGGGAAAGAAGCAGCAAGAAGAAAGCAAAGAAAGGAGTGGATTACTTTCATGCTGACTTTAAACTAGTCTTTCTGCAAGTGCTAGACAAAAAGCTTTTTTCCTCAAGATCCAAGTAGCCCACCAGCGATTTCCATCCAAACAGTAAAGCATTTTCAACTATCCAGAACAAAGGAAATCTCTTTTGATAGAAGAGAAAAGTTTGGGTAAGCTAAACATAAACAAAGCTAACAGCATCCAGGCACACAAAATTAGAGCAATCTGTCACAAAAGAAAGACTACAAAACAGACTTTCACCAAATACTGAAAAAGAGAAGGAAAGGAAATATTGAAGCAGAGAAAGCCCCAGCAGCATTATTAATTACTATATATTTTGTTACTTATATTATAATGGTGTCTTGAGGCCCCTATCTAGAGTTAAAATTTAAGCTTGAGATATGCACTGTTGTGTATCTGGTTGGTTAATGCCCCCAAGGGGGTGGGAGAATTGAAAGAAAACTTAATCTCTGATTGTTAATAGTGTTGGCAATTGAGTACAGTCTTAGGACAGCACAAAGGCAATTTTTTTTGTTTTGTTTTGTTACTATTAATTTGAGCTTTGTGATAATTTTTTTTAATAATAATAAAAAATTTCCTCAAGCTGAATTCAACAGTGGAAAGGGGGCTTAATGAGCTGTTACTGCTTAGTGTTTGTGCTGCAAAGGTTTGATTGACTTACTTAACATTTTTTTTATTCATTAAATAAATAAATGAAATCAAATGAGGTTGTTACCCTATTATATTAGGACTTTTGTTACTTGTCTATGGGGAAAGAAAAAGCTTTTCCTTTGCTTAACCTTTGGTACAGAGGTTGCTTTTTGGAGGATGGCAGGACAAAAGAGCATCTTCTCCTCTCAAGTATGTTTAGAATTCAGCTCAATGTGTCAAAACCATAACTACAGCTGGTAAATATTCAGCAATCTGAAATGAGTGATGTATGCAGAGTAGATGATCCCTTCTAGTTTTATTTTTGTCTGTCTATGGACTATTCTACTCAACTGTGCAAACTGTGACAAGCCACTGTTCCTTTTCTCAAAAACTCCAAAAAGTGTTTACACCCCAGGTAGGCAGAAAAAAAACCAGAGAGATGAGGGGGTGAGAGAGCACCTGCTCTTTGGGTTTTTCAGGTGGAGACCTGATACAGAAAGAGAATAAAGGAAGTGACCATAGTCACACAAACAACATGGGCAAAACAGGAGAAGAAATGCAGTTCTTCCAGGTTCCTTTCAGGCATCCTAATCATCTAATCAGCTCTCATATTTTGAAGGACAAGCAGGTCAAAATAGGGAGAGAGAGATGCAAGGCCTTTAACGAGAAGGGAGTATTTGCATTTATTTGTATGGACTTTGGCCCATATCTCATCAAGAGATGAATAAAATTATTTTAACAAAAATAACTTACTGATGAAAATAAATAATTCTAAAGTGCGAAGCTTACTGAGTAGCTTTGGATGCACTTATCTAGATCAGATAAAAACTGAATCAGAAATCCCTTCTTTACCTCCAAATAATAACCTCTGCTGTGTATTTCAGTGAAATGTTGAAAGACGCTTGAATAAATTATTTTGAAAAGTATTGTTAAAAATGGCAACACATTGTTTGATAATTATTCAATCTACTCTGAAATCAAACTTTTGAAATTGTGCTTTGCAATAATTTTAGATGTATCAGGGAAGTTCTCTATTCACTAATTATATCACATCTTCAGTTTCATGCAGAACAGAAGTTGAGATCTCTGCAAAGGTTAAAGTCAGATTTAAAATGAAATGATACTTTCAACATTAAGCAGGTGAATAAGTACACGAGAACGATTCCATTTGACACTATTCATGTGTATAATCACATATCATTACACTGGAGTTTAATTCTGCTAATCCTTATTTTGGGCTGGGTCACACTGTTAATTTTTAAAAGCCTGTTCATCCGTTTCAGTGCATATTTCTGGTTACGATGCAAAAGAGCTCTTTCATTTAAAAATATTCTCAAGAAAAATATCTCTGAGAAGTAGCCCCTCTTTTTGACACTGAAGTTATTGTTTCCACTATCAATAGATAAAGAGAATTTAGTAGTTAATTGATACAGATGATATGCAAATGAATAACCACACTCTGCAGCAAGGAAAAAAAATGATAAGGTAGCTTTTTCATACAAGGCCACCTTGTAGCTCTTTATTAACTTGAAGCCTCTGCAATATCTTGTATATTGTTGACATTCCTTAGCTTGGGCTAACAGTAACATGCATACAATACTCCTGTCACACCCTTCACTAGCTCAGTCAACCCTATTCATGTGTTACACACCTGTGCATATTTGCAGTCCATTTAACTGTGGTGTTAGAAATATTAGCTTTCAAGGTGGACCCAGTAAAGATGTTTCCCCCCCCTTTTTGTACTTCACAAACACTAAAGGAATAGTAGGAAGTCACAAGCCCTACATCTTGCATAATTCTTATGTTTGATGCTGTCATGGTATTGTTTCAGTTTCACTTCATCAAATAGGTAGGGATAGAAGTACATCAACAGAAACCCCACACCAGACAGTACTTGGTTCTTCTCTCAACTGTATCAGATGGTCTAATGAGAGACAAAGTTTATTCCTCTTGTATCTGAGGTGATCATGCATATTAAATCGTCACCACCCTGAATGTTCAAATCATATAGGAGTATCCCAGTACCTTTGGGAGATAAAACTTTCGAAGGTTCTACATTGCAAGATTGTACCAGAAACCATGGGGAACCTTTTAAGGAAATAAGATTATTAATGACAGTAATTTAATAATTTATACCAACTTTTTACAGGCAATTCAACTATCTGTATTTGGTTATGGCAGATGAAATGCACTGTATTTATCTTTCTGCACTGAAGTCCTGATCTACATGGAGAACTCTGTGGAAGGAGGGGATGTCACTATCTGCAACCTATTGCAGTCTGCACTTAAATGCAAAACACTCTTATTCCTAAGTGCCTGGGTTTCCTGCTGTAGAAATATGGTGGTGCTAGAAGTGTTTGTGTATAGTCACACATGGGAAATATTTTGACAGTTCACTGTCTTTTTCATGGATGCAATGGTTAATTTGGGCAAAATTTATTCCCAGGGTTGAACTGAGATTTAGGTTGACCTGAAGTCTATCATCTGACTGCTGCAGTTCTAGTCTCTTCCACCACTAACAGATTATTTCTGCTTAACCTAAATGAGGACACCCCAATTCCAATTTAACTGGAATTCACTGCAGCCAGAGCCAAGAAAAAGTTCTCAATTTTTTTTAAATGTATATAATAATTATTCTCCAACACAAGCTACTTTCTATTGGCCAGGGGAAGTAACTGTCATAACTACTCATTACTAAAAGAAAGTTAATGAACAGGTAAGATATTTACTTACAAAAACCTTTCACATATCATACCCACATGTAGTACAGATGCTGTTTAGGTGTCAGTGCTGGAGAAAATAAAATTTCACCTTTAAGCAAATGATAAGTTAAAAGTTACTTTGAACTAAAAAAATGAACAATTGGTAGCATCCTCTCTGAAGTCATTGGTGAATTCTCTTTTTTCATGCTTGTTCTCAGATGGTTCAAGGGTGCATGCTACAGCTAGTGAAGATATGTAAAAGCCCTAATTTGTGGTTTAAAGGCTTGTCCTCATCTGTTTCCTGGTTGACCCTTGTGTTTAAAGCCCTTTTAGTACATCTTGCTGCACCATTAGGGGATGCTGAGAACAGGTTTACTACTGAGTGAATAAAAGTGGAGAAGTAAAAAGGACTAAATGCTGCAGGACATGCATGGAGAAAAGCTGTAAGGTAGCAGCTCCTGAATGCTGAACGTACTCCCCCTTTTCTACCATTCATTCTAATAATTTTCCAAGAAAGTAGTGAAATCCATAGTTTTAAAGACTGTTAAAACAAGGGCTTTTTAGTTTTAAAATGAGTGGACAAAACTTTAGAAAATAGATTATAGACACAAATTCATCACAAGTAGGTATTTCACTAAATGAATAGATAAACCTTTTAGTATTGCAATTTCACTGAATCATACCATAAAGTCATCAAAAGGATTGTCACTTTACTGCAGTGGGGAATTCTACTGGGGAGATGATGGCACATGAGGCTGTGAAGTTATAATTCTGCCTGCCTTGACTTTTATAAAGAGAATAATTGAACATAAGATAATAAACATACATCTGTCACATTTCAGGCAGCATTTAAACCACTGCTTTGGGGGGGGGGGGAAGAACTGATATAAAATGAATGATTTGCCAAAAAAAACCAGTCTACCTTCATTTTGCCTTGAACTGGTAAAATGGTTATGAAATTAAAAAAGAAAAAACAGTACAGAAATGCTGTATAATTTCTTCTGAGGTCTTGACTGAAATGCATCCACACCTGTAGGTTTCAGAGAGCAGTGGTCCTACGATCACTCAAGGGACAATCATGTTTCAACCCTTCTTTCTCTAGAACACTTATTTCTGCCAGTGAGAAGATGAAAATGAACTCAAAGAACCAATTTGAAAATGATTAATTTTCCCATTGCAAATTTGTAACATTGCCATAAGGATGCAGTAAGCATATGTATGAGCTTACAAAATGAAATATTCAGTCATGCCTACTTAAGTTTACAGGGTGCTAATAAGAATTTTTCTTTTACAGAATTTTTTGCAGAAAGAGTCTGTGTGCCAGTTCTGAACAAATCTGAGGTCAAAGGATATATTATCTTTAACTACCTATAAGTAAGATATTGTTATAATTCAGTCACTGGAAAGATTTTGAAGTATTTGCGTTGCCTTAAGCTAAGTACAAACAGAAAAGGTGTAATGTGGTCAAAGAATCTGCAGATTAGTTTAACAACATCTACCTATTTAAGACTATGCCATCCTCAGATGCTTTCCTTCACAGACACTGGTGTCAGTTGAGTATATCTTCTTGAAATTGATAAAGAATTGCTAGCTGTGCTAGCTGGGAATTTGGCTGATAACTTTTAATATTTTTAATGAAATTGAAGTATGTTTACAGTAGAATTTTAAAACAATTTTACTATGGTCTAAAACATATAGCTAATTGCTGTAAAGAAAGAAATATCTCAGAATTATTTCTAAGAAATGTAAATAAATTAAACAGTCACACCCTGGAAGGTATCACAGGATTTTAAGCGTTGTTAAAACCTTGTGGGTTTGACAGTGTAAATGGCACATCTGACTTCAATGAAAATATCCTTATACAAGTAATTGATGCAATAATTGCAATGTGTAAACTTGGAAACCTGAGGCAGGATTTACAGTCACCTTTTTTTATGTTTATAATGTGGGAGTATACATTAGGTAGTCAGTCACCCAAGGATTCTTTTACAGGCAATGGGTTTGGGACAGCATTCAATTCATCAAGTATAGGTGTCTATTTTAGGGTAAGACGTACCATGTCTTTGGATCCATGTGTTGTATTGACTCAATCTCCAGTTACTGTTTCAGCAGCCTCAGGTGACTGACTCATATTTTATTGGCTATATGTTGTGAGCAACCACAGTTAGCAATATGAATCTCACCACTACTATCCGTACTCATAGTTCTGTTTAAATCATTGGTAAATATGCCATTAAAAGTGAGTCCTTTGAATTGCCTCTACATACAAAGAAAAATAATTGTCCATTTTTTTTACAGCTTTAATGTTAGAAGCAGAAACCCATTGAAAACTGCCTGTCTTGCTGCTCGAGTGCTAGTTCTTTGCTATAGAAACTCCCAACTACATACATTTCCTGGCCCCACCATCACTTAAGCCAAGCAGTACTTCAGGTTGCAACTGGAACTCCATGTCTCTTGAACTTCAGCAAAGGACCTAATCTCTGATTTCAAATGTCTTCACCTCATGCAAGCTTGTTGTTTTCTTGCCAGCTAGGATCATAAATTCTAATTTATTCCACTGTTAAACATACCCATTAGTCTCACAGTTAAGCAAGGCTGCAAAACAAAGAAGGAAAAAGAAAATCACTGAAAATCATGTTGTTAAACTGGCAGGAAACCCAAACAGCTCTGAGCTTGTGATGCCATGAAATGATAAAGAATAGCGATATAATTCACAATAGGCTTGTTCCAGCAAGACTGAATTTAACAGGAGCTATTGACATCTTCAGGAGAATCAAGCCTCCTAATATTTTCTATCTGATAATATTTAGAGAAATGGTACAAAAGCACCAGCCTAGATTTTAAGTATGCCCTGATATCATTTCAAGAGAAAACCATGTGTAACAATTTAAGATCAGTTATTCCCTTCCCTCTAAGCAATTCTGAGGTATTAGACTTAGAAAAGCCCTGTTAGGTCAGAGTAAATGTCCTTAAATCCTGCCCTGGAGAGCCAAAAGCAAGGGAAGAGATTAAGAACAGGGCAAACCTGTAGCAATGCTTCTGCAGTGATTTAGGGCTAAGGGACCCCCTGAGGAAAAAGTATTGTCTTTGCATTTAACAATTTCCAACAGCCATTGCTTCCTTTAATTTATGCAGATATTTTTTGATCCCCCCTTTTTTAGCCTTTTAGCAGCCCCAGAGTACTGTAACAAAGAAGCTTATACAATGTGAGATGAACAACCTTTTTTGCTTGTTAGTTTTGAGTACACAATCTACAAGTTTTATTTGATGCTTTCTAGCTTGCTTTTTTTTTTTTTTATTTGAGAAAAATGGAAAGCAACTATTCTATACTGAATGTTTCCAGGCTACTCACGATTTGATATTTCTTCTGTCATATTCCTCCTTTAGCCATTTCTTTCTTTTCCTCATAGGTCTTAGTCCACCTAGTCCTTATACAGAAGCAGTGCATAATTTTGACTTTTTTTGGTCCTTTTCTGAACCTTTTCCAGTTAAATATGCTTTTGAGTGAGAGGAACCAGTTGTTCAAAAAGTACTTGTAGCTGTAGCCATACAAACTATAGTTTTATTCTCTGTTTTGCTATTTCTCTCCTAATAATTTCTAACATTTGGTTAGAGTTTATTTGGCCATTGCTGAGCATTGATCTGACGTTTTCATAGAATTATTAAAGTATACAAATATATATTAATTTATTTTAATTTTGGTTTTCCTCCTTAGCCAAAGGAGAAAGCTAGATACTTCTGTGGAGTAATCTGGAACAGAGACCAAAACCATCTCTTTCTCTCCACTGACTGCAGGAGGAATTAAGGGAGATTAAAACACTAATTTAGCTGATGTCTAAAACTGTGTAACATGAAAACCACTATAGTCCCTGGTGTGCTGATGGATGAAGATCCCTTTGTTTGCTGGAAAAACATTTCCATACTTCTCACAGCTTTTCTTCGGATTTAGGATTAAAGTTATATTAAACTGAGGGAAAGAGTAAGTGAAACTCCCCCTCTCCATCTCAGCTGAAGGTATACGGATCGACCTCAATCCCTTGTTAATATTTAAAACATTTTCCCTTGCTTCTCTGAGACATCTAATATAGTTATCTTTGACCTATTGACCAGCCTTATCCATACCAAGTGTTGTTCTTGCTGCTTGAGTATTCTTGTTCAAATCAATAAAGGTAAAGGTGGCATAATCTGCCTATAAATGGAAGTTGTCCTTACATAATATATGCTCTGTCATGGTGACTACATAAACTTATTCTAATTTCACAAAGAAACTATGAATGCATTTTAGTGGGAAGTCCCCACAAGAGCCAGTTTTGCCTGTAAATTAAAGTATTATTCAAAAAATAAGCAGTTCTCTTGATACTATCTATCACCTATACAAAGACATGGCATAACCTGTATGAAGTTTCAACTTAGTATAGATATTTAAGCATCTCTGCTTATTGCTTCAAAGATGTGTCAGGGTGCATTTGAGCTCAGTTCGTTTTGTTAAACTTTGAAGTACTTTCAACAGTAGTGACAACACAAATTGAAAAGGAACTGCCCGGAATCCATGCAGGGTCAGATTTCCTTGCTAGGAATCAGTTTTTAAAATCATATAAAACATACAGAGCTGTGCTCCTGGCTGAGATATTTTTATTATTTCTTCATTACTAGCTGAAATTATTTTTGCTCTATAACCTACCATTTATGCCAGAACACCATTTTTTTTGGATGAGAAGCTGCCACCTCTCAGAAGTCAAGAAAACCTCTTGTGTGATGTGATAATTTTACAGTTGTGTTAGCAAAAGGCACATGTTTGTCAAAGTCAGCTTGAGTAGAAAGAACCAGCTATAGCAAAGGTGCCACAGCCTGGTAACAAATTGTGAAACCCCTAGAAAAATCTCACAGATAAGCTGTGTTCACTGGTGAACCAAAGCCTTGAGGCTGAGATTGTGTAGCCTTCAATAAAACAAATTGCTCTGTTCCTAAGGGCAGCAAGAAACTATTCTGGTCTTACCAAACCAAATCCACTGTCCCTGTAACACAATAAACAATTAGAAGAGAATTATGAAGGCAAGGAGTGAGTGCTTCAAGTGTCTTGGTACATTCTTCAACTGGTGTTATTCTTCAGTTCAGTTTCACTGAGTCACAAGCACTCCACTAAAAGGTCAAGGTATTGCATAAGGGACTTGAGGGGAGCAAGGCTATTTCCTTCTCCAGGTCAAGATGAATCTTAACTTTGCTAAAATTTCACTTCAACAAAAGCAGCAGGGTTTTGGGGTGCTTTTTGATCCTACAGGCAAGGAACAGCGTAAAGGAGCAGTGACAGCACTGGATGGCATAAACCTTAAAGCAAAAAACGCCTCAGGATCCTGCTGCATGCTCATTTTCTGTCTTCTCTCTGTTTTTTATCCCTTTCCTCAGTTCTCATGAGCCCCAATGTCCCTTCCTTGCTTGCACATTTGACAGAAATGTCCCTATTAAAGAGAGAGAAAAATTGCCAAACTTGTTGAAGAAAATTTACAATACCTTGGACTGAACCTACTACTTACCTATTCCTGTTTTCTCTGAAAGAAACATAGGGATATGAATCAATCTGTTGTTCCCAGGATACCCTCAGGGAGACGTGTCTCAGCTTGCTGTAAAATCCTGCCCTAACAACAGCAAAGTTAAATTGTCAGCCATATGCTTATCCCAGGCAGGAAAGAAAAACATCAGCGATGGGAGTGGAAGTGTCTGGGTTAGTAGCATACCATAGGGATGGGGAGATCACTGTGATCGTAGTAACCTGCACTGTGTGACTGGGTGATGGCCTTCAGGTGTTGGGAATGCTTTGGATGAATAAATGAAAATGTGGCTGTCTTTGTGGCTTAAAATTCAGAATATTCTCAAGTAAGGTTTTGCTAGCTATGCTTGCTTCACGTACAGAGTGCAATGTGCTGCATAAGAAAAGGATAGCCATACACTTTATAACCTATTCATTTATCTTATATTAGAGATGTACATATGTGTACAGATTGTTTTGGTAGAGTAGCAATGGTTACATGTTATGGAGAGAGCAGGTGAAAAGACTTGTTTCAAACGCATACCATATCAAGAACAACAACCCTCTCCCAGCTGGATCGTCTTAGAGCTACTGTCAAATAAATAGCACCTGTAAGAGATATTTCATTCATAATAAAGGTTTTTTTTCTGTGTGTTGTGGTCCCTAGATCCACAACAATGGACAAATTCATCAATCAGATGAGGAGTATTCAGGTGCATTTTATACAAATGAATTAGTTCGTACCAAATTTCAGTGGAGCTGTTCAAGACATAAGAAGATTGTATTATCTTTCTAATTAATAACTGGTCCAGTGATTTCACTGTTTGGGAGACTAATCTTACTTGAAACTTTTTGATTAAAATCCCAGATCCACCCTGGATTCTTTACATCTGTTTTAAATAGCGACAGCATTATTTCAAATAAGTGGATAATATTAGAGGGCAATGCATATTAAAGTTTCCTTAAGTCATTATCCCATGAGATTATCTATGGTTGACTCTTCCTTGAAAAATTTTTGGAGGAGAACAAAACTGTGTCAATCAAACTGTATTTGCTCTACAAGGTTGTAAAATTAATAATTCTCTTCTGGCCCTTAGAAGTGTGTGGCTGGACCTTAAATATCAAGCCTGGTTTTAATTTTATTAGGATAAACTAACTTTGAAGTTCTTCGGCTTCTTACCAGGACATACTTTCACCAGTTATGTGTAATTAGTTATTTACTTTCTCCACCCAGTGTGCTTTTTCTGAAGATAATGTTAACATGCTTTCAATTCCAGTACTGACCTCCTGGCTTGCTTTACAAAAAAAGTAGAAACAGCCATTAATGGCATAGACAAAAAAGTTCAAGGCTGCAGAGTACATGGCCTTAGTAGAAAGTCAGTCCTGATTATCTCATCAGTGAAATTGAATTAGAAACATTTTCTGTATTCTAAGTGCACCTGTCTGTAATCATAAGATCAGATACTGTGAACTTGCATAGTGGATTTGACAATAATTAGATATCTGCTCTTCAAGAACTACTTTTATGAAGCAGACGTGAGGAGTTCTGGCCTCTGCCAATCAAAGTTATACGTCTCCTTGAGGCTGGTAAGGCACATTTTGAACACCAAGATATTGGTTGTCTTAGCATGTGTAACAGTCTAAAGCTGCAAGATCTTTCCCTAACTCTCAGTATTAGGATCAAAATAACACTCAGTATTAGGATCAAAACTATATTTACGAATATGTAAGCAGAAGGGACATTCAAGATTTCCACCATCCACAACTTCAATACTTTTTTTAGTTCCTGCTCCTTTTCATCAGCATTCTGACTTTTACTATGTTGGAAACCTACACCATGTCTAGGAAGTCTAGAAAACAATCTTTCTAAGGAAACACTTTCATCTGAACTCAGGCATATGAAATCAAGAACGCTTAAATTTACCAGATGAATACTCCACTTTATCCAGTAACTTGCCTCAAGCCATGGCCGGTAAAGGTAATTCACAGGAAGAGGAAAAATGTCTTGAGAACTAAATGAAACTTTCAGTTCTGCTCTGAATGAAAGACAGTACCTGTTCTTCGTTCTGTATCTATTTGTTGTTGCATTTAGCTGGAGGCATGATTTAGCCTTGAAAAACAGCTTTTTTAATTCATTGTCTCAGTGTATTAATTCCACCTTGTTCAGAATGGGAGGATACAGTGAGAAATTTCTGGTTCTCTCTTTGAAGAAGGTCAGGAGTTCACTTAAGCTCAAACAAGCTAAGCATTTTAAGGCTCACAGGGGCCTGCAGCATGCACACGAATCGTGCAGCTGACATTACCTCTTGCTGCCCCAGCTAAAGTGGCTCACTGACAGTGGGGTAGGGGCGAAGGTGGTGAGATGGGGAGAGGGTCTTTGGCAAAAGTCCATAAAGAAGCTGGAAATTGCATCTCTGTAAAAAGGGACTGTAGCCATTCTGCTTCTGCACCTTATCTTTTCCTATGATACTTCATGTTATTTTAATACTGCTAGTACTTATGCATATCTCCCCTTTTGGAACTATCTATTCTTCCCACTTTGGTGTCTAGGTGTTATGCAGATAGTTTTAGGAATGTGATGAATAAAGCTCTGTAAATTATGGAATATTCTTTGCACAAAATGAAACGATTGCAGCTGGATGCAGACCATGCATCAGAATTATTGGAAGCTAGAAGTAACTCATGTTAAAGATTCAGTTGCAGAGTTAAATGATTTCTATTGTGTTGTGCATCTTGTCTACCTGTTTTATTATAACTGTACTCTGTATAACATTATCTAACACTGTTCTCTGTGATACTTAGCTGTCTTCAGTCTATGGCTATAGATAATTTAGGCTGTAAATGTGCCTAACCTGTTGAACTCCCTTGCCAAAAATCACTTTAGCCTTACCTATGAAATAACTTCACCATAACACTGTCAAATTGTTTATGTCAGCTGGATTCTTCTTCAGCCTCTCTTGGACTAACAATTTTTCCCACATATATTTTAATTCAGAGCAAACTAGACTCCACAAACTACTGAAGAGTAATTCTAATAAATTGAAAAATCTATCATTGATGATTCTAGTAACTGAAACCTGTTGGGTTGTAAATTCTAATACTGGTAGAAAATCAAGTTAAAGCAACTGAAGCTATATACAGTAGTCCAGCTGCAATTTATGCAGTGGAGATCAGGTTCTGGACTAACATATAAAATATGTAAGGCTGTTACCTGCTGTATATGTCACTGGATACTACTGACATATCTTGATCACATCTCTTGCACTGATTAAGGAGGAATATTGTGTCTGGCTATATAACCATCATTTGCCTTCTTGCATACTGATATCTTATTCACGGTAACCTATGAGATAATACAATGTGGATTTTTTTTATGTCATTCACCTAATTCTCCACTGCAAGCTAAAGGGAATTGCTTAAATCATGTATGTGGAAATTGGTTAACTGGTCTTCATGTTTGTGTGTTAGTGTAACTTCCTTTGGCTCCAATGCTGTGTACACTTAACAAAGAGGTGTGTTTTGCCTGCAAGTCAGATCTAAATCCATAACGGCATTAAAATTATCTGAATAGAAATGATATGCAGATCTGGGTCCGGAATACTAGTCATTATTACACTGTACATCTAATAAAGATGTAAACCTTCACCCCTTTTCCACCACTTCTACTGAAGACATTTCAGTTTGCTTTGATGTGAATCTATGGAGAATCAGGCCCATAGTCACTGATTTCTGTGCTTTCATTGGGTGCAATATACCCACTCATTGCTGTCTCTTTATTCTAGGGCACTGTGTAGCTTTAGCCATAAGTGTCTGTTTGTACTCCATGCACATTTAAAACTAAAAAAAAAAAAAAAAAGTACTTGATTTACAAAAAAAAATAATTGTAAAAGGAAGTCTGTTATGTTTGTACTTTTAATTTAGCACTGGTTGGGATATCTGCCAATGTAATATAGGCACTTTTCTGTGCACTGGAAAACCCAATTAGGACTTGTTCTTAGTTTGATTATCAGTCAGAAACATGCATACAGAAATATTCATTAGAGACCTACTGAGAGCTGTGATAAAGCAGCAGACAGCTGAATTATAGAGTCTGTCAGTAACCCCACTACAATTTTACATTTGCTTGATAAAGGACAAGTAACAAAATATCTAAGATGTAATTTGGTGCCCACTGGAACTGTACTTCATTATGGTAGATATTGTTCTGACTCTCTTCAGGAGGTTGGTGAGTGTTTCATGACATGATACTGTGCACAAATGATAAATCACCAGGCTAAATGTTGCACCAGCCTTCCATGCACATAGAGGTAACACACGCGTCAGCTGGCGATCGTCTCTCAGTTGCAGCCTAAAGCCAGTAATTTGGAGGTTGGAAACATAGGACAGATTCCTAAAGCTTGGACTCAAAATGATATTTTTAAAGGATGATGTTTCCACTGACCCCACTCACCCAAATTAAACAATAGTTCTATACAGAGGCTAGAACAAAAAGGAAGGAAAATAATTCCTTTTGGGTGTATGAGTTGAATTTGTGTAAAATATTTCAGTTAATGTTAGATAGCTTTTTTCTTTTTTTTTTTAGCTCACAGACCCTTTACTACTGGCCTTAACTTCTAGCAACCAAACCCACTGGCAGTACAACACATGATCTGAAATGGTAATAGCCTTCCAATAGAATTGGGAAGGACATATGCATAGAACTGTGATATCAGTCAGCTAACTAGATCAAAGCCTCTCATACAGTTTATTTAAAAAGCACTTGGGAAATCTGGTTCCAATAATGACTTCAATGTGTTTTCCTTTCTAAACAGACACAATATCACATTTGTAAATTAAAAAAATGACATTTGATCCCTTTATTGAATGTGGTGTTTTAGTAACAAAGTTGTGCAAGATATATAAAATCCCATCTAAAATTAAATTATTCAAAATTAAAATATTCAAAAAAAAGTAAAGATGGAGAATAAAGGTCCATTCAATATTCTCAACATGAATCAGAACCATTATGAGTGTGCTAGTTGCAGCAGTACACAAATTGAGCAAAAATAGTAGTAGTGTGTATTCTTTATTTTGTGATTTAATTTTATTTAGACTAGGATTCCTTAGCAGTCTTTATTATACACCATGCATCGCATCAGCAAGCCTAAAATAAACACATGTTAAATCATGTTGCTAAACAAAACTGTTGAAAGATCAATTTCCCTAAGCTATTCTGGCTATGTGTGTATTCAATGATTGTACGGTGTTCTCTGATGAGGGATTAAAACCAGTTCACCATATGAAAATAAGACAGAGACCCATGCCTAAATTAGCCACTTTAAAACATGCACAGTCTTTGAGCAGAGCAGGATACTAAAATACAAGTATTCCCTTCTCAGCTTCTTAATAATTTTCTAATTGGGAACTATATGCATATTTTTGGCATAGTTTTCCAAGATGCTTGACTGGCACACCTTGCTTCAGTGCCTCACAAGCTGTGAAAGCATTTTCCCTCAGAATATATTTCCCTGTCATATAAGGTAATACAGTTTTCCCCAAGTTACCAGACAAAGAGCAGATGCACAGAAGCTATGTGTAGGTGTACATTAGCAGGTACAGGCAGAACTGAGCTCGGTCTTCCCATGCTAGTATTGGAATTGGAAATATGATGAGAAAAGACACCAATGTAGGCGTCTGCATCTAAATTTTTGGTCCAGACACAGTTCTAGCCACATGCTGCACCAGAGCTAACATACTGTGCTGAAAGTCTGGGGGCTGACTTTCACAGCAGAGGATGTGGCTGAAAGGGTAGTTCAGACCTCCCCCTTTTCTGCCTGTGTGTTCCTAACAGCTCCCTTTTGCCTGGCCTGAAGTTAGCTCAGCTGCATGGAAAAACAACTCAGAGACATTACCCAGCTAAACATTTGCCCAGGAAAGAGAAATGGTCAGTTTTCCATCAGGTCAAGTCCCTTCTTCACCTCACTGTGCAATGACATGTTTCCTAGCACAGGTGCAAGGCAAGTAATGGGGACTTGCAGCCATAGCAAGGTGGGGAGGGCTGGGCTACCTCTTTTGATAGCACCCGTGCATAAAAGGATGCATAAACCAGACATGAACCCCACCATAGTATATTAGCATGGGTGTAGTACTGGCAAAACACCTAGCAACTTGCCCAGAGGTAGAGCAGATTCCTTGTAGAGCAAGACTTGGAGCGTGGAGATGAAACCTTGTCTTCTCCATTTTAGGCCACCCTTCTGCTCTCAGTGGTCTCCAGTGTGTCTTGTGCACACCTGCTTGTTGGGAAGTATCATGATAACATCTCCATATATAGTTGGAAGTTAGTGAGGTTTCACTTAGGCAAAGCACTTTCGATATGTGTTTAAAATTAAATGTTTTGCTGAAGAAGGATGGTCTTAAGTCTGTGGTCATTGGCTTTGCTAAATCAAGATCTTCAGAACTGATATAAAGTTAGAGGAATTAATAAAGTGAGAAAAGGACTGTTGATTTCTGTGAGTCTTGGTTCAAAACAGCTCAGTTTTCCAGCACTTGGACCCATTTTAAGTATCATATATTTAGAGCTCAGGAAAACGACATATTGCCAGTAACTGTTTGTAAACTGTGAATCTACCCCAATTTTTGTGACTATATTCAGTCGTCTTGTACAAAAGAATCATTCTCAGGAAACAGATTTAAACGCACATCTGATCATGTGGAGCTTGAGTGGGATTGACATTATGGTTAGATGTGTACTATGTAGAATCTAACTTTTCTGTCTCAAATTGGGGGGGGTGATCTGACTGCTGGAACCATATGGAGTCTGTAAGGATATTTGCAAACATGGTTGCTTACACAGTCAGATAGTTCAAGCTTCTAATATTTTAATGTTATTTAATTTCTACTCTGGTTATATTTTCATTTTAAAGAATCATATGCTTTTATAGAACCGTAAAGACACATATACTTGTATATTAATACCGTATCATATATTTTTTTTCCAGCTGAATCTCATTCAGAAAAAAACAACAAAGCTCCAGCTGAATACCACATGAAAAATATTTAGCCTTGAAAGCACTATTTATATATCAAAAATCTTTATTAAAATCATGGGAGAACACTGCTGAGTAAAAACATCTGTCATTTCCCCTCCATCTTCTTTTTTTTCCTCTTAAACAGTAACACCCACATTTCAAATGGCTGAAGAGTTTATTTAAGTTATTCAGAGCATATGGAAAGTCCCTGTAACATCCACACACAAAGACAGATAGCAGTGAAACTCTGAGATGAAAAGCCCTAAAACACTGAACATGAAGGGAAAAGAGTGAAAGAAAACACAATCATACGCCAGCGCTATAATGGTTATGGTAGGTTTGGTGATACGTGCTCAGTATCGTTCTAGGAACTGACCTTTTCACCTCTGTCCTTACTAAAGATTGGGTGGGTGAGCTGTCTTTCTCAAAAGATGTATTTACACTTTGCTGACAATGTTGTTTTTCATGTTTAAAAATAAAAAAGTTTGTTATAATAGACATATAATTATTCATACTCTGGAGGCTCCAGTCTCAGTATGTGGAATACTGGAGAAAAAAAGGATAATCTCTACCTTGAATAGTTTATAATCTACTCCATAAATCTGTAATTCGGTATAAATTTAAAAAGCTGGCCAAAGTTTTTACTCTTGTTTGAGACTGGTTTTGCTTATGTTGCTTATATATTGATACTAACCCTCCAACCTCCATGGTCTTGGTCCTGATTTATAGCAGTGCACCTGTAAAGGAACACGTCACATCGAATGGCTGCTTGGATGAGCCGGGCTACTCAAATGAGAGCGAGCTGAACTACAGCACGATGGCTGTAGAGGCAGGAGGACTTATGAGGTAGCGCAGCAGCAGCAATAAGAACGGCAGACTGGGGTTTGTCTCTTCGCTGATGGAGAGGTTAGGTCATCCAGCTTCTGGGTCTCTGTAGTCATTTCCCGTGATTTTTAAGGGGAAAATCTTCTTATCTTCAGCAGCTGCATAATTCTGGATCAGACATTACATGACACTTCTTTTTCCAGAACACAGTTAATGACTCTGCCCTGGCCTCCTGCCAGGTATGCATTCATACGCTGCTTCAGCCTTGGCTTATCTGGAGAATGAGAGCGAGAGAAAAATACTGGGCATGTAACATATAGCAGAGTTCCCATAGGGCAGTGCAAATGCTATGTATAACTGTGCTGCTAGGCCAGTTTTGCACAGGAAATAAAGATTCTCCTCCCCATCTTTCTCTCAGCTCTATAGTCAAGTGGAATTTTTTAGGTTTCTCCTTTTTAAATTTTATTTTTAAAGCCTATTTTTAAACATTTTCTTTCCTTCTTGAATGGTAATTACATGAGTAACGCCACATTTCCTGAAGCTGCAGAGGCCTCTGCAGAAGCTGAAATCATCTCTCAGACACACACAGGACTAGTTTGTCCGCTGGAGTAACTTAGTCTGTTTCATTAAGGAAGCAGTCAAACTTTTATAGTTGCGTGTGTTTAAGTTTTAGGCATGTTCCTGTTTCTATTGGTGAATCTGGTTGTCAGGCTTAAGGTCAATAAAAACAAGAATAGTTTTAACCTGGGGACTTCTCTAGATCTCAGAAGCAAGATATAGGTGAAAATGAATTTAAACTGAATTAAGTTTGAGCAATAATTCAGCTACAGCAAATGGTTTTCAATATTTCTTAGCAGTCCAGAGACAGTGAAAGAAAACTGTAGATTTTGACAAACGTTGGCGTTTCATAAATATGTCAGATACCAAGGTATTTTCATCTGGTTAAAGTTTTTTTGTGAAATTTCTGTAAGCCTAGTTGATGAAGCTTGTGGTTTAAGTCCCCACAAGTCATCTTCTTTTCCCTGCACAGCTGTTATACTATGACATCCACTATTTGGAAAAGAGGAGACACAGCTGGCTGCTTCTTCAGTGCTGTCATTGACCCTTACCCTGTCCATTACTTGTCCATCACTGGTGATATCTCCTCTCCTACCTCCTCATCAAACACCTCCATATCCAGATGTACCTAATCAGTTCTCAGAGACGTGATTGATGGAAAGTCAGTCACAAGTCCAGGTCTAGGCCATGACATGGCAAACGAGTTGTACACAGTACAGATGATGTGTTGTCCACTCACTTAAACTCTCCAGCTGCAGTAGTTGGCATCTGTGATGCATTGAATCTGCAAAAGTACAGGATGGAAAGGGAGGAACCGGTTATTATTCTTTGAAAGATGTTGACAGGGGATGTACTTTCTGTCTCAGAGTGAAAACCAAAGTGCTGGTAGAGGGGAGCCACAGTGGAGAAGGAGATGCAGAGCTGTCTGCACATTTGAGCGGAACAAGCTGGTCTTGAGAAAAGCCTTCTATCACCAGAGAGGAAATAAATCAGTCCGAAACAAATACTCCTGAGATATCCAGATTTTGCTCCAAAGAGTTAAGTGATAAAAGGCTGCATCAAGTAAAGTAAAAATTGCCAAAGGATCTTTCCAAGACTACAACTCCGTTGTCTAAACTTCTGGTTTTAGAACAGCTCTGGCACAGACTTGGCCCAGGATAATGAACACTTTAAGAAACAATGCTTGGGAACAGTTCAGGAGTTGGCACTGGCCAGGGATCTTCTCAATATGAGACATGAATACAGCCATCGTACTCTGAAGGCCAAGAAAGTTTAGTAGTGTGAATAGGACATACCAGGCAGTTGACTTCAGTTTCAGAGAGCACATTTAATTTATCCATACAGATTTCCAGGCTCCAAAGTTGAATGCTTCTGTAGTTGACAATGGTCCCCAAAAGGACAGAAGAAAATTTCTTCAAACTGAAGTGCTTTTTATTGTCTCCTGCAAGCAACAGAGCAGCACACCTCTGGGTATGTCTTAACACAGATTTTCACTGGTAAGGCAGCATCTAAAACCAGGGTGCAAACTTGTTTGGATACTTTTTCAGTGCCTCTGAAGAATGTTAGATGTTAAATCATGCAGATATATGTAGGCACTGCCACTTGCAATAGACAGCACCGCACAAGAAAGTGAAAAACCCGTGTTCAGATCAGATGGCAAACTAAATGTCCAGTGAACCATTCATAGCCTGGTCAGACTTTGACTTAACTTTGTAATTTTAATGTAACAAAACTTAAGTTTGTGTCACAGGGGGCATTCCACTACCATATCCTATTTAAACATTGAAGCAGGAACATTTTCTTTTACCCCTTATTAAATAAAAGTGGATTTAAGAAAATGTAGAACTGATTCCTAATCCAGACTAAAACCCACCAAAATCTATGTAGCTGCTGCTCCTTCAACAACCAGATTTAGTTTCCCATTTCCCATGCAGTTGTCACTGTCAAAGCTGCTTTCTGCAGGTGGCAGTGCCTTGCTGCTAAATGGTGGGAGAGAGCAGAGAGAGGAATCCAGGGCTGCTGCCAAGAGAGGGGATTTGCTTGCAGGCGCACAAAGGACAGCAAGCAGGATGGATGGTGGAGGATGCTGGCAGCATGAAGAAAAGAAGACTGAGGACACACAGATGGCAGGGGTGGGGGAACAGAGGAAATACCTTTAAAAGCGCAAGAGGAAAATCCAGATGATGAAGGAGAAAAAGTGGAAGTTTCCATTATGGTAGCTTCAGAGGAAGGGAAAGAAAAGGAGGAGAACAAAGTGAAGACAAACATGAGGATGAGGAATATTTCAAAGTATTTCCCTACCATGACTCCCTAAAGAAACAAACGGTGGCAGGAGGCTAATGGCTGGTTTTGCACCTGCAGTAACCACCTGTGCCTCCATGATTCATTAAGAATACACCTACTGGATATTTTGTGAGGATGGGAAATCCCAGTTAGCTTTTGCCTTAATGGGCCATCTTAAGAAAAGCTTACAGATTGTTCTTCAGTCTTTTCCCTAAGCACCTTCACAGCCCTTCAGCTGTCTAGTATTTTCCAAAGAAAAGCAGTGATTTCCTCTGAATTCATGATCAGCAAGCTTATCACTTTGTTATTGCTCTGATAACATAAATTGCAAAGAATTCAGGGGAGCAAATGAATGGATCTTGAAATGCAAAGATCTGTCCTGAGCCTTGACAGGCTTGAGAGGTGGGCCCGTGCAAACATCATGAAGTTCAACAAGGCCAAGTGCAAGGTCCTGCGCATGGGTCAGGGCAATCCCAAGCACAAGTACAGGCTGGGCGATGAGTGGATGGAGAGCAGCCCTGAAGAGAAAGATGTGGAGGTGTTGGTTGACAAGAAGCTCAACATGACTGAGCAATGTACATTTGCAGCCCAGAAAGCCAACCATATCCTGAGCTGCATCAAAAGAAGCAGCAAAAACAAAAACAAAAGAAGGAAGGTGATTCTGCCCCTCTACTCCTCTCTGGTGAGACCCCACCTGCAGTACTGTGTTCAACTCTGGGGCCCCCAACATAAGAAGGACACAGACCTGTTGGAGTGAGTCCAGTGGAGGACCGTGAAGATGATCAGGGGGCTGGAGCACCTCTCCTAGGAAGACAGGCTGAGAGAGTTGGGGTTGTTCAGCCTGGAGAAGAGAAGGCTCTGGGGAGACCTTATTGTGATCTTTTAATACTTAAAGGGGGCTTGTAAGAAAGACTGAGAGACACTTTTTACCAACACCTGTAATGACAGCACGAAGCGTAACATTTTTAAAGCAAAAGAGAGTAGATTTATCTTGGACATAAGGAGAAATTTTTTACAATGAGGGTGGTGAGGCACTGGAACAGGTTGCCCAGAGAGGCTGTGGATGCCCCATCCCTGGAAGTGTTCAAGGCCAGGGTGGATGGGGCTTTGAGCAACCTGGTCTAGTGGAAAATGTCCCTGCCCATGGCAGGGGGGGTTAGAATTATGTGATCTTTAAGGTCCCTTCCAACCCAAACCATTCTATGATTCTACAATTGTATGATCTGATTTTAGGTGGCAAAGCAACCTATGAGCACCTGAAAAAAATGTGACTTACCATAGCGAAAGGAATGTTTGGAGTCTATATTTTTTGTCTGAAAGCTTGGCCCAACTTTAATGTGATTATACAATTACATGGTCATTCTTTGCTGAAGTCTCTTCTGGGTTTTTTTGGCTTCAGGGAAAGGAAAAGGGACCAACAGTAGGAGATGAGAAAGGAGGGTAGAGAATGAGCTAAGCAAAGGAGTTGGTGAGTATTTGCAAACTTGGAAGTTCAACTAGAGTATTTCTCACTTCAGATTTAAATTAATTATATTTCTAACTCTTCCTTATGAAAAAATTAAGAGTCCAAATAAATGGACAGCTGCATTTCATTTAATAGTACCTCTTCTTACATCCACAAATTGTCCTTTAAATATCATTGTTTACTAAATATTAAATAATTCTTTGGGGAGGGAGTTGTCCCACAGATCATGTATTTATCTACTAGTTCACAACATTTTAGTGGCCAACTATAAGTTAATCTCTCTTTGTTTCTTGTTCTAGTCTTGTTTATTTTTAAGAGTTATTATTAAGCATTTTAAGCAATTATTAAACAAAATTATTCTGCTAAGAATTATGAAATAATTATTTTATTCCCAAACTAAATGGCTAATTTCACAGCTTCTTGTAAGGGTGAAGCAGTATGTACCTTTCCCAGTGAAGATAGAGAATCATGGGACTCAGTAACAGACCTTAGGGAGCTGGACAAATTGGCAGTGTACAAAACAGTTGCTCTGAAAACAATCGTGTCTCTAAACCATCAATTCTCATTCATATGTAATGTCATGATCCTGCTTCTACTGAAATAATTGGTAAAGCCTTTCCTAATTCCACCGGGACTAAGATTGGTCTTTTGGGCTTCCATTCTGCAAACACGTATGCACATACTGAACAGACCTATTCACATGATTAAGTTAAGCATGCAAATAAGTCTTTTCACTTGTAGTTTGTACATTACTAATGTTTGGAAAATGGAAAAGTTACTTTTCTAACTGAAACCTTTGGTGTAAAAAAATCTACTGTTTCTATTGATGGTAAATGAAAGATATTGACTCATAAGCAGAGAACAGCCCTTTTTTTTTTTTTGGTCTGTGTGTGTTTTTTTTAAATCCTAAATATGAGAAACAGTAGTTACAAAGGGCCTTTGTGCCCACACAAGTTAGCTGCAGGAAGAATTTCATTAAGTTGTTTACTGGCCATGGCCCTTTCCTTCTAGAGGAGTCCTGAAAATCCAGACAACCCTCAAGGAAATATATAAATCAAGAAAAATGTATTTGAACAGAATAATAAAAAAATATGTTCTACCAAGATGACATTGTTCAAAATTACTTGGTCAAAATTAATATCCTTCCAGGAACAGACTACTTTTTTGAGGCATCGTGTAATATAAAGAGAAAAAAAAAGAAAGAAAAATGATGAAAGGACTTCCTTGCTTTTATATCTCATGCTACATGCTCTTTTCTTACATCTCTACTCACAAACCACTCTTCTCTAAAAATGACTCACTTCCCGTTTCCTCACTTTGAAACCTAGTGAATTGTACATATTAAATTTCTTGAATTACATGAGCACTCTGCCCACTAATCCCACTAAAATAGGAGGATTTATGCTAGCATTCCAAACCTCGAACAAATGTCAATATCTGCATTTTACCTAAGTAAACAAAGCTGTCAGGGAATTCCTTTTGCTTTCCTGCTTTCCAGGAAATGTGGAATTCCTTTCTTTCAGCTAATAGATTGGCAGATACTGGAGTGGCAAGCTAGTGGGAATTAGTATGGTATTATAGCTGGGGAAAAGGTGTAGAGCCAGGATAAATATTGTGCTCTCAGCAATAGCTGGTGTTATTCTACCTGGTATGAGGCAGACTAAATTTGCCATCGCTGCTCTGGAGCCTGCACATGACTCTGTGTGCGATGCAAGGGGAAGCAGAGTGTCGCAGAACTAAACCCTCCATACTCACTGGGAAGGTCCAGGGAGAGACCACGAGCTTAAGCATGGACCTGTGTTCGCAAACTCAGATGTGGGACATGAATCCTGGATTCTCCCCTCCCAGTAAAGATTTGTTGGTACGTTGTCTGTGTTCAATGCACACTGTATATACAGGACTTGGAGCAGGGGATAAAGCCATCACTTCCCTTGGAGCACTTATATATGAGCCTGTGATTATATTTCTGGTTTCACATTTTCTTTCTCACTTTTCCATTGAAATAAATCTTGGATTCTTTTCTGCAAGATGTCTCAGTTTCAACCACTTTTTGTTGTTGCCACAGTAACATACATGATGTGAACAAATATTTTTCAAGGTCACAAACTTCAGCTTATTCCGAGATGGATTTGGCGTTGCTTTTGGTCTATTATAGATATTTGGTCAGATTGGGCTAAGGATCACACAATTTCTATCTCCTTTTTGGAATTTAGCACTGCCTGGAAAACCTGCTTCTGTTTCACAATCTCTGACCTTCATAGCTATGTATGAAGAACAGCTTTGATCTGAATTTCAGATGAGGCATCCTTGGACTTTAATGATAGGACAATAGGTACAATTTGGGTTTTAGGAAATGGGGAGTCTTCCATTAAATGTGTAAATGTTACAGACAGTAGCAGGACGGAAATAGCCTTGCCTTGCTGACACATTGAGGTAAACCACTTTCTAAAAGTAGGTACAGGTAGAGAATTTCCTGCAAGATCAGCAAACTTGCTATGATTACTGTTCATGTGCTTACCTCTGTAGCCCAGGGTATGGACTTTATACCGTGGAGAGTCTGAAGTGTCTGGCGCAGTTTCCTCAGACATCGGCCTTTCCAAAGGATGCTGCTTTATTTAGTAAACGGATTTTAAGAGACTTCTGGGAAAAGTTTTGTTGCCTGTGGAGTGCGTTGGGAATAGCTGTCCTTCCAGCGTTTCTGAACAAAACAACCATACACAATTTTCTAAGTTTCCAGGGTACTTCAGTTGATGACTTGAATGGCCTCATCTCTTAGTGTGCTCGTCTGGTCACTTAAACTCAGCTGCTTGTTTGGAACTAAAATAAGCCTTTAAGATACAGCTGCAGGTCAGCTTACAAGAAATTGCTAAGTGATAGGAGTCAAGGTGGATTTATAAAAAATATTAGCTGCAGAACTTTGCTTCCTGGGACTTTCTTGGTACTGTTCAATATTCTTCAATAAATGTACAAAAAGCCCAAGGAGAGTCAGAAGTCATGGTTGCTTGGGAAAGAAAACTAATTAATTATGTGTAGAAAGAATTACTTTGGCTACCAAATGGATTATGTTTTTCCCAGTCCGTTACACCCAACAGGTGGATGTCTCCAAAAGGTGCCCAAGACACATGCATGGAATGATGAATTCCCAGTCACTGCAAGGCAACTGCAAACAAGTGATTTGCCAGGTGTACCTCAGGATAAATAAGCCTTCTAGACCTGACTTGTTTCTTTGAC
This sequence comes from Haliaeetus leucocephalus, assembly GCF_000737465.1. NCBI lineage: Eukaryota > Metazoa > Chordata > Aves > Accipitriformes > Accipitridae > Haliaeetus > Haliaeetus leucocephalus. Next base: position 8,075,018 of record NW_010972653.1, read on the forward strand.
TGCAAGTAAGCACAGATGATTAAAGACAGCAGATCTCAAACACTAATGTGTTGTCCTCCAACTAAGCTTAAGTTTCCAAAAATGCAGAGGCCTCTTGGGCTAAGGAAATTTGTGCTGGATCTTTCTGCTGTTATCAAAACCGTGTAGTCTAAAGTCAGTCAAAACCATGCAAACACTAAGAGCTTTCTGCCAATTTTCAAAACAAAGTTTTATAGGCTCTTCGTGCGCATTCCCTATGTGATTAACAGGATTGCAGATGCCTGATGAGTTTTTAGAGTAGACTGCTTTTTGTTTATCCGCTAGGAAAAAAACCCCAACACATTCTACCCTTCATTTTTGAGTTCTTAAGAGACCAGGTGGCCTTTTTTACTTTACTTTTTACATGCCTTCATTGATGCATTTGTTAAAATACGTGACAGTTTGTATCTGGCCTTCTAGCATAACATTAAGACCAAACTCAGCTCACTAAGAAAGCGACTGAGAGACTCTTACAAGTTGCTACGGGCATTGAATCAAGCTAATATGAATCAGTAAAAATCTACAACACAGAAAGATGCTATCCTTATGTTTCTGTTGCATCATATAAACACACATTGTAATGTTATTACATTATGAGAGATCCATTTTATTATAATATTATTTATTTGTATTTTTTTAATGTTTAGATCTATTTGGCTGAAAATGTACATGTTTGTATGAAGGTATATGAGCCACAGAAAAGGTTATTTCATTCATATGTTTATATGCTTATATTTATACAGATGTATGTGCATGCAGACAAACATTTTCAGTCTAGGAATTTTAGACACTTAAGCTTAATGGAACTTCTTTTTAACATAGTAACCTAATAACTGGCAGCAACCAAGTACTTCTGTGAGAATTTCCATCATTTGTGCATATTGTCATAACGAACAACAAAATGCATTTATTTATAGCATATCAACCTCTTTCCCTAAACATCTAACCTTATGAACATATCGAATGATATATTTCATTACTCAGTGCAAGATTACACCAATTTTTGAGCTGAAGCCCGACAAGCTAGAGTTTTAAGTGGTAATCAGCAATAATGTATTGCTTGTACCTTAATGTCACTATTGGTGATTTAGTGATTAATTATCTGACTGCCATGTAGTGCTTAAAATAATCTAAATGCATAGGCTAAATTAGTTGATCAGGAGAAAAGTCTGTCATGCAAATTCAGTTCTTACAGAACCTTCCTGTCACACTCATCAATGACAGCCTAAGTGGGTCACCAGAGTGGATGGCCCCTGTTAATTTATTTTCTCAGACATGCAATACATATTCATGATATCCTGCTGTTTGTCTGTCACCTCAAAGAAACTCTCCATCTCCTCCAAATTATAATTAATGAAAATATGCACAGTTAGGCTTAGGGGCTTGGAAGAAGAGATACTGGTATTACGTTGCAGGGGGTTGAAATGTATTGTTATCAGCAGTTGTTTGCTAATGTTACTTTGTCCGGTGCCTTCTCTTTTCCTTCTTCCAAAAGACTGATGTAAAAGATCATGTCATAAAAATAAAAATAAAAATTAAAAAAAAAAGTATGTGTGTGTATGTAAATATAAAAGTATATGGAAGCATTATTCACAGGGGAGTCTTTGGTACCATACTATTCTAATCTAAAGTAATTTATTATTCAGGCCATTACAATAAAAGATCTATATGGGAGCTATCCACACAGTCATATTTTTTAAAATTGTACTTGCTTATTTGCCTAGGTTGAGCACTTTTTGATGAGTATGCCTTTTTATCCAGAATTATCCATATTAATACCAGTCATTTCCTGCCATCACCGTGGCATTATACGATATAGGAAAAGATACATTGTATGTATTTTTTTTATATCTTACAGACCTAAACAAATACACCTTTTACCCAAACTAGTGAAAAGACAGAGGTAAAAACATGCAAACAAATGCACATTACTATACAAGTAATGGCAATAGCAATGAGATAAATTGTATAGTCATATGATAAATTGCTAAACCATGCTATAAATAAAATTAATCTCATGCTTCTCCAATTTATCAGTTACCTTTGACTGTCTCATCCTTTTCATGCCGCTAATCCATCTCCTCTAAGACTGGCTTGAATATTCCACACCTCTGAACAGCTTCAGACAACTGCCTGTTAAGTAAGAAAAAAAGAAAATCCTACTACTAAAGAAGAGGTTGTTCCATATGGAGCTTCTCCAGCACTTACATCTCACAACACCCCAAAATGTGTAACACCGAGTCCTGGAAAAGTTGTTATTATTGTGTTATATTTTGCTCTGCATTGGGCTGTGTTCATCCCCCTGTTCTTATCAGAATCACAGGCCTACTTTCAAAACATTATAGGTAATTTGGGTGTAATAACGTCTTCGTTTCAATGCTGTCTTTATTCCCTGTTAATGAATGACAACTGAGTTTAATTTTATCAAAATACAAAAGTTTTAAAATATGAAATTTATGTACATGTTTGCAGTCATTTTGCATTCCTTCTGGTCAGAAGGAGGGGCATTACTACAGAAAAATAACAGAAATAATAATTTTTTAACAGTTCTACACATTTGAAAAATAGTTCTCTTCTGTTGATAATATGTGAGAAATTCATGACAGTGAAGTGGAAGGATTTTATTGCTGACCTGCATGACTTACTTGTGGCTTTGTCACTCATAAATAATGTATTCAGCCCCAACTCATGCCACTGAAACATTTATACCACAACACATCATTGTGTATGTTATATAAATATTTATTATGATGAATTATTAAAATGAGAAATGAATATTTATTCTTCTTGCAGCATGAGTATATGCATGTATGTATATTCTGTGTTTATATAGATATGCACATACAAAAACATTTAGGTAGCTCTAAATATTGGATATACATGGATATACATGTAGGTTCTATATATGTATACTCTCATGTATATACATGTATATGCACATCTGGATGTACACACAGAGTTGTAATTCTGGAAGGCTGTAAACATGCTCTTTATAGACGTGCATTATTTATAAATAGAAGCATCCACATGAAAGGTAGAGTTATGTACATTTAATTTTTTTTATTATCTATGATTAATTCTGACAGGATCATGGCTTAGCTGCAACTATCATAACAAAGGCAGGGCAAAGGCCTCAGTCGAACAGAATCCAAGTCTCTGAGAACACGGCGTCTTTCATTAGCCAAGATTTACAACACAGGAGAATTCTTTCAGCCACTGTTTTCACACGTTTGTCTGCTTATAGCAAAAAAAAAAAAAAAAAAAAAAAAAAAAAAATTTACTATATAGCTTTTGTGATACCCAAAATGCATTTAAAGGAACACTGTTAGATTGTGATTCAGATGGCTCCCTACAACAGATGCCTGTTGAATGCTGGAGCCTGTCTGGGTACATCTATCTAATCATATCTGATTTCATAGACTGTTGGCACATTTTTTAAAAATTTGCCAGGAAATCATAAGACAGCACAGAGAGAGAGAACAGAGAGCAAGCTATGACCAGTTCTAAGGGAAACACAGGCGAAGGAAAGAGCTTGGGAACCAGACATGAGATGCATTTTCCAGTCTCTGAGAAACTTTTCATTGCACACCATGACATAAAACATTCCAAAGTGGGATGCACATTTGAAATATTAATAGGAATGCATCGAGCTCCATAGACAGCCACTTATTTCCCCATTTGCTATGTACAAAGCAAAGGATTAACACCACTGGCAATATTTGTGTCAGGCCATACTGATTAATTTAATATTCTGATTGGATGAGCAGCAGAGCTTTAACGGCTGTTAACTTTCTGGCAAGCAGTGCTGAGAAGGTGATAATGAGATTAACATTTGGAGGACCTGATTTGCTTTTGCGCTGTATTTAATTACTACTTTGACACCAACTGGTATGCACTATGGATTGTGCAGATATGCTGATAGATATCCGTATTTGCTAAACTATAATATTGGCTTTAAATAAATGTGTTAAATTCTATGATTTTAAAAATGCTTTGCACAAGACATGAAAAATATGTAATCTTATGCTCAATTAATAGCACCTTAAAGAGGATATTTGGAGTAAGCAGAGTGCCTACAGGGAATGAAGAAAGGGATTGATCAGCAAAGAAAGTTGTACATTAAAGGCTAGGAAATATAAAGTAAGGATTGCCAAATATTGACTGAGCTGATCAAGCTGACTTAGATTTTGCAAAGGAAATTAAAAGAAATCTTAAAAAGGTCCTGAGCTCTATGAAAAGCAGAACAGAGAGGAAAAGGAGACATTAGTGCAATCAGGTCTGGGTAAAGAATTTGGCATTTCTGTCTTTAAAAAAAGCAGCATGGTTTGGCTCACTCTTTTGGAAGATTCTGTAGGAGCTTAATAATGTCATGTAAAGCTTAAGCTGAATTTTGAAATACAAAGTAATTAAGAATACAGGCTAAACAACACAGAAGAAGTGCAGCCTTTCCCTACACCAACTCATAATTCCTTAACCTGGTTTTCTGAACAAGTGGAATGTGGTATTGACTAGCCATGGATGAAAGGAGAAAAGACAACAGGTAAGGCTATCAGGTTGGAAGGAATTTTTTACAGAGATGGTCAACTATTGCTCTTGGCACTAGTCTTAATGACTTTTTAAATAAGTTGTTGCTAAAGGCAGAAAGATGACATTTGCTTAATGAAAACTTGAATTTATACATAAAAACTCATGTTGTTGTTACTTGGTTTACCATAAAAAGCTTACTAGGACTACAGTCCATTTATAAGCAGTTTAGACTTTGAGGAAGCATAGTGTTTTAAATGTATATCTTCTAAACACACAGTTTGTACTTGTTTGTACAGGATCATATACATAGTTCTCAGTTTTCACTGGCTGAGCAAACCATGTTATTTAATTACCTTGACCTCCATGAATGAAACTCAAGAGAGGCCTCCTTTTAGACAGCTATTTTTTTGGACCCAACTTCAAGCTGAAACAATCACTGTGGAAAAAACAGAGCACACTGGGACTGTAAATACATAGAGTATGTCCTTCAGGACCATTCTCATCTCAATAGCAGATGTGTTGGAAAGCAGGAAATAGAGAGAGAGGATCCAAGTGACATATATACAAAAGCCCATTTTGCTGTTCTACAACTGCAAATGCAATTTTCACACACTGTGTAAGTTCATTTACACTCTTAGTGCAGTGGAAAGGGCCTTAGGCTAAATAAGAACCAGATCTTTTGCTTGAGGTACTGCTGTCTCTTTGTAATAACTAATTGATATCCTTTGCAGGTCTCTTTTGCTGATGAAGTGTCCTCTAGGTATCAAAGGTCAGGTTCACCGAAAGAGACCCTGGGATGATTTTCTTTCTCTTCTGTTGATTACTTGTGTAATATTAAGCATATTATTTATTTTCATCTCATTTACATTTATAATATTTTCCTCCCTCACAACACTGAAAAGTTTACTCACTGATTTGGGACCAATTCAATGAAATGACAGCTCTCATAGTTGGAGTACTAGATAATAGCTAGCAGTACTGCTGTGAATTGGTGATTTGTAGATCCCCACTACTTTCCCATCAGTTTTGTGGAAGCCGATACTTTCCAAAGAGATCATCCAGTTTCAGCCTTTGCCACTGTTTCAGCTTTGATGTCAACTTCACAGAAGCCATTTGTCATAACTTCAAAGCTAAAACAGTCAAATGGGACAGACAGCCCTGAGCCAACTGAAGGAGGATCTGTTGAGCCGCTATGACTAGATATATAACACAGGAGGTTGTGCTAAAGGCTTCTACGGCATTGTTCAGGAAATCTGCCATCATCCTGGCATGCTGGGAACACAATGTACCTGCTGCACAAGTCCAGCAAAAAGGTGATAAATCTGATGCTTGTGGGATTCCTTAGATTTCCTGTGCATATGTCATGGTTTTCATTTATACAAATGCAACCACAAATTTTTTAATGTCCATAAGGGTAAAAGATGTCTTAAATCTGAAACTGATTAAGCCATCACTTCCTACACTTCCTTCAAATTCCTTTCTGTATGACCAGGGCTCAATCCTCCTCCAACTGCAAACCTCTCAGGACCAACAAGAGAAATAAATTTCAGCAAGGCAAGAATGAAATTAATAATCAATGATGCTTAAGAAGTTGAGTCCACTTTGCTAGGTCTTGAACTTTTGGTTCAAATCCATGGTGCATTCCAAGGAAATCTTAAAGCTGTAAAGAAAGAGAGACTTAGGGAAATATCTACAGTACAGCTTGAAAGTGTCCAAACTGAACTGTGGTTCTTTGGCACCGTAAAAGGAAAATTGTCTAAATTTTTTTGAATTATTTTGCTGACTAATTTAGACCTTTTGCTGACTGAAGGTAGAAGTCTTCTTCAGGTTTCTTTTACTGAAAAACCTGCCACAGAGATTGCAGAGAGATTTTCTCAGTTGTTGAGGAGACCAAGTAACTGTTTAGTGATGGAATTGTAAACATCATGAATCTCCCTAGACCTAGCAATCAAACCAAAAAATACTATAAAGAGCAAGACAACAGTGTTACTAATTTTAAGAAAAGATTATTACTCAATAATACACAAAGGATGGGCAAATTTGCATTTGAGCAGTAGTATTAGTTTGTGCTGAAGTGTCCTCATTGTTGATTTATATTCCTAACAGTGCTTTTCAGTCACACCCTGGACATTACACATCTGTCTGCCCACTATAAGCCTTTTTTTTTCCTCCTTTTTTGTTTACTTCACTAATATTTGAAATGCAATCCAAGGCATCTTGCTTATTATACTGGAGAGACTTCAAATTTGCTTTTGTACAATCGGAGCTAATTGTCTGAGACAATTTACATCCATCAGCACAGTGTTTTATGGCTTTCAGACTCAGTGTAAAATGAATAGATAAGAGAGCTGAAATCATTATTCTCCTTTATTACTGGAGATGTGCTGGCTAATCTGAGAGTAATTTGAATGCTAGAGGCCCATCAAACACTGGACATCTGTCAAGCTCTAGTTTCAGCCACTAGTTCACAATCTGTGCCACTTAGCAGCCTCCTCTTTTTCTATCCTGAACATTTCCCAGGCAAGAACAGAAGTTGTAGTTAGTTATTTAGCATATGTATTTTTTTCTTTTCTTGTTTGAAGAGTTATTTGGAAAGATTTCTAATTTTACTTTTTGGTTAAGACTTAATTTTCATGCTGTTGGAGAGTGACATTTTTGTAAATTTTTATGAGAATTCTAGGATTTCATTGCCATCTTAGCATCATTATCAGATAGAAATCAGAGAAAAAAAGACCAACTGTCAGTTGCCACTGTTTCCCTCATCTTCACACAGGTTGTAGGTGCTGTACACAAAGCCACAGAACTGTGCAAGGGAAAAAAAAAAACGGAAAATTGAGAAAAGAAAAAAACAGGTCTAGGAGGGAGACTGTAAATAATAACTATGGGGGACAGAGACTTTGCAACAGAGGAAACAACATTTGAGAGGTATGGGGAAAATAAGGGTGAGAAGTAGCCTGGCAAGAGAGAAGAGAAACCAGAGAGAGTTAGCATTTATAAGTAAGAATTTGGAAATGCTTGGTGAAAACCAAGGAAAAAAAGAGGAGACCTGGAAAAAGGGTACTATAATTGGGAATGGAAAAGGAAACATGTAGAGAAAATGAGGTAGCTAGTAGGGAAGCATCATAAGAAAGGAAAAGAAAAAGGACAGGCTGCAAATCTATTCCAAAGATGCAGAAAAGTTCAAATAGGGAGAAGAATATTATCTGTTACATGAAAAAAAAATTATTATTTTTCATTCAGAAGAAGATAAACTTGGCATTATATTCAAGGAAATTTCAGAAAAAAACCCACAATTGCAGATGTTACAGTCACTTCTGTAGTGCTTAGTTGGTATCAGAAATTCCACAGCAGACATACATATGCTATACTCTCCCTATTTCTCCCCCCCTTTCTCCAGGGCAATAGATGTCTATATATTGGAAGATACCCTGACAGGAATTGCCACTTGTGTATCCAAGACTTTGACATAGTGTTGGGCTATGGCTGCAGAGTTTGGAGAAAGAGTGAGCAGTCAGGAATCACCTGGTGTCAGAGGAAGCTTCCTTCCAGGGCCACAAAAACTACAGATTTCCTCATGTCTGATACCAGACAGCCTACATATATCCAGAGATTTCATGCCAAAAGTCTGGATATTCTTACCATACAGATCACTTACATACTGATTAACTGAAGTGTGTCTGGGTCTCAGTATCATTTAGCAAGGAGACCATATCATCTCATTATCGTCTCATGAGATACACTAAACAGCGGGTCACAATGTATTTTTTTTAGTATCACTAACTATTCTGTTTAATTTAATCATGCCCTTTCTATTAATTCCCATCTAAAATAAACCATCTCATTCTTTTTATGCATGTTATGAATTTCTTTGCATAGCTTTAATGATTCTTGCTGCCCTTCCCTAAATTATCTTTTATTCTTCTGTCCCTGTTTTGACTAGGACTGAACACAGTATTTTGGATGCAGGGCTACCACTGAGATATATGTTGTATTATTTACAGCTAACAAGTATTCCTTCTTAAGTAATCAAACTAGCCACTTGGAGAATCTGTGATGCAAATGTCCATGAGGAATTTTCATCCTCATGGGTTATGAAAGTGCTTCCTGCAGGTTTATTCATATTAGCAAGCTTTTTCATAAATGTCCGTAGGGCCAAACAAATGTTCCTGTCAATAATCAACTTTGAAACACAGGTTATTTTTTCCACATTTAATGCTGCGTGCCTCTTTTACTCCTCCATCCAGCAAAGTTTACCTATGCCCATTAGTCATAAATTTTACAAAATTCAGCAGATTTGTGAAATTGAGTTTTCTTTAGGAATACGCAAACTTGCTTATAAAATGTAAAACGAAAAACTAAATTAAGCTGAGCTAGAAACCTCTTTTTCTGCTTAATCTTGTAACACCTAAAATCTAGTTTGCTTTGTCTCTAGTATACTTTGAATGCAGGCATCTCCCCAAAACTACAAAACGCTTTACAATGTAATTACTGTGTTGATATGGAAAGAATTTAATATTATACTGCCTTGTTCTTAAAGAACTGTAATTGGGTCCTTTTGTGCATTTCTGAGGACTAATGCATAGTTTGATATCTAACAACTTTCTTGGAAGTTCTAGGTAACATGTTGGTGTCATTATTATTAATAGTAATGCATTACAGAGCCTAATTTACACAAGTCTCTCATGTTTCTCTATACATGTAAACAGTACCAAAAAAGTTTCCTGGTGCTGTTCGTCCATGGTCTGTAATGTGGAGGTGTTGAGATGGTAGAACAGTCACTGTATTTGGACTGAAGCCATCTAACGTTCTCCCAGGCAATTCTGTTGCTCAGTTTGGGATCATTTCCTGATGCCAGTCTGCATGATGCTACTGTCTTCTAGAGGGTAATAAATAGAAGGTAGTAGTACGGCTGCACTATGTGTTATCCAGTTGGCTGCAGAACCAGTGAACTGATATTGAAGTCCCAGGTATATTACACCTACTAGCATGGATGTAGCTTGTGTACTGGCTGATATACTACACAAAGCAATAAACAGTTATTTCTAAAATAGGTTGCTGTGAAAAGGGAAGGAAGCAGTAATATCTCCTTATAACTAATAAGGAACTGCGAGATGAATGACTGACATGTTTTGGAAACCAATTAGATGCACCAAAATAAATCGTTTGATTTTTACAGAGCTAAGCTTACAAGATGTATAGCCCTTCTCAAAGCTTGTCAGTAAATATCATAAGACAGGAATAGAAAGAAAAAAAAACCCTGGATTTTGGATAATCTTGAAAATAAACAGCCTTGTTGTGGTGAAAATTGAATTGTTTTGATAATACAGTCCCAAATTTCTACAAGAAATCATTAGCTGAATGGGGAACTTAATCCTGCTTCCTGGATCCCACAGATGTACTTCTGATATTTGCAAATAGAGTCTCTCCTACAGGGTGAATGGTGTATATGACTCAGATTATCCACTGCTAAAATATAACACATATATTTTTTTAATACATTGCAGTTAATGTGTCATAAGGCTTAATTTACAGTATGTAAAATAAGATTTTGAAAGATTCGGAAGTGTGACATTGCTTTTTTAACTGCACCTCTTTAATTACAATCCTTCAGCAGTCAAATTACAGTACATAATACATATGATATTTTTTGTGGACTGTTATCTTTTATTTTCAAAAGTAGTTTGCTCTGTCTTTCACTGGAAATAAAAAAGAACAAAGGGAAAGGAAGAGTTTAGTAAATCTATTTTACAGATGATTTTCTACTGAACTCAAGCATTTACACTATTGTATCTGTGATCAGAATATGACTCAGATTAAAATTCATTTTAGCACAGATTGATGCTACTTTACTGACCTATGCAAAGCATGGAAGAGAGATGAGTAATAGTAATCTCTGTTTGAGAAATGATGTGTCAGGTACAGTATGAAGCAAATGATCTTCTGAGGTTGTACATCAATTAGACATGTACAATAATTGTGCAGGGATAAGGATTTGTGAATGATTTTTAAAATAATCAGGAAGTCTTCAAAACCTGTACAGTAATAGACTATCCTGCAGTTCTCACTGTTCACTGATCCATATCCTCAGTTTATGATCTGACTTTAGTGGCTCTGCAGATTCACAGTAGCTGAGGGTCTGGCCCCTAAGCTAACAATGTGCATGGTTTTTTTCTGTGTCAGACACCAGGGAATATGCAGTCTTGTTTTAGCTAGGGGTCAGGAGCAGATGCTTAGGGAAAGTGTAAAATCAAGCTAAATGTAGTTTCCTTCTACCTTCTGGCAAATAGAGGGTTGCATCTGAAAATGGACACTGCAGTAAGACTCTGTTGGGTGCCAAGCAAAGGAGGGAGATCTATCTGCTTGGATGTACCATACAACCAAAATTTGTAATGCTGTTAGAATTTAACTCCGCAATCTACTCCCAGGTTCTGGTCCTCCACTTGTCCACATTGCATAAAGGTTAGTTTAATCCTATCTCCAATATTGGAATGAAAAGACTAGTTCCCTCTAAAACGAATCCCAGATTTTTATTCCTGGAAACATTTTGCATTAGGCTGATCCCAGTATTACCCAGTATGGAAAATACCATACCTGTTTTGGTTCCCTTCACCCTACACAGTCCTCTAGAACCACTCCACTCTCAAAAATTTCCAAATGCTTTCATGCTATAAACTGGAGTATGTCACACATACTAGTAGTTTCATGTTATAAAGACAGTAAAAGTGGAAAAGAAAGTGGTGTCAGTAGAGTCTCCACTCTTCTGTATTTGCATCTAACATAGGAATGTGTCTCAGCTATATTTCTAATTACATTTAGAGGAGGAGGAATATTTCAAATCAAGATTACATCTAAGGAAATACTGGGAGGCTACCTTAATACTGGATTCTTCATCTGCTTGGGTTAGACTGATGTCTTTTCATTATCCTTTATTGCATAGACTGGTCTTTTGGTGATAACTAAAGCTGGGGATTAAGGGTCTGGTGTCTACTGATTTGAAAGCAAATCTATACCTGAACTTTTTGAGGTTCAAGGAGTTAGAGAGGGAGCTGGTGCTAAAAATTCATCAGAGTCTCTTTTTGTATAGAGATTAGTCCTTATAATAAAAAGTTCCCAGGTTATGCTGGCGTTTGGGAATATAACCTCTAATTAATCTAATTCATTACTGGTTCTCCAAGACCCATGTACTAGCTAGAAAGAGGTATTCAGAATTTCTAAAACCTTCTGGTTTCCTGTAATCTATTGTTAACTTTAACAGACCCTGAAGAAAGGGAGCAGATTGCTGTTGATGAGGATCAAAGCTGGGGTTTTGGTTTTTTTTTTTTTTCCTTTTTTTTTTTTTTTTGCTTTTTTGGCATAGTTACAAATCCATTTATCCATTTGGCATCATAATGTTTGGATTAGATTTGGGGTTAGGGCTTACTAAGAGCCAATCACTCTGCTACAATTAACTTTAGAGCTAAGGCTGAGATTTCATGTAGAATTTGGGAATATAAAGCTTCAAAACTTCAGATCATTACTGCAGAGTTAGAAGTTAGGAAGAGGAAATGCTGTCCACAAAAGATGGTATCACGTGTTTCATTCACTGTAGGCTGTAAGTAGAGACTGGAGTAGAGTGTGAGTTTGGGGAGGGACTTGGGAATAAACCTTCAAAATCCCATTTTATTAACAGTCACTGAAGGACCCACAGAATTAGGGAAAGGTCCAATGAGTCATGTTCTCTTTTAAGGTACAATTGGTCCTTCAATAATTAAAGTTAAGTTTAATTAGGGTTAGAATTCAAGGGTGTTGTTAGGGTTAGAATTTGAGAATGTACACATTCAGAGCCGTGATTACTTCTGGATTCAAAAGTGCCTGCAGGGCTAGGAAGAGGGCATGGTGTTAATAGGATCGAAATAATAGGATCTTATTTAGCTCAGGGATTTATTTCCTGGCTCTAATTACCATTATAGTAAGGACAGGGTTAGGAATAAAAAGGGTTTGAAAAATCTGTATTTTCCAGCTTACTTCTGAGACTTGCAAGGACTGCACAGTCATGCAGGAAGTTGGTCTCTTCATAGATGTGGGTGTTTACATGAACTGTTACAGTGGTTAAGGGTTTTATGATTACAGCTTGATTATCTATTTCATTTGGGAGCTTTTACTTTGGTGTGTGCTGCAGAGTTCAATGGATTAGGAAGCTGGTTTTTATCAGACCTATCCTCTTCCTTATGGACTTTCCCACTCACAGGATGTGAGGGCTCTGCGCAAGTTTGTAAGGTTTGGGTTTGGGAATTATAAGCTACATTGGTCTGCTTCACAAACATACCTGCCAGAATTTGCAGAGTGAAAAATAGGGTTAGTATTCATAACCACCATGGCCTCATCTTTCTTTAAGACCATGGATAGATACCTTCGCAGTGGGCTTAGGGTTAAGGTGAGAGTAGTGCTAGCATTCAGTCTGGGTGCTCACGGTAGTGGAGAAAGCACATCGAGAAAGCTGATGGTGGCAGTTCTTTTAGAGCCCTAGTACTGTCAGTGACCATCATCAGGGCTTATTCTGGTGGTGAAAGTAGTGGTGATGATGGTGGTCTCCTTTTCAGGCTGGACAGGAGTGCTGTCAGTGGTGATATCTGTAGTTGAGGGTAAGAGGTAGAAGTGCAGTATGCAGGCAAAAGTGATGATGCAGGGGACAACCCCCAGAACATCACAGGAGGTGGGACTGTGCTCCTTCCTCTCCCCACTCTGCACCTACTGTGGAAGTGTGCTCATCAGTGAGAGGTTGGAGTCAGGGCCCATGTAAGCTGAAGGCGGTGGCGTGTTTTGCAGAGACCAGTAAGATGTGGAGGGGGCTGATCTTGAAGGCTGTCACATTTTCTTCTCATATAAAGGACCAGCCAGTGCCCCAGAAACAGGGGTAGAGGCATGGTTTGGGTGTGGGAAGTTGATTCCTGGGTGTGTTGGGTAGCATGCTAACTTGAGAGGGAAGAATTTGACTTCTTGTTACAGCCACACCTCCTCTTGAATGTGATGTGGAGGTTCCCTCTGAGCGTGTAAGACTGAGAGGTGGATTTGGGTCAGGGTTTGGAAAGCTGCCTCTCATGAGACCACATTTGCTGATGTTTGAGATGGTTCTGAGCGTGATTTAGAGGTTAGGATCCCTCAGTTCACCTCTTAAGGATAGTCAGCAAGTCACTTCATGTTTATCAGATCTTCAGAAGATCCTGATCATCTTTGATTAGGATTAGGATTCTGTTCCCTAACCTTAAAACATACAAGCTACTGTATTCTCTTCAAACATTCTGAAATAAGAAGTGGGTTGAACTTCATGATGCTCAGGGTACTACTGTTCAGTTTGCTTATGTAAAGCTTATCTGTGAAGTCAGGAAGAAGCAAAGGTTCCAGGGAAAGCTGGTGCCTTGTAGCTTTAAGGGAACTTTAAGGGAACTTGAGTCATGAAATGGAATATATTGTCTATGTTCTCAACCACTCCAGCTACTGAACCAAGCATTTGTCTCGGGTTGTATTGAGGGCATCTGCCACTTCAAAAAGACCAGTATTTTTGTTCTTGAAACTCAGAGTACTTACAGGGATTTAGAAGATCAGAGTCTGTCAAGCCACTCATCCCATCTTCTCTTACAGTTGGTTGACATGCTATAAGGTTTGAAGGCAAAATTGCTGTTTCTATTGAGTGGGCAATAAAAAGACACAGGAACTCAGTGTATTGGTATATTTTTGTAGAGGATTTTGAGGTAGGAAAAGGGCTGATCTTGAAGGTTGCCATTGTATCATCTTTCAGGTGATGGCCCCATCAGGTCTGTATTATAAGGTTTAAACACAAAGGAGACATAATTAAGGTCAGGACTTGGAAATGTAATCCTTTAGGGAACTGGTTCTGAGGGTATGCTGAACTCAGGAGAGGAATGTTACACACCATCAGAGCCACACCTGTACAAGTTCTGGCAGACGGGACCTTCAGAACGTTTAGGAACAAGGTGAGGATTCAGCTCAGTTTGAGAGTTTTTGTATCATACCTTAGAGGGTCTTGACATTGAGTCAGAAGCTCTGTGTCCATCAATACTCTGAAGACGCCTTCTACTGAAAGCTAGTTCAAGTAAGTGGGAATAAAGTGGCCAAAGCCAGATGAAAGAGGCAATTTAATAGAAAAAGATGTTTGATAATTAGGAAATGTGTCAAAACATGTTACTAAAGGCTCATAATTCATAAGCCCATAATTACAATTTCACTGGTTACAAAACAAAATTTAGTTAAGGAACAGCTATAAAACTAAGAAAACTGTTGATAGGAGGAGAAAGTAATGCAATTCAACCGATAAAGTTATAGAACATAAGAAAATATGTATCACCAGCAGAGTGAAAGATAATAACTTCAAACAACTCCTTATAATACTAATAATGAAAAAGGAAACTTTAATAGGTGAAGAAATGGCAGAATTTCGAACTCTAACAATGCAGGAAAGTTCTCTAGGGAACAGATATTGTGGACATATGAAATTAAATACCTTCTGTGTCAGTTGTAATCTAATAGGAATGTAGCTTATACTGAATGGAGTAGAAATTAACAGGGTGAAACTATAAACAAGGAGTCATCAATGAGCTGTTGCATTTATAATTGGGTTCTGTTGGTAGTGCTATACTGTATTTAATGGCTTGGAAGAAAACATTAAAGTTATCTAGTATTACAAATGATGTAATGATTGAGGACAGGTGACCAGTTCAGAATAATCTGAATCACCTGGACACCTAGCAACAAGCAAAGTACATGGTGATATGCCCAAACACAAATTTGTGCAGATAATAATAGAAAGGGTAGGCTACACTTGGAAGGAGTGGGGGTGTCTCTGTGCAAGACTAGAGATTCCAAAAGCACCTTGGGGACCACAGTAAAAATTTAAGCAAATAGGTGCATCTGATGCAGCAGGACCTGCAGGGCTAATGCCAAATTTACAGGGGAATCTAAGGAGAAAAATGTCTTATTTCTATGCTTTTCACACTTTCAAAAATTTCTTGCAAAATGTATTAGCTCCCATGTTATCATCATTATGTTTTACTTTATAAACTTATCTAGTTTAAATATATTCATTTTGAACATAGCAAAATAATACCAATGACTAATGGAGCTTGATAGCTTCCCTTTGCTGAGATAATTTCAATATCGCTGATAAGTTTCTTCTCTAATAGTCTATTGTGTTTTTTCTTTTACATCTGAATTTTATGGATTTTTGGCAACAGAAGATTCTTCTTTTAGATTAAAGGACAGTCAAGTGTGTCTTCATTCTGACTGAACTAGCTCCCATACCTGAAGTTGTAAAACACTGGGGACTCTTCCCTTTTATAACGAGGGTGTGCTTATCAGCTTATAGAATTGGCTGTATACCTGTGCACCTATTTCTAATATTTCTAAGTACAGACAAGTTCATCCTTTGCAGAGAGATTCTGTGATACAATCTGTTTCTCTCCATCTCCAGTCTCATTGACTGTTTGCATAATTTCAGTGATAGGACTGTATTTTTCCCTTTCTGATTGGAGAAGTCAACCTAAGAGAAAAAAACCCCACCACATTTCCAAAGGAGGTAATTTGTCTTCACTGTTTATAGTCCACAATAAATACTGACTGCAGCTATTGAGAAGATAAAATATTATCTTTCATTATTTCATGGAAATACTCATTGCTCTCAAGTGCTGGAACTGAGATATTTACTTTCAGGAGTGCAAATAATGATAATATTACTATTTTATATTATCCTAAAGTCATATTCCTGCATGCAAGCTTCATTTTTTCTTATAATTAACTGTCTTCAAGTATTTAAGATCTATTGAGAAGACAGCTGGGATAACAGGTTTACTGGGGAAAAATTTTTCTTCAAGAGGATCCCCATCAAGTGAGTTGCAATCTCAAGTTCTTGCAGCTCTGAATAACATAGTAACATTAAGGACCAGTGAATGAATATTGAACTTCCTACAGCATTCCTTAAGCAAAATGTATAGTGGATGAAATCTTTTAAACATATTTTAGCGGACCCGATTCAGTTTTTACGTGCAATTTCCTTTGTATTTGATGTGTTGAATTTGTAGGACAGCTTATTACTTTAGACAATCTCAATGACTTTCATTGAAAAGAAGAGTGGTCAGTACCTGGTGGAACAGGTTCAGGGAGTTGTGCAAATTGGTTTTGTATGTATGACTCACTTACCCAAGAAAATACAAGTAACCTGAGGATATGCTGCCTGCAAGGAGTTTTGACACCACTGCATCCATGCCATGACGGAGGTGAAACTCTCCAGCTCAGCACCAGTACAGTGAAAGGCAACCAGAAGTTATGAGGTTGGCAGGATCCCTGAAACCAGTGGCACTCAAATTAAATGGAAGACAGCTTTTACTTTTAATAAAAAAACAGAAGCTGGAGACAGATGAATCATTTCAGGCATAGAAGCTCCTTTTCTGTAACTTCTTCCATTTCTAATGCTGAAAGTGAGCAGATTTCTCCCTGAGACTCTGTCATGACCAGAAGAAGTGCTAATCCCTGTGTTCCCTGTCTTTGACATGAAGATGGAGACAAAACTCACTATTTTAAAAGTTTGTGTCTTACTGTTCCAAAGGCAATGTTTGCAGCACTAACAGTGGCAAGCAAAATGAAAAAACTTTCATGTGAGATTTTTGTCCATTTTTGTATACTGTGAAAATGCAAACAGACAATAGTCTTGGGATGAAAAATGAACAAATAGTCACACAGAAGAGCATCCCACTTTTGGAGATGTGGGATTTTGAGCCCCATTTCTTCTAATCTTGGGACACAGATTTAATTAAAACCTGAAGAATTATGGTGCAATTGAGTCATATATTTGATTTTACCCATTAGACTTTGATGGAATACTGAGATGTGAATAGAAAGCACAAATATAGTATTCCAATTACACAGGAGTAATTGTTCCTCTTCTTTTCCTTGTCTTTGTACAGCATCAAACCCAGAAATATCTGTTATTTTGCCTGGGCTAGGGACTCTGCAGAAGATACTGACAGTTTGGTCCTTTGACATTTAAACGAATAAGGCAAAGGCAGACTTCTGTGATTTTTACTCTGGCTCTAGACTTGACAATAAGAGATCAAAGAAGTTATAGGAGTGTGAAATAAAGGAGGTGGAGGGGAAAAAGGAAAGGAAAGTCATGAGTATTGAATATTCAGTTATCAAGCGTGATTAATGCAAGTGATTTAAGGGCAAAATCTACAAAATAATAAAGCTTTGACTGTTTTCCTGATATGGCTGTTATTAAACAAGAATCAATAGTTGAAAACACGCTTAGATCAGTCAAAACTTTGCAAGTAATAATAGAGTGTAAGGTTGATTATGGCAACACATCTAGACTGAATAAGACTTCAAGTGCATTCGTTTTTGGCTAGTCATAAAAAGAGATCAAAAGCATGAGTCTAGAAGGACTGATAGCTAAATGTTAATATTACACTCAATTTATTTGTAGGGAGGTCAACTTTATTTTAAAGTTCTTTATTAGTGATATAATTTATCCAGAGCAGTACAAAAACATTTATGTGGAGAAGTGAACGGGTAGCAAGTAGCCTAGCTATGCTTTAATCAAAACAAAAGGAAGGCTGAGCAGGGAATGTGTCTGGAATGTAACAAAGGAAACCAGGAAGATCATGACAGACCACATCAAGCATCCTGCAGATAAAAAGACCAATTTCCACAAAAATAACCCCAAATCCAAACACATAAAACAACCAACATTTGTTTTGAAGGTTACATTCCTCACCTTGCTCTCCCACAAGTCTATTTCATTCTAAGGATGAAATTTTCTTGAAGCTAAATGATTTTGTAACTGACTTACTTTGGTCTAATTTACCTTTTAATTTTCATATGGAAATAACAGCTGCATCATGCCAATGTGTAAATACCCTTTATAAGCAGAGTTATTCTGTTGTAATGAATCCTACCAGTTACGAACAGAAACCCCATCATTCTCACCCCCACTATCCTGATAACAAAAACAGATCCTGAACTACAGTTTGCATTGCCCAAGTGACTCCACAGAGAGTGGAGGAGGGAGCTGTATATTAAGGTGAAAACCCCGTTATACCTTTACTGGTTTTTTTGTTTGTTTTTTAAGATTCTATTTTTGTGGCATGCTCCTTATTTATTGGCTGAATGCCCAAATAACTTTGGACAAAATTATTCATTAAGGATTGCCACAAAAATGTACTTTTTTTAGCAAAAAAATAAATTATTAAATTGTTAGGAAGGTGAAAAGAAGAAGGCAAAATAAAAGGATCAAAATGGAGTGGACATGCTGGACCTTGTTAACTCCTGAGTGCTGTCACTGAGGAGGTGTACAGCGCAAGTGAATTCAGTCTGGTTTAATGTGTTCTATATGTGTGTATTGGAGCAAATTAGGTTCTGCTGATCTTCAGCTTGGATCACTATTTGCCCCCCTGTAAGTGACATAAAATGCTCCTGAGTGAGAGAGTAGCACTAAAGCTTACAAAGCAGCCACCTAAATGATGGCACAAGACGTACCATGACCAGACAGGTCTAAGAGAGGTGGAGAGCCATCGGGAGAGCACAGAAGACAGCAGAAGGGAGGGAGAGAGTACTGAATAAGCAGCCCTGGAAGACTTCAGAGTGACTGACAGCTCAATCTGTGAAGGAGACAGGACAAGATGACAAAAGCAGATATGAACTTCACTGGACGGGCAACGAGTGGGAATAGTATTGTGCTCAGAATAGTCAAGTTTTGGGGCATCTAGCAGGAAATATTGGCATTCGGATGTGCTCTGATTTACAAAAGCCAACTTCTCATATTTCTGACTACTAAGAACACTATATTTGTATTAATCAGGTAAAACAATTACAAGGTGTAAAGTATTTGCAAAAAAAAGAATTAGAAACCAAATGCTAAACTAACTTCGTATATCTGCTTTTTAAAAACCATTCATTTTAATGTTTTAAAGTGATATGGATTTTCTAAGACTTCAGGGACATTGCAATAGCAAAGGGTGAACATTAGTATTTTTTCCTGTTTCATTTTAAGTTAAAGCCTTAGCAGAAATGTAATGAAAATACTTTCTTTTTATTCAAGTTTGAAAATAGATAGGCCTTCAGTATACACTCAGTCATACAAACTTCTCACAATCTTACAACAAGTTTTTTGTTTTATTATGATTACTACTCCTGCTCAGGTGGTTTTTTTTGTTTCTTTGGGGGCTGGGTTTTTTTGCCTTATGGCTGCTTTCAGAAAGAATATCAATCCATTTTGTCTGTCATGTTGCTTATTTGAGAGGAGACTCTAAATCACTCCAAATCAGTACTATTTAAATTTTTTTTTTTAGACATACATAGATGTCTGATTAACTTACATGGGACCAAACAGTAGCATCAAACATCCATTCTCTTCTATTGGTTCATCAGGATCTCTGTCTGCTACTGAAAAATGAAGCTTTTCACTATTAGAAGTAGTCAGCCAATACAGATAAAATGATTTCTGGGTGACCTGATCCAGTAAGCACTTTCCAGGTATATTGCTCACTACCATCAGGAACAGTGGGAATTCTACATACAGTGACAACTTGCCATGTTAGTGGCTAATATATTCAAGTCCCTTGTACACGGACAAGAAAACAAATAATTGCTTTTAAGATTTTTCTTAAAATTAACCAAATGTTTAAGCTCCCAAAGGTTGCTTTTTTATTTTTATGTAGACAATTTTTGCTTTATAAAACGTCTGCGTCTATGTCATTGTTTGGATATAAATGCTGGTGAATGCATGATTTTGAAAGAAATACGTCTGCACAAATATTTGAATAGAGCATAACCTGCAGAACTTTTGCCTAGAAAATTGTTTGGTTAGTTAAGTACTTCAGCCCATTCATGGCTTGCACATTAAAAAGCAAAATTTTTTGAGCTATTGCTTCAGAATTAACTCGAAATTTGATCTCTGTATAAAGCACAAGTTGTTGGAAAGTGCTGCTTCATTTCAGGATACAAAAGAGAGAAAAACAGGGGTCTGGGGACAAAGAGCTTCCTAAGAACATTTGCACATTTTTTTAATCCCTTCTTTGCCTTGAACTTAAATCCTCCAATTTTATGTTTTATAAAGGTAATTTAGATAAATAATTGAAAATTCTTCACAAAGTGTTTCTAAAAAGGCCACTGTTCACCAAAAATTGTTTTCAACAGCACAGTGCTGTCTGTCCTGTTGTCAACAGACAGACACTCACCATGATTTTCCTCAGGATAGACTTATTATTTGTCTAATTTGGTCTTTACTTTCACCACTGACAATTTGATCCTTGGCCTCACCACTCATAGAAGCCTTTAGTACAGCAGCATAAGCATCGCTCTGGCTGTGGTTTCCTCCAGCTGGTACTGCACAGACACTGCCACAACATTTCCGCGGTTAGGTGATCTACTTTTTCTAACCTAATGGGTAGGAGTGTTGTATTCCTCTGACCCTCATTCATACCTGAGACAGACTCTTAAGAGTAGAGGCTTTGTGACATTTCAGTACAGTAATAAAAAAGGCAGGCATTTTTGACCTTTTACTCCCACAATTACTCCGGGTGATAACATACAAAAAATAGGCCTGTAGTTTAGAAACAATATAAGAGTTTCTGCGATACTAACACTGCTTTGCACATATCTTGATGTATTAGTGTGTTGCATGGAGGAAAGCCTAGTAACATGATATTATTGACCACCATGCCACATTCAAGTTATTTTTTTCTTTTGGTGTAGAGCTAGATCTGTTGGCTCTGGGGCCTGTGTGATTAATATCTCCACCTAAATACTTGTATAAACCAGAAAATAGGCTGCTTTCTACAATATTTGAGAATAATTTGCCAGACTTTCACATAGATTGTTGAAAAGCTGGGTAATTAAAAATAAATCTATGATTATGCAATTCATGGCTGGACATGAGAAGGAGAAACTGTAAACATAAAAGTGAATTAAAAAAATATGGTTTGCATACTGTATTGGGTTTTGTGTATATGTTTTTATATATGTGTGTGTGTATATGCACACTATTGTGAAGTGCTGGATAGAACTGGAATTGTTTTTTTATAAGTTCATTATGGCTGAGCAATAACAGCCTTCTTTGAGCAAAGGAATGGAGACAAACACAAGCTTTTGGTGAGCAGCGAGGTCCAGCTGCCTGTCCTCCCATCAGCCGTGAGGGTGAGAACAGATTTGTGGTACAGAGTGGTAGAAAAGGAGAACCTGCAGCAGGGCCACGGCTGCAGCTGTCTGCTTGCTTTCAGTGCATGAGGGAGATTTGAAAGCTCCTTCTGCTGTGATAAGAAAGGGTGAATTACAAATCCTGTGTCAAGGGAGCCAGGGCTAACCAGGAGGGGCAGCTTTGTTGATGAGCTGTTGAAAATCTTTTCCTGGCAGATTGGTGCTTTCAGAACAGCAAAATCTGAACTTTTTGGTCTGCATTGTTGGGATGTTCCAACTGACCACTGCGTCCAAGACCCTGTCACATGCAAAGTCTTCTGTGCCCCAAAATCCTTTATAAATAGGTAAATGAATTACCTATAGTCTACCTTTGGAAGTTATCCCAGCGAGCATGTGCAATATTTCTCCCAGATGTATCTTTTCTCTTGCAAGAAGGCAAGAAGTCAGTACTGTGCTGGTTCAAAATGTGGAGCTGGGTAGCCCATTATTGACAGGTAAAAAAGAAGGATACAAAATTCATTGGACAGCTTGCTTCTGCTTTGCTTCCTAATTAATCAGGTGATAAAAGCACCTAGTACAATAGTTCAAGTAAGACCATGGATAACAGTGATTCCAAGTCTTAAAAGGATTAAATGAGCTGTGCTCTGCTAAAACAAAATGGGGTACCCTCTGCCAACAGCTATACTCTTGCAGTTGCTTGGAAGCCAGAAGGACTGTGTGATGTTACTGCCACCAAATTTAATCCATTGTATATAAAACAAATGGGAATTTTCAGACAGTGGCTAAATATCTCAGATGGAGTAAATCCACAAAGCTCCATAGGAGCCAAGAGATGTGAGTAGTTTTACACCTTGTGCTGGCAGTAACATTTCAAAGGAAGGAAAGGGTAATGCCTGGACTTGGAAAAGGCTGGGGTAACATCCTCAATGGAGATACACGAAGGTTGTGCTTCAGACAATACCTCTTCTCTCGTCACTCTTTCTCTCTCCCCCCTCCTCCCTTCCTTTCTTCCTTCTTTCCTTCCTTCCTCCCTTCCTTTCTTCTTTTTTTCTTCCCTTCCTTCCTTTCTTTCTTTTTCTCTTTTTTTTTCTGTCTGTCTTTCATTTTCTCTTTGTAGCCTCTTCCTATTATTTCAATGCAAAATTGTTTTAAAGGAGAAAGAAATTGACCAAGAAACTGGGACATGGGCTGTACAGTGAGCAGCAAGCTACCACCCAAAGAATCCTTCATTTGCATTTCTACAAAGTCTTTAACCATAACATCTCAAAGGCATTTTCTATGACAAGTCTATGAAGAGACACAACAGCTCTCTGAGGTAGCTATTTTATTAGCACTGTTTTAAACCTGCATAAAGACACATAAAATTCAGGCTGTAACCTATACATTAAAGTACCAGCATGGTGTTCCCCAATGGCTCTGCTTTGAACCTAGTCTTCTCTGTGGCTAATTTGGATCTCAGTGCTGTTCTAGTTGTGTAATGTGGGGTTCATCATACTTTAGACACCTGAAAATCAGGCATTTAAGACAAATTTATTATTCATGCTTCCCCTGTGGTCAAGGAAGATAGACAAACTTTCAAAGGAATGGTTCCTCCAATCTTAAGATAGGTATCAGGTATTTAAGATTTGTAGGGTGAATTGCCCCCAGGAGATTAAAATGTTTAACTACAGATGGAGCCTTAGAAAGCCAGCTTAGATTTGGGGTGCACATAAATATAACGGAGGCAGACATCATCCTAAAACTCATTGGTCAATGTCTTTGTGATGCCTTTCTCCTAAATTTGAGAATGAGTCTCATAATGTAAATTTCAACTTCATAGTGCATTTTGGTCATTGACTTCCAGCACGCTGTGATCACATTGTACAACTCTCTTTGCTTCCTTGGCAAAATGGGAAAAAATAATCCAAAAGTCCAATGCCTCAGGAGCACTAGGAGTTCTGTTTTATAAATACCAGAGTAGTTTTTGGATCAAATAGTGACAGTAGGAAGACTGACTGCAGAATACTATAAACCAGTGTGCTACAACCTGAATACGTATTAGTGTTTTAGCACAGGTACTGGCACCTCCATCCACATGAAATTAGTTCTGGATAAAAGCCATGCAAGTCATTAAACATAGAAAAGTAGCAGCTGAAATGCAAAGTTAGGTGGGACTGAATTGGTAAATTCTGCAATCTCACTTCTGTAAGGTGACCATTTTTACCAACTTTATAATGCAAAGGAGGAAAAAAAAAAAGTAAGTGATGTTTCAGAGATTGTCTCAGCTGAATGAATCAAATAGCATATATTATTTATTGCAGCTCTTGATTTGTGAAAATGTAATGCTCAGACTGTGCTCCGTTCTTCTCTATTCTTTGGATTCTCTTCTCAATTTCTTCAATATATTCTAGACATTTAGATGTGAATTTCAATATCTTTCATTTACATAGTATGTTTCATCATCCTAGAGCACTTCACAAATTTAAAAATGGAAAGTAGAAATTCTGAGCCAGATTGCAGCTGGCTTTTCTTACACATGCAGGGCCAGACTTTCCCCCTGAGCATCCCTCCTCCCAGCTGCAATCCATGCAATCTTCTGACTGCAAAGAATATTATACACAAATACCACCTGGACAAAGAAGTGGCCGGAAAGAGGAAATATCATTGTATAATGCTTTATTTGACACCAAGTGCTTCCTGCAGAGGGGAGCATATAAACAATTCTCTTTGCTGTATACTGGTATCATTTCCCTTGTAACCATCTCACAAAAAACCCCAAACCACATATATGTTTGTTTATATATGTGTGTGTATATGTGCATATAGATGCATGTACTTTCTTCTAAGCATGATTTAAAATTAAAAAAAACAAACCTGGAGAATTTTCCATCAAGGTCTGCTGTCAATCGTGTAGCAGTAACACACAGCAGTTTAGGAAGAGAGTCTTCACTTGCTATTGAAGGAATCGGGGGATTTTAGAGAGGTGAAATGTAATTACCTCTTACAAACTGGATAAAAATGCTTTCATTAGTTTCAGTTGAATATTATCTTTTATTGCAACATCTCTGCAGACTTTTGCAGGTGTGAATTTTGAATTACCCACTGGCTGGAAAACATAATTTATAACCTCTTAAGGTTAACCTAAACTAAAAAAAAGAACAATACATATAAGCTTATGCTTACAGACTTGGAGGGATTTGAGTCTTTCAGCATCGAATAAGTGAATTAGTTCTATTGGCTAAGAAATATTTTCAATGCTCATTAAAGGGACACCTAGTAGCAATGAAAATTCAGATTGTATGTGCATAGAGTGTGCTATTCATATGGTTTCTCTGGTAGAGAATTTGGGTATTTCCTGTTGTATATCCCTTTGAACAGCATGAACAGATATTTCTAAATTAATATGTCAACTGAAAAAAAACAACCAACCAACCAACCAACAGATTCCTAGTGGAAAGGAACTTTCAGAACTGTTGAGGAAAATGTTTGTTGCATTTGAGGATATGTCTTTGGGAGCTAGAGCTTTTACATGCATGCTGCTTAAGCCAGCTTTCAAGAAGGATAACTTGTCTTTCTTTTCATCTGCAAAACTAATCTGAAATGCATGTAGGTTTCAAAAACAAATAGACCTCTCATCGAGAGTGCTACCACTGCCTGACTATGAATTATCTCTACTGTGAACACTGCTTTTCTTGGTGAGATTCAGGGGGGAAATGTCCATTTATACCACTAGGATTTACATGTCTAAAATGCTTGTTGACATGTACAAAATACAAACCGACTGAAAACTAAACTCAGAGATGAGGTTCTACACCACAGGATTAAAGTAATGGGAGCAATCTGAATGGAAAGCATCTGACACATTTTGGGGCCAGCTGTCTGTAAATTGTCCCTTCTGTGCTAAGGTACTGTGTGGTCTCTGCTTCACTGCGTCATGCTGCAGCCATGCTACAAAGGCAAAGCTGAAAGCCAATATTCAAATGAGGCCTGAAACAGAAATACTATTTTTCTCCATTAGAGGGTGGTCCCTCCTCATCATGGTTCAGTTCCACTGGCAGCAGGAGAAGACCTGCAATGCAGTGAGCTGCGTCGTAGATGACACATGAATCAGGAGATGTCTGCATCCTTCCTTCTCACGCCTTACGCTCCCTTTTGAACATAGCAATTAAAGAAAATAAGTGTACGTGGCCACGGGCCAAGGATGCACAAACATACATGTGGTACCTGTCTTCATGCATATATTATGTATGCACACAGACGAGGGCACCTGCACACGTATGTATTTGTACCAATAAAGCAGCTTAAAAACAGCTTACAGCTTTGCCGTAGCAGCTGTAGTGAAAGGAACTGAATTCACCATTGCAATTACTCTTCTGTCAATAACATCTACTTGATTTCAGCCATTCTAATGAACTGTACACATTTTTTAAAACATTTGGCATATGCATATACATGCATACAAATAATGTATTAGAAATAAAAACTTTACATTAAGATAAAGTTGTGATTAGGAATTTGAAAGCCAGAGAATGCCAAAATGCTACTTGCCAAACAAATCTTGTTTCACTCTTGTGTGAGTCTGAACAATATAAAAAGCCTTTCACAACATGATTGCATTCATTATTGTAATACCCTAATTCCATGCAGGCAACTCTATTCATTCACCATGTTTTCAAGATTATATATACATAGAGTAGGATTCTGAAATGTCTTTTTACAGCTCAAAGTTAATAATAAGGAAAAATTTTCAATAGAATTTCCTACTGTACAACATACTATGGAATAAGTATTGCAATGAAATGTAAGAAAGAATTGCTGCTGGCATAATGAAACCACTTACACTTTGTATTTCATTAGCTTAATAGTAGTGAACTGTCTCATTCACAGCATTGCCTATTACGAATTGTACATGACGTATAAAACCCACAAAAAAGGGCTTTGAAGATATTTTTTGTAACGGTAAAAACCCCAGAATCCCCTTGAATAACGGCCAAAACAGAGAAAGTTGATCCCCAAAAGAAGTTTGGACACTGAGTACCCATGAAAGCAGACTGTTATAAACAGATGAAGGTAGAAGTGCAGGGCAGCAACGTTTCTGTTTTAAATTGACATTGTTCCATTAAAGGCACTTCAGACTAGCAGAGGGTCTGATCCCTCATCACTGCCTGCACCTACAAAGGCATTTAATTCTACAAGAGTAATCTGGCAATGGAACCAATGAAATAGTGAAATGCTTCATATTGCGCACATATTTAAATACTTCTGATCAGACGCATAGTATTTATCTCCTCCCAGAAACAAGCTTAATTCCCAGGCAAACAGATCTGTTTTCTGAATGTCAGTTTTACTGTCTAATCTACATCATACGGCTGCAAGTCCTAGCAGTATGTCCCCTGTGAAAGCTTACATGTGAGGATTTTTCACAAGGTTGTCATAATCACCTCACCTACATACAGAGAAGTAAATGTCAAAGGTTTTGTTATGCTTAAAAACACCTATTTGGAAAAGATACCAATGGAGAATAGACATTTTTTTATCACTCGCTCTCTTTATTATTCGCCCTCATGTTAATGCTAGAAGAGAGCATTGCATATGAAATATTTTGTAGATCCCTACCAGCAAAAATAAACAAGAGACATATATTTGCCTCACTAATTCTGTATGGTCAGATTTTGAGAACTAAAGCAATCCTTTCAGGATTGTTATTCAGCCTTCAGATTTCAAAGATGCACAGCATATGGGCTTGCTATCCATCAGCTCAGCCTGACTGTGAGCCTCAAACCTAACAAGACTGCACTTTAGAAACAGCACATGAGCATTTCCTTGTAAAGAGTACAGCAGAGTAGCAATAATTTGTGAAAAATGTAGATCTGCACAGTGCACGCTACAAAACAATTTATGCAGTAGAAATGTAGAGCAGTGATCTTATTAGAATAAGGCCATTCTTATTCAGTGAAAGACTCAGACAGCTGTTGTATGGACAAAGCTTAATATTCCTTCATTTCCCATGCAAGCCTATTTTTCAAGCCCACAATGTCCCCACTCCACTGAGTTACATTTAAAACTACCTGGAGAGCTTTTTCACGCAGAGCTTGTGTTACTCATTCTACATATGGTGTGAAGTTCACAGATGAGAAATGTGAGTGCCTAAAATAAATACTACATGAAACCTGAGATGTGTGAGGGCCCTTGGGAGTTCAGCAAATGAAATGCCTATCAGTCTCTGACACAGCAGACGCTCCCTACAATTGGCAGCTTCATGCTTCATTATGCATGGATCAGATATATAGGTATGGCCCCAGGCAAACTCCCTGGTTTAATGGAGAGGTGCATGCTGGGGAAAGGCAAATGTCATTTGCCCATGAATTTGAAAGATGAGGGGAAAAGGGGAATAGAGTTGATTAATCAAATGTATGAGGGGTTTATTTTGTACCATTTATCCTAGAGTTTCCTCACTGAGAGTTATTTCCAGCATTATATGTATTGCACCTTTTACGTTTTGTGGATCTGACAATGTTTAAAAATGCAATTATTCTTGTCCACCCAGCTGAACAGGTCCAAAATAAATAACAAGCAGTCAGGTTTGTTACCTATAGAAAAAATAAAATAAAGATAAAATTTTTGCTCCCTTTTGTAATTCTTGGAATATGCCCCATGTTTACAGCACAAGATCAGCAGACAGACTTGCTGAAACTGTGCATATTCTATTAAACATCATTAAAACATATCATGCTGCCTTAATGAATAAAAACTATTCTAGAGACTCAAGTACTGGGTAGTAGTCATGGCTATTCCCTGTACAGGAAAAAAAAAAAAGTAACACATCAGTTTGCTTCACATACATGTAGTTCTAATTAAAAGAAACAGTCAAAATGGCAAATCCATCCTGCTCCACAATTAAATGAGGTGGAAGGGAGGAGAGGGAAAGAAAAAAGGAGAAACTCATTACTGTCAATCTGTTAAGAAAGCAAAAAAGCCTAAAATGTTTATGGGAAAGGAAACTGTATTTCATCATTCCTGAGAAAATTATGACCCCAAGGGATCAACTGAGAAAAAGTGCTACTGAGTATTGGTGTGTCTCTAATGAAAACCCTTCTTTCCTCCTGCAGCATTTTCATTCTGAGATTTCAATCACGATATGTTCTGTCATTTAAGCTTTAAAACATCTTTGTAAAGCTTTTTTCTACCATGCCAGTAACAATCATGTCAGATTTCCTTTGGGGTCATTTATATGCATACATACATATATACACACACACACACATTTATATACATACATATATGTGTGTATGTGTGCATCTTTTTCACTGCAAACATTCCGCAGAAGAATGGCATGGAATTGTTTGGAGCCTAAAACGTGGATGAAAATAAAGCAAACCAAGTCTATAAAACTGAGAGTCTTAAGAAGATAAGCCTTCAGCAGCTGTAAAAAATAGAGTGACAGAGAAAGAAAAAGGAAAAGAATGCCACTAATGTCTCTCAATGCTCTTTCCGTGTGTTCAGACGAGTTATGGCTAGGAATGTAAAACTTGAATTTAAAGAAAGTGCATCTGGTGGAGATTAAAAAAGATAAAGAGGGGAAAATCAGTTTGATGTACACTTCAAAATGCTGCTTATAATATAGTTTGTTCTATTACTTGAAAAGAGGGTATCACTGTTCTTTTATGTCTAGTTTTTAATCCTATGCTTTTAAAGTATCTTTTATTTGCTCCTATTTGAGGTGAATTGCCTCACTTCAAACCTTAAATCTAGTTTGAGGATTTTGACTTTAGAGTGGCTTCCTTTGAATATTCTTCTGAAGTTATATTTTATCCTCCATTTTACCAGTTCTCAGGTTTTACTGGGTAGTTGTGAATATGTGATCTTCCACAGTGAGAATCACCTGCAGGCTCAGGAACGCACATTTCATACTAAAGCTGCCAATGTGTTGTGTCAGGGTCAGGAGAGAGGTATTTTCTCAAGTTTGCTGAATTGTAAACATGAATATAGTCACACTGAGTCATGTAAACACAAACCCTGCTTTATTGCTATTTTTATATCCCACACCATGACTCTATCATCAGTTGCTGCTGCTGCAGAAAAACCCACCCTAATTTTGATCAGGTTTGGAGCTTGTTAGAATTTAGAAAGTGAATTTCACTACCTAATTATGAACCCATAAATCCCTCTGAAAACAATTAGAATATTTATCTGTTGGTAAACTACTGAGTCTTTTATTAACAAGATGATAGAAAGAATGAAAAATTTCAACTTCTGCTAACACATCACTGAATGAAGATCATGAAACTGAACTCAAGGGACAAGAAACCATAAGCAAAACATGACAGTCCTAATGGGATGTGTGAAATATTTGCAACAAAACCTGAAACTCCTTTGGACTCGAATGGACCTTGGGTATGGTACATTTTTTCATTAAAATTACAAGGAAATTAGGAATTTTCTTTTCAAGACTTTGAGTCCAACTATTATGGAAGGTCTCTGTGACAGTTCCAGTATTTTTTATTCTGTGTTTCAACATCACTTTGCTTGGTGAGGTATTGACGGATGACTGGTGCCTGTAGTTCAGAGACGGAGATAATAAAAAGTTAAAAAAAACTATGAAATCATTGAGGCATGATCATCTGAGACATAGTGCTTCTCACCACATTCATTTGTAAGTTCAAAATTCAAGATACACACATGTATTGGACATGATTCTTGTTCACATTCAAGCAGAGTGGTGCTTGTCTTTCAAGTAGACATAAATTGAATTGAATTCAACATAAAACCACTTTACACTGCCAAAATGATATAAAACGGCCTCAGTGAAAAGGAGATTCATGCTCTTTGGAAAAGCAAATTTTTATTTTATTTTATTTTAACTGAAAAAAAATTAACTATCTGTAGTCACTCAAACTCCTTCGGCATGTTTCAACTCACAGGCATATATGTTAGTAGCTTACAAATCTCACTAATCAAGGGAAAAAGCACAGATATTTCTGGATTCGGCTCAGTCAATCAGCTCTATCAGACACTTAGTTAACAGCCAAGTGTAGGATAAATGATATGGACCTGGTGACCTGAACACCAAGAAATTTATGTGCAGAAAATATACTTCAGATTTTATTTATTTTAGAATTCTTGCTAGGAGAATACCATGGCCATTTAATATTTAATTTATTTTTTTTAAAACAATAATATTTTTCCTAAATGTAAATCTATTGTTCCAGTTTTCTGGATGCAGTCTTTTCTTTCATAACAGGGAGGTCAACTGCAATGCTTTGTTTAGGTGAACACTACAACAGGACAGTCATCCATGCTATATACAACGCAGCAGTTTTACAAATTTTAATGCAGATGGCATTAAGACAATGAGAATTGATTTGTGGAACAGTGCAAGACCTTTGTAACTCCTTGGCTGCCACAAGTAGCTCTGCTCTTTGTATCTCTTAATGATGCAAATTGGACTTCTCCCTCTAGTACAGGCAGCCTGGCTATATCTCAGTCGGTACCTGCAAGACTCAGCCACATATATGAAAGACAGTGTCTTGCAAATAAAGCGCTTTTAGTCCTTATTGAATCTTTAAGAAAAGCCCAAATTAGGTGAAAAATGCAGACTCCCAGCTTGAAAAATTTTAAGCACGTCTCCGGCAGAAAATGTTTGAATAGATTCCCCCATCTTATGGAGAAATTTGGGGTTTGTCCCTGCTTTATGTCCTTTCTGCAAGCAATACCTCTCCTATTATCTTCCTCCACCATCCTCAGAAATCTTTTTCTTTTTTCTTTTCTGACTCATGCTTTTTTCCTTGAGGTTTAGTGTGCTGCTTGTTCACATTGATGCATGTGACTGGTGTTGGGAACAGAAATGAAGGATGGTTACATGCTAACGAGAGCACCCCTCTTGCTCCGTGCATCACATGCTGCAGCAGCAAGTGATTAATGGAGTGACTGGAAGGGAGGTTTGTGTGGCTGTGTGGCTGGGTGAAACCATCCTGTGTTGCTATCAGGATCAGGGGAGAGCAGCCAGAAAGCATCCACCTATATTCACATCTCTCTGTTCTGCCTCAAACACCTACAGTGTACCCCTTGCCTCAGTTTAGCCCTGTTCATTATTTTCTCTCTCTCCTAATCTCACTTCTCCTTCAAATATGTTTTTCTTCTATCCCTCTCATAACCTTTAACCTTTGTTGCTGCTCCCCATTGTGCAGATACATATGGTAAGGTGTTGGAAAGCTTTCTTTTGTCTACGAGCCAACAGCAAGCACTAACTAGGAGAAGTCCAGTACTCTTGTACTCACTCTCAGTTGTGAATGCTCTTGGTTTAGGACACAATATAAATTATTCTGCTTGTGCAATTGCTTTAGCTGCCCCAGTACTACTTCAGGAGGAGTGGAACGGGAAATGGGATCAGTCCAGGAGACCATGCATGTGGGGGGATACTTAGGCAGGACATCATGATACTGAAGATACTTTCAGCTCAAAGACCAGCTGTTTCCCTTGTTCAAAGCTTCAACTGGAACCACTAAAAACTGCCATCTGTCATGAAGGAAAAGATAACTCCCTTTTTTTTTATCTTCTTCATACACAGTTTGGGAAGTACAACTCATCTTTTCATTTAGCCGTCATCATTAATCATGCTGCCCCTGTCCTGTCCCCTGTCCTGTCCGGTCCCCCTTGCTCTGAGCTCAACTCAACAACGTTGTGAGCTAAACAACACGTGTAAGCACACACTCTGCTGCTCCATGACTGGTGATCACAGCTCTACAGTTCCTGATTTGCGGATTGCACCACCTTTTCATCATTCAATCAGATGCAGTTAAAATGAAGTTAGCAATTTTCCTAATAAGTAGAGTGAACTTGCTTGAGGGCCTCTAACAGCTGGCTTTCCACTTAATGTTGACATGTACAAGATAAACTTCACTCAAACTGGAAAAATACTTATTTCCACCCCTTAGTGTTAATAACCTGAGTCACTCTCTAAAATGACTAGTTTCACAGTGCAACTGATACTTGTGCTGAGGATCTTCATGCAGGACATGTAGAACAGCGGTGACAGAATTTCTGCTAAGGAAACTAGTCTTACAGAGAGGGCCTTACCTCGAATCCTCTTGAGCCAGACAGGATTTTAAGGAGTACCATTAGAGGTTGCTTGTTATTGTCCTTTTGCAGGTTGACAACCCTGCAAACTCAAAAGACTTGGCAAAATTCCCTTAGGAACTGCAGTAGTCTTTGTTAGTGTTAATTTCTCTCCTTCCTGAACATCTCCAGTGGAAATGTTCTCAACGTATGACATTCTGAGACAAATAAGTATTGTTTGTAGCAAGCAATAGAAGCCACTGTTTTGCAGAGATCTACATTCCAAGGATATAAAAATGCATATATTTGACACATATATGATTTTATATCAGTGCCTTTTCATTCACTGTAAAAGAGGCAGAAGCCATGCTTACAATACTGTTCAAAAGGTCCTTCCTTAGGTTTCATGATTCTTTTTGTATTATGTATCAAAATATTTTAGCTGTTAGTTTCAACCTTGTTCTAGTTGCATTGACATATGATCCCAAACCAGCACAATTCGGCATGTTTTGAACAAAGTGCCATTCAGTTAGACTGTGAGCGTGGGGTGAGATTGGTGAGATTAAAAGGGAATAGAAAAAATTATACCCTTTGTAATGAGGTGCTGTTTTTCTGTACAAATGACACGGGTCTGCCATGGCAGCTGACATCAGCAGAGATGTCAAACCTCTCTGCTGAGCAAAACTCAGTACAGAATACAACTTGCACGTCTCATTTACTAGCCTTGTTAAACCTCTAATCAGTGATACATACACTTTCAGTAATAAGATAACTTCTGCAGCAAAAGTTAAATCTCTGCCTGTAGAATGTAGTAAAATACATTTCATTTCACCTAGTATCAACATGAATATTACAAATTTAATTTACATAGCTGTGAGACACGTGCCGGAAAATCTGCTTCCAGGTCTTTAGAAACAGCTTTTGTCTTTTCCCATGATATGACATTATAGTAACTGGAGTTACATTGTGTGTAACATTAGAAATGGATGAGTAAGCATTAACTCATTAGAACTCCAGAAGGATGCAGCTTTTCAGGGTAGTTTGCAGGCTGTTGCTCATGAAATTGTTTCAGAGTTCCTTACTACAAGAATGCCACTGCCATAGGAAACTTCAGTGTGGTTTTCCTCTTTGTTAGTACACCTATTGATACTTCATTAATACATAAGAAGTGTGAATGAATGGGATGATGGAAAAGAGAAAAATAAATGCTGTCTATTCACATTCTGACCTTGCAGACATTTTTCATCTCTGCATGTGTAAAAGATTAATTCCCTGATCACCGCCTCTAATATGACAGAAGGTCACCCAAGAAAACAGTTAGCCCCCTCAGGTAACTTGAGAACCTAATGGACTCCCCTTGAGAAGGGATTTGCCAAAGCCTTCCCTGTAGCCAAGGTTTTTTTCTCACAGCATGCAGGATAAGATAGGTTAATTTGTCCTCTACTCCAAATTCCCTCAGAGTCCGGGGTAGTGGTGGAGGTGACCTGTTTTTCTGCAGAAACCATCTGCAGAGACCCCCTGACACAGTGTTAGTGCTGGCATGTCCTGGGCATGCTAAAAAGCCAAGCAAGTGCTATTACAGCACAGAGAAATGGGTAAGACATATGAAGGAAGTCCCTTCCATCTATAACTTTCCAGCCCAGCCAGGTCCTTTAAAGTGTTTTTTCTGTCTTACCATTAGTAACAGTACTGGTTACTAATAGCTAAAAGACAAATAAACAAAAGATACATAAACCACCACACCTATGATAGAACAAATATGTGCAGCTAGTATAGAGGAGCACTTGTGGGACAGAGCTGTTCTGCATTACTATTGAATTTGCCACCAACTGCTTTCAGTTACTCACGGAGCAATGACAATCTGCCAGTCTGGGTTAACCCTGAACCACATTAGGAGTCCTTCCTCATCTAAACACTGCCTTGGAACCAATATCAAAGACATTTATGTTGTGGTTTTTTTGCTTTTTTGAGCAGAATTACTGGATTCAACTGCAAAGTAAAGATGTGGTAGGAATGTATCAAATCACTTAATTGGAAACAGAGGAGAGCAATACCAGTCAACAAGTATGTCCCCACCTTGAAATTGATAGGTTGCTCACCACGTGGTGATGGTGAGCTCCTTGTAATCCAGGACCTTTCTGTTTCCTGTCCCTTCTGACCATTGGCTGCCTGAAAAATCAAGTCCCTTAGCCAGACCTGTCATCTCTCTGGTCCTCCCCTGGTGTCCCCAGTCTCTGCCTTTGACTCTATGAAGTCTCTACACTCAATTTTTTCTTTTTGTTTCAAAGATCTCCTTAATCGATACCATCTCTTCCAAAACCTTTCCCTGCCAAACCTTTTATGCTCCACCTTGTGGGTTCACTCTAAAATAACTGTTACCCCAGGGACTTATCTTCGTCAAATGCACTGCTCCCCTGCTTCAAATCCCTTCAATCCCACCTTCTTGCTCCAGTAACATATTCCCTGAGTCCACCATGGTCTCCATCAGCATCTACAGATTTTTGAGAGCCTTTCTTAGCCCATAGGTTTAACCTTCCTTCATTCCTATAGCCTAATGAGCATTGCTACCAGATACCTTTAAGGAATGCACGTGACCAAGCCCATTTTTCTCAGCCAAGATGTTGCTTTTCCAGGAGTGCCACCTCCAAAAGCTGAGTTCTGGCAGAATTGGTGATCTTGTGCAAACACAACCTTTTTAGGAATTAATCTCATATCTAAATATCAACAGGTAACGGAAGAGTTAGGAGGTAAAATAACACAAAACCAGGGAAATGAAGCTGGAAAAGCTGGCATGGGTAGCTCCGTCTGTTTGCATCCCCCAGCACGTGAAGGAACGTTGTGCACAAGGAAGGAAGGAGAGCAGGACAGAGGGCTCGTCCGCAGATCCTGTTGCCCAGTGGAGTGCCTCTGCTGAGGCTGGACCTGTGCTGGAGGCCACATCGGAAGGCTTGCGGGAACAAGTCCTGGGAGGTCCTGAACCATGGTAAGATCCTGACGAAACACTCCAGGGCTCAGACTCATAGAAGTGTTTACAGTAAGCCCAAATGCAGACAGGTTACTGTAGACCAGCTGATGTGCAGTAGCTCATTCTCCCAGAGCATTAGGCCCTTAATGAGCCTAAGCGTTCACTTTGGGTACTGCTCTTAGGTAGGAACTATTGCCAGACCTTTTATTAAAAGAATTATTGTTTCAGCACTGGAAACTCTGGTAGTTTTATTATATTCTGGATGCAGTTAATATATTTTCTTCAAAGCTGGATGAAGGCGAGAAAGAATAACTGTGAATATTTGAGCCAGATTCACCAATACTCTTCATCTACCTTGTGCTAGCCTGAAGCCATAAAGAAGTTATTGACCGGCCACAGCACAACAGACAGCGCAGATTTACTATTTCCTTGCACCACTGGAGTGGCACAAAACAGTCAGGACCTGCCAGTGAATCTCACTCCTTTGTCATGTTAGCATTTCAGTTCAGCTATACCAGGTCTGAATGTTTCACTATTCACAGAACTGCAAAATTTCAAAACTGATTTGAAGACATTCATATGACACATAGAAGTCTGAGGTACCCAGGTTTGAAATTCAGATCACAAATAACTGTGTTAAAGACTTTACAGATATCCTCATTTGGGTACGATGCAGAGATACACTTCACTTTAATGAATTTCTGAATTGCAGGAATGCTCTATAAAAGTGAAAGACAAAAAATAACAGCATTCTATAGCCGTAAGTACTATTCAAACAGCTCTAATTTCTGTATAGCTCATACTGTGGTATTCAGGCTTTATGGGCTTCCAGAGAGATCTTCAGCTAGAATTATTGTTGATCTTTACAGTACATCTCCTGACACTGAAATTGATGTGTACTCATATTTAATTTTAATGGCATTGAAGATGATACTTATGTTGCTGTAATAAGTATTGTCTTCAGGACTCATAGAGCTTAAGGCTGGAGCAGAGCTCCCATTTAAGTATCAGTGCTAATGCTGCTAATACCGATCCTATTAAACTGCACATAAACTTCTTTAGACACTTAAAAGATACACACCTCTTCAGTAATAGAGTTCAGTATTCATTTGGACTGTTGTGTCAGGGGGACAGTAGTATCTAGGTTGTTCACGGAAAATAATATGTTTGCCTTTACATTCCTCTGCTTTCTAGCAAAATATTGTAAATTATTATTCCTTATAAAAGAGAAGCTTTCAGGAAATGAGATTGCTAGGACTGAAACTCGCAGTTCTAGATAGCTGCAGACACTTGCCTGCCAGTTAGCTAAACCTGTTTCAGACACTATCAGGCTTCCTGAAATGGGGTTGATAACGTGGTAGCTTCTTATAAATAGAAAGTATGGATTCATACTAGATTTTATTACACTCGCTGCATCTGTAGATGGGAGACAACAATTCTGTAATGCTTCTACTGCAACCTTCATTAGTTTATGGATTGCATGTGCATTCAAGGACAACTATTTTCAGTACTTGAAGAGGAAGAATATGCAGTGAAAACATGGTATGGCAATTTTTTTGAAAGAAAAAACAGCTCACCCACCTTAACAATTCTTCGGGAAAGGACTGCATTGCTAATACCCACAGGAACTTGGTGAAAGCCTCTGTCTCACACAGAGGCGTGATATACCTCATCGCTTTCCACTAAGTGCCAAGATCGCAATATCTTGTTTGGCTGCAAGACAACGGTTTCAGCCTCCCCCCTCCCTTTGAGTGCAGACTTCAATGGGAGCCTGGACCTCTCTGTGATGGGGATGAGAGAACCAAATCCATCACAGTGCAATGCAGTCGCTGCCAGCCTTGGGGTTTCTGCAGGAGCTCATCAGCCATGTCTTGCTCAGCCACTGCCTTGACTTTGGAACCAGCAGTTCTACTTCATGATACTCAAGTACTGGCCAAATTAAATGAGACTTTGTAGCTTTCCTGCACTCACCTTGAGAAGAATATGAACAAATGACTGAGTTACTGGGCTGGAAAAGCCAGCTCTAGTTTCCTCCCCTTTTTATTTCATGCATTTTATGCCATTTCAGGTGTGCAAGTAAATTGGCTGAATTGGGCACGGCCTCACTAGTCCCACAAAAACTGTCAGGTGAAGAACAACACAGCAGACAGCTATGTTGGCTGCGTGGACCATAGAGAAACCAGTATCACGGATGGTTCAGACTGTATTTACTGAGGTCCCAAATCTTTTGCGATTACATATATGAGTGCCAAGTTTGAGTGAATTCTTTCACGCTTACTGGGCTTGCTTTGGTTGTCTTCTTAAGATTACAGGCTTCTGAAAGATCCAAATTATGATCCCTTCTTATTTGTTTCAAAAGCATAGTGAAGAGAAAGCAGCGCTGAAAAACATGATGTCATTATAGTAACAAAATAAGATCACAAGACTGCTTAGCATTTTTGTTCCCAATTGAGAAAATGTCAGCTGCACTAATGTCTGAAACTCCAGGTGATCAGAAAAATTAAAGGCATCAGCCGTGGCAGATTGAGGTTTCTGACCAGATTATTTTCTGAATGTTTTGCAATGTAGTTAAAAATTCCCTATACCTGTTATCCCACATTGAATTATTAGAAACCAGTGATAATACCAAAATGCAAAAGACTGTATTCAAAGAGCCTCATTACCTGTCAGCTGTGCCGTATGGAACCTTAGGAGGAATGATGTAAAGGAATTGTAAATGCCTGTCACACCGGGAATACTGAGACGACTGCCATCCTCTGCCTATGGGAAAGTATTTGAACATCATGTGTCAGCACCTTCGGTACCTTTTAAGGATACTGAACAAAATTGAACAAACTGCTAGTCTGGGCATTTCTAATTAGATGTGCAGCACAGAAATATTCCACATGAGAAAGGGCATCTGAATCTGACTCATAGCAAGCTGCACATGTTATTTAGCAAAACTGCTTACTACAGTTAGCTGTGCAATACAGTTATATAACTTCTTAAAATAATTTAGTTGCAGTGTCTCAGATCTTCAGCAAATATGCTGGAGTGTAGCAGGGATGAAATGATTAAGGATTTAAATCAGAGAAAACCTCAATATCTAAGATAAAAAGGAGGTGTATGAAAATCCTAATGTGAGGTACATCTATCTAAACTCTGAGAAGTCTGAACTCCAAAACCAATTCCGCTTTTCTCTTTTACTTTGAATTTCCCTGAATACCTAGAGGTACACATTTGCAGATGCTCAGAATTTGCTTTGTTCTGGAATGGATGATAAGGACTATCCTTAAGCTAGCTAGCTAGGAACCAGAAACTACATGTTCCTCCCCCTGCCCCCGTGTCCTTGGAGGGGCTCACATAGATAAAAACAACCTCTAAGAGCCTGATGTAACAGCAAAGCAGTCAGGGAACTTAAGTAGAAATGGAAAGATGGTCATGAAATCCAGTCATCATTCCCAAAACTATATACGTTTTTGTGAATTGTGTGTAAATATATATAACATTTATATGTATTTTCCCTCATTGTTTTTTAATATTAAATTCCAAAATAGCTCTGACATTAGAAATCAGAAAATGTACTTCTCTCAAGCTTATATGATACACTAAGCTGTAACTATCAGCATGCATACATGCATTCCTGTCTGGATTTTGTTCCTTTCTTCCTCTGTGGCCTAATAACTACAAAGTAAGCAATAAGAATGATACCTGGCTCCCCTACTCCCGTAAAATGGCTTGCAAAATGACCTTTTAAAACTACTGTTTTACAGGTTACTTCTTTCCAGGTTAATGCTGTTAGATGGTCCATCATCTGGTGCAGCAGATTAAGTAGTGTCCCATCACCAGAACATGCAAATGCCTGTTCTAGGAGGGCTTGGTGGAACCACTGCTCTTACACCCTATCCTGTTTTCACCAGCCGCTAATTGCAGAGATCAGAAAAATTACCCAGAATGAAAAGAAATGTCTTCCCTGCAGCCCACCGTCTGGTGCCAAGACACTACAGAGAGTTGATAATCCTCCTGTAGCTATAGTTGTTCCTACCCGCCAGCTGCCAATGGCTGCACGTTGGCTATAATAAAGCTAGGCATCTCCCTACTCAGAAAGTTGTCACCTTCAGAGGCACATAAATAATCCCATAATCCAATCTCTAGGAGGCAGACAACTGCAATGTGTTTTTTTGGTGCAAACAGGAATCTACAAATTAAAATTTTGCAGTATCTCCAAGGTGCCCCCTGTGCTATGGGGGTGTCCCAGTGCTACAGCCCTTGCCCTAAATCTCTTTGGTCAGAAATGAGATATTTTCCAGATACTACCACTGAGATAAAGAACTTAGAAATTGTATTGCATTGTTATTTTAGAGCAAAAAGTTGGACAAGGCACTATATGCATAACCATGTTATTTCTAGGAAGGATACTTTTCATGCCTAAGTAAATACCATTCTGAAAACGTGCTTATGCATTAGACAGGCAACAAGCAATCTGTAGCTGCCAATTTTCTTAAGCTATCAACTTGAGGCACCAAAATTGCCTTGGACTAGTTTGTTTTGCAAAAAAAAGATTATTTCTTTTGTTTAGCATGCAGCAAGCACATAAAATAATCTGTCTTTAAAAAGATACATCTTTCTCAATTTTCAGTTTTACTGCACTTCCATTCAGGTTGGAAGAAATCTGAAGCAAACAGGGATAAAAGATCCTTTCTGTGGGAGTAAACTATATTTACACCCTCTATCAAGCCTTTTTACTGTGTCAGAACAGTCTAGTGTAATCAGAATCAGGTGTTCTTTTTGCCTAATGGTTTTGTGCTCACTCTACCACACGATTCTCTTTTGCTTTTGTGAAATACCTGAAGATCTCCTGTCTAACAGGCCTGATTCTTTGGTGCTGTGTATTT
This sequence comes from Haliaeetus leucocephalus, assembly GCF_000737465.1. Lineage (NCBI taxonomy): Eukaryota > Metazoa > Chordata > Aves > Accipitriformes > Accipitridae > Haliaeetus > Haliaeetus leucocephalus. The sequence goes on from NW_010972653.1 coordinate 8,115,617, forward strand.
TCCTACTGATGCCTTCTCCTACCATTCCAAATTATTCATTTATTTATTGTTTAAGGCAAAGTTTGGCTTCCTAGGGCCCAGTAAGATGCAGTGAGAGAACGAAACAGGCATCTTAAGAGGAGGGATAAATTGCTGTCTGAAGGTACCTGTGTCTCTTTGTAATTTAGAGCAGAAACCCATTAAAATAACTTAGACCTGACACCTAAATTTTGGATGGCTGAAATTTGGTGAGAGGTGCACCACTTGTGGAATTTCTCTACAACTATTTAGCAATTATAAAAAGAATGAAAATGAACATAAATTTTCACCTCTCCTAAGGACCCTAAATATTGCACTTCTAAAACTGTCCTAGGTATCCTCAGGAAAATCAGTCCAAATTGTGGGAATCCCTCAGATGTAATGCAGTTCTCCTTGTGCCATCTTTGGATCCCTTGGACCATGTGATAGGCTGAACCAAATATAAAACTCAAGTTTTCTTGCATTTGAGCTGCTCCTATTTACAAGAAAAAGGAACAAGGATTTAAAATTAAGGAAAGAAAATTCCTCTTTCAGTTAAAGAACAGCAATAATACAAGTATGCTTATAGAAACATCTGAGACTGGCCAGGGAAGGAGTCAGGCTGTGACTTTGAACCACTGGAGCACAGGGAACTGTTTAGAAAGGAAGACTTCTTTTCCTGTCGTTAAATTAAATACTCTGCAAGTATGCAAGAGGAAAAAAGACCTTGTAAATAACATAAATGTTGTAACTAACTTAAAATGCAGCAAAAAATTGTGTCCCTTTGTGGCCCAGAACCAAAATTTTGAAAGAAAAAGCAAGTGGCTTTTGCACTATGACTAATTGATGAATAAATGTCAGTCCTGGCAGGTAAAGGTGAGGAAATAAGTTCAGGAACTACTGATCTGCCACAAAGATAGTCCCAGAAATTAGCCCTTTCTTCCCACTTATGACAAGAGATGTCCAGCTAAAGCACTATCCCTGATTACAACAACAGGCTGCGTAAAAAATGGAAATGAAACTGGATTTTATTTTATTCCTCAGCCTTCTCCAGAATCTGCTTGGGGAAATGCATTAGACTGTCTATCTGTCTGTGTGTGAAAACTGGCAGGGTAAACAGGCTAATCAGCTCCAACCATGCCTTTTGCAATCAGAATCTCCTGAGAATTGCACACACTTTTCCCACCCTGTTTCTTCTGAAAATAAGCACTCATATTACACAGACAATCTGCATTGAATTAGTGACAGCTCTGGGTGAGCACCAACCCACCCAATTTAGGCAAGTCAGCTTGTCAGCTTTGTTTTTTAAATCTGTGCAATAACACATGTGCCCCTTGCAGTATTGCCTGCCTCTTTGGAATATTATGCCCACAACAAGAAGTTAGTTAGCTCAAATTATTTTTATATCAGCATTCAAATCTTGACCTCTTTCTTTCCCAGGTAGCAGAACCTAATAACTAACAAGATACCATTGTACCTTGACAGTATTTGTCATTAGAAGAAACTGTGAATCTTTATAGCCAAGACCTTTACCTACAGGTGGGCAGCTCCCAGGGTGAGAGATGTGGGGAGCAACAATATCCCCTGACAGCCAAAGAACTCCCTTTCAGGGACTACATCCTTTGTGTGCCTCTGCCACATGTTGTGGAGGGAAAAGCTTTGCAGGACCATCGCATAAAGGGGGTGGTGCCACCTGGGGACCTCTACTGTAATACCAGATTTAGCTGGTTTAGCTTTAATCATGGTGTCACAGAATTTTGCCTTCCCTGCCAAAAGGTTTGAGGTGATTCTCCTGCAAGTAAACCCTGCCCAGGAAGACATATAATTTCAGTAGTTAACTTCTGCAATAGAGAGACAAAAACCAGGTCATTCCCTCCTTTTTTTGTTAGTTTTTATGTATTTATTGAGTTGTGGTGCCTCCATTCTGTATTCTTCATTAGGGATGTTAAACATCATCCTGGTAAGATTTAGATGAAACGACACAAGAGAGCAGGAATGCCTCAGGTGGCTCCCACAGTACTGCTCCAAGGACCTGTGCTTGATCTGTGTACAAAAGTGTGTTGCATGCTGGACGATGCAGTCCTGGCCTTGACTGTTCCCATAAAGACACATCCTGGGGTGCACACAGCCTGCAAACTGTCCACAGCTGCTTTTCCAATGTAAGGAAATCCAAGCTCATGGGCTTGGAGCTGGGCTGCAAACAGGCTGAGTTAATAGGGTTGAAGGCAAGCCACAGAGCTGCCTGCTAATATTGCAGGCTGAGCCACAAGCATAAACGTCTTGCCTGCCAGTATAAACCTTGCTCCGTTTCTTCTCCATTCCTGATTAACTCAGGTGCCTTTTCAGTCAGCTGGGTCATAAAGATCCCTTTCAGAAGCAGCCAGGTTGTACTGAGAGCCTGGACAATTAACTGAAGGGGCAGACAATGGGGTGATTTCGTGAGGGCTGTTGCAATGCCTGGCCGTCTTTGAGGCTACAGTTCTCAGCATCCAGCAGTGTGATTTTTAATTTGTTAATCAACTCAGGTACACATAAAAGCAAAGTGTATTAAGAATTAGAGAGCCCTATTTCATCAGGGCTTTTTCCTATATCATAATTATGATTCTGTGTTGCTATTAAATCCTTAAATAGAGTTTCTTTTCAACAAGGTTTGACTATCTGTGTAATAATGTTGGTTTTGATTGAGTGCTGTGCCTGCAAGCTGACAATGTTGCAGGGCCATCACAGTAGGTGGAGGGATGCTTCTGCACCCCACTATGCTAAAAGGCACCTTGTATATTTATTTCCACACTGCCCTGTTATTTTACATGTTCTGGCTGGAGGCATATATTAAATAAAATGAACAACAAGATTGAATGAAGATGTTTATATTCCGTCATTCCTCCAAAATCTGAGTATACATACATAAAGAACATAAGCCAGCCTGTGAATGGCAAAATGTGTCCCCTCTCTTACTCACTCTTCTTCCATTGAAGAATCACAGCCCACCCCAGACGATATCAATGAAAAGCTCTACAAGCAACTTGCAGTGAAACTGTAAAAGCTACAGATGTATCCTAGCTGCTTTTATATATTTCTCTTAGGGAACAAATTTGCAGTAAAATGACTGTATGGGCTAGCAATCTGCGAACATGGCTAGCAGGTGTCCCACTAGTTTTTTTTATGGAACAGAACAGATGCCCCTGCCACCAATTCTTCAGTGTCAGTCACACTAGCAAAACCAAAGCTGTAGAAGGCTTCCCTACCTGTACTACTGTCATCTGTTATGGGGAGATATCCCTTAGAAAAGAATTCAGAAAAGAGAAAAATTGAGTCATACTGAAGAACTGCTTAACTGTTAAGACTACATATGAGAAGCATTCTTCAGCCAAGATGCCACACATATTAAAATGGTTATGCACAGTGGCTGGTGATAGGTACCCATTTGTAAGAGTGAGATAATGTATTACTTTTCCAAAAGTAGGTAGACTGCTTATTACATTTAACTTGCCATCTGTGTCTTCTGGCAGTGCCAGTGACAAAACAAATTGCCTGGGCTTGGGCCATATTGGAACAAGAAATGAGGTAAACAATGACATAAAAAAGTGATTCTCTGCAATGGCTTTTCTTTTTACTAAGTCATTTTAATATACTATTCCGTACATGTAAATTATGTGTGATAGTCATAAAAGGCTCTTGCCTTGAATTACTTACATTATTTGCTGGTCCTTTCAGGCTGTTAGTATAACTGGTATATAGGCAAATTGGCAAGTCACAGTCATTTAAGTTGATTGATAGATCTGTCAGGTAAAAGACCCTGAGATTTTGAAGCTTCTGGTGTAACCAGGTTTGGGGAACAGTGTATGGTGGACATTCACACTACTAGAAAGATACATACTAAAGCAAAATATATACACAGTTAATTTTAAGGCAGCATGAGCTGAAATTCAAGCAAAACACCAGTAGTCTGGAAGACTGCTGTAGGAGAGCTCTGGGGACTGTACTCACTGGTGCAGAACTAACTGATGGACCACATACAAAAAGTAGGAATTGAGCACTTAAATCCAAAATTGGACTTTTGGCACACAAGTCCAAAATGACATCGTTCGTGAAGACCTACCTGCACACCAGGTTTTTCTGCTTTAGAAAGAGCAGGTTCATATAATCAAGTGACAATAATCAAAAGATTTATGACTTCTTGTGACTGTGCTTATCAACTCATCACTCCTGCCTAATCTTAGCTGGGAAACTCGGTAGAGAAATGCTGTTGGTGGGGGCCTTAAAGTGACCATTGTAGTAGATATTTTTGAAAATATGTCATTGTTAACATGAGATCAAGAATCATTGTAAAGAAAGTAACAGCTGCTGTTTCTTTTTAAAAGGTTGGACAAGGGTGTAAGTAGTATGCAGTGGCCTAGCTGTTGCTTTATTTCCCTCCTCAGATTGAGTCAACTCTATTATACTGTCTATCATCTCCATAGCTGGAAAAAACTAGACACAGCTTCTTCTACCTTTCTGTGCTTCTCCCTGTTATAATAGCTATGGCAAGACTGGGGGGAGCAAAGCACCAATGGCTCCACTAGCCTGACTGCTTGACTATCATCATCAAAGAGAAATTAATAAATCTGTAGCTGAGAAAATGGGAGAAATTGGCTCTCACCTTCCCTTTCCCAAGCCCCTGGTGTAAAAGAAGTGTTAGGGTGGCCTGAGACTCATTGAAGTAGTAGTGCATCTATCAATTCAGCCTAGCATTTGTAATTGGACTCACGACTCTCTCTTCATGCCTGAGAGCAACTCACTTTGCCATTTGCGCAGTCATCTATGCTAGTCCAAAGAGGTAGATAAATCAACAGTCTGGAAAATAAGGCTTCATGCCTGTTTTATATTCATTTTGCATGGGTACAAATGACTGTACAAGTGCCAAATGATAAAGCATCAGATCTACATAGGTGTTAAATAAACAGCAAATAGTCTCCACTTTATTTCCAAGTATAATTAGTCTGATCAACCAGAAGAAACTTCAGTAGAGCTCATAGCTAGTAATATATGAAAATGAACAACGTTTTTATTAAACATAAAATGCACACATTTCTATAATGTCTGAGTTCAATAATGTCTGGGATTGATATAATTTGTATTAAACATAAAACTTTACAGATATTGAATGTTTTTCTGCAACAGTTAGAATATAGTATTGGTAACTAAAATCAATAGTTAATTGAATTATAACACCATGATTAGATTACATGACAGCCATGTACTTACTTGTCAGTCAGCTGTAACTTGTGTTAATAAGATTCACTGAGCTCATTATCTTTTGTAGACTGTTAATTTCTGAAAAAAGACCTGTGAACAGAAAGGATGTTGTCTTGTTAAGCAAATGCCAGATTGTTATTGAACACTCCACAGGAATAATGAAAAGAAATAATTTCCAGAGAGAACCTGAAATTATTTGATTGACCTTTATGATTTCTACTCCTTAACACAGAAAAAAATGGAAAAGGAAAATTTCCAGATCCAGGTACTACTAAAAGTCTTTCAGGCTTTTAATAGGGTGAGGAATAACTAGTCTAGGGAACTGCCTATGACGTATACAGATTTTTTAGTTTCTTAATGGATGGCACCCACCTCAACTCATGCCCACCCAGTAATGCACATGAAATGCCTTAAAACATATGGCCAAAAAAAAGCTATGTGAACCATGTAGTTAAGATTCTTACTATACAGGTCACTGTATGATAAACATTTATTTTCTGGCCTCCCATGCCACAGCAGACAAACAGCAAAGAAAAAAAATGGTTCCTAAGACTCCGACCTTGGGAAGATAGCTACCTGTTCCAGCACCTGGCAATCACTTCAACGCTGAGCACTGGAAGGACACACCAGCTAAATGTGAGTTTCGCAGTATTGCGAGGTGCTTCAGAGCACTCCACCCAGCGTATTGTCTTGTGGCTAATCCCCACTGCACCTGAGGAAGGAAACCAGGCTATGGAGAAAAGGAAAAATATTATTTTCTTCACTTTTCTTCACTTTTCTTCACTTTTCTTCACTTTCTTACATGTGACCTGAAGTATATAGCTATTTCAATATAAATATATGACTAAAATATATTTTCAGTATAAATATATGACTAAATAGGCATTGATTAGATCCCTTTCAACTCTGTTTCAAGAATGTCAGAAAGTATCATGTTCAAGCTTTCATTTTGAACACCAAACCGTCTATAGAGTGTCATACAATCATTTGTATAGATTTATCAAGCTTCATCTTGAAATAATTTAGGTCCACTCTCTTTGAAAACTTACTAAAAATTGTGGACATGTTATGTTTATGAAATTTCCTGTAATTTCCAGGAGCAATTTTCCGACCAATTTTATAGTCTTTGGGTTTTTGTTTGTTTGTTTTATTTTCCTTTCTCTCAACATTAGAAATGGTAGTTTTCCTTGTACTTGGTCTGCAATAGTTTGACTTCTCATTTTTCTTCTGTACCATTTCACCACATTTCTGTTGCACTGGCCCGCAAGGTGGTCAAGCTCTATTTTTTAGGGTGGTCCATCAGATTGCACCAAACACAAAGAGCAGGCTATCATTTTGGTCATGATCTCTCCTTCAACCAGTGGGTAGAGCCTTCCCCGCAGCATTGAGCTGGTCACTAATTTCAATATTAAAAAGCATTGGCCCAAGAATCTTTCTCTGCAGGACATCTCTATTTTCTGATAATTCCTTCTCAATACAGTCCATTGAAGCCTACCCTAACCAGCTCTTTGTCATCTTTACGATTCTTACATTAAACCTCGTCTTTACCTTAGACTGAATTGCTTGCTCAGTCTTCATCTTAATCTGAATTGCTCGGGGGCAATCCGATCTGAAATGAGAAACACTGTCTTATTGAGATCTAGTGGCACCAAGTTTGTATACAATCCTACTCCCACTATTTTCCATTAATAGAAGTTTTGTTACTTCTAAGACTAATGGCTCTTCTATAAGTTCGTAGGTCATTATCCACTGGTCTTTCCTAGTGAAGAATCACCTGCTGTGTTCAAGCACAGTTTTCTACTGCCTGCCAACATCTAAGATACGCATTACTGCAAAGTGATACAATCCATTATGGTACTTTCACCTAATTCCAAAATCTGGGTTTTTTTGCCTCAGGAGGCATAGTTCCACACACTGGTTTTGTGTCATTTAATGAATTATCACTCTGAGGTCCATATGTCTTTCTGTAGCAGATCTTTTTTCATTAACTTCTCACTGTAGAAAGCTCATGATGGCAAAGCTACTCACAGAAAGCTTTGGTCTGGAATGCTCTTACATAGCAATTTCTAAGTTTAGGACTGGTAAACTTTGCATCCTCCAATGTGCTTTCCTCAAAGGGTTTTGTTTCACATACCAACCATAACGTATGAAGGCCTCTATAAATTAATGGAATTGCAAAGTACACTCTTCAGCTTCAAATCATTCACAAACTCTTCTATATTTTCAACTGTTTTGTGTACCTCTTGGTAAGAAACATCTCTCTCTCGGATGTTTCATTTCTCCAGAGAGTGTAGTATCCTTCAGACCGTAATACAGTTTGAGAGTTGCCTTCTTATGACTCAATTAAGTGAAAACTATAAAAACATCAAGTGCTTCAGAGCAAGACATTGTTAGAAATAGGGCTGAGTGTCTTCCTTTTGCTTGCACTTGTTGGTGCAAACAGAAATTCAAACACTGGTGATACGATTGATCTATGAAACAATGGTTGAATCATTTCAGCTGATGTTTCACCAAAATGTACCTGATTTCATCCAGTATCAGTATGGTTGGTATTTGGCAAAGTTAAAAAGTGATTGAAAGCAGGCTTGACTGCAGTAAAAAAATAATATTAACAATGTTTTTATATACCTGGTGTAACTAAGTTTACAGTCTCAGTCTGCAAATACAAAGCATTACTTTCAGGAAAATGAAGATAAAAATTTGTCAAATAAACCAGCATTTCAAAAATTTTCTTTAGAACTTCTTAGCTTAATCTGCACACATCTGTCCTACTCAGCCCTCTGGAATAGTATTTCTAAGAAACAGTTTGTATTTGTAATGAGAAAGTTATAAAAAATTAATTATATATTTCAATTTTAGCACTCTAAATGGAAACAATGTAAATTAAAGGAGTTTTCAATGCCAAACAGACCATTCTTCCTCTTTATATAATTACCCATTTTTAATTGGAACAAAGAACATTCTTTGCCTTTTCTAACAAGCACACCTTGTATATATTATTCTTTATAAAGGCAAATGGGAAACATAATACTTATTATTGCAGAAATAATTCAACTTTGCTTTATTTTCTTTACAAATTCTCGGGTGATTTGGGGGTATTTAGTCAGGTCACTGTAACAATCCATCCCAAGTCAGGTCATCAAGTTGCCTGGCAACTGTATTCGGGATTGACAAAGGCAAGCCACCTTCCCATTTTTTTTACCTCCCCTTTAAAATCAATATGACAAGCTTGATATTGGTGATGTGAGATTAGCTGAGAAAATGCATGAAATTGCTGGAGAAGTGCATTGCTCAAGATATTCAATTTCGAAGGCTGGGTCCAAGCACATCACTGTCTTACAGCTCTGTCATTATGGTTTTCCCTACCAGCAGCATTTGTTAAAGTATTATTTACAGAGATGCTATTTCATTTAGTACATGTGCTTCATCTCAGCACTGGTGTTTCTTTTTTTTTTTTTTTTTCGGGGGGGGGGGGGGGATTAAGGAAGAGGCTGTTTCATTCAGAACTGAGCAAGATCAGCTTGTGTTTCATAACAATATCATTATGATGTTTTATATTGAACAATTGAGTTTAGTGTCATCAGGAAGAGAAATTGATCATGGAGTGGGATAGTGTGAATGCACTACTGTTTACATTCAGGAATGCAAGAACCTTTATTTTCTTAATGCAGCAAAATTCAATTCAATGTTTGTTCATGAATCCAAATCCTCTTTTCAGCCATGGAGCTTTCTGCTTTTCCCAGTCATTTTGCAAAGGCCTGTTCAGTGTTTTCATCTAGTGCTCATGTCTTCATCCTCCCTTGAAGCTTCCCCAACCTCTCTACTATTTTCCATAAGAACATACAAGGTACCACTAAATGATGGCCAAAAAAACCCCCCACCAAATCCTCTCATTAATTTGAAATTATTCGTGTCTGCATTTGAAATCAATATTGCCATTTGAGCATGCCAGTGTGCATCGTTTCGGGCACTAGAATTAGAAATAAATCAGGGTCTAAGCCAAAGTCCTTGCCCTAGTTCCAGTTCATCACAGTGTCAGCCACGTACCTCTAATCAAACAACTGGTGTGGCCCTGACAAGTAAGGGCATCCGCTGCTACCTTTCTGTATAATGAGACATGACCTTGAATATCTTTAGCCCAAACCAAGGTGGAGCCCTTTTAAATTGGTTTTCTTTCAGGAAAATAGCAGGGAATAATGATTTCCATGAATTGTACAAGTGTAAAAAAACTAAAGTGTGGCAGGAAGAGATTGCAAAAGTCAGGATTTATTATAAGGATTTCAGTATTACAGGGTACTGTAGAAAGGGAAAAGAAGGATAATACAATCTTGATTTTAACAAAAATGAGTTATGGTATCCAGGCATTTGCTGAATTTCCCTGTGTTGAGCGTGTAGGCTGTTTACGTGTGAACTATGGACTGCTCACCACTTGGTTGCATGATTGGTTATCTTGGTCATTAGCCATTTTTTTCTGCTTTCTGGCCTGACAAATGAAACTTGTAAGATAGGAGATGAACGAAAGACAAGGGATGAATAGTGAAGTCTTCATTTTCAATACACCGTTACCCAAGTCTGCAGGTAAAGATGGGCATAGATTTGCTCCTAATATTTTGTGTCAACAAAAAAACTTTTGTGAAAGCTTTTGGCAGTTAGCAAAGAGGCATAAATATAGCCCACATGAGAAGCTATTTGGATAACAAATAGGTATTCAGAAATGTTTTTTAAGCGTTTGAGAATCTGAGCTGAACCCAAAGCTTTAATATAGGTATTTTTGATAGAAAAGTATATTTGTTTATGCTCTGATAGTAGCCTTGCTTATATATGGCTGTCATATACTTTCACATTTCACTTACCTTCTGAGAGACATACAGTGTGTTTTTTCAAAATTCTGACAGAGTATAGCTGCCCATGCAGAAAAATTAATTTCTACGCTAGTTTTCTTTTTTCAAACTGCGTGGAAAAAAAACAACCAACAACCCCCTGCCTAAAAACCTCCAGGAGGCCCTTTTCAGGTCCTTCTGACTGGCTTCTGTAACCAGAGCTCCCAAGAGAAAGGCATTTGCTCTCCCAAGAAGATTCTTTTCTCTGAATGCTGTCTAAAGGAACCCAAATTCTTCTTAGAGCACATTCAATAGAGTAAAGAATTAATCAGGTAGACAATTAATAAAATAGAGCAAAGAGCCCTGGTTAGGGCTGAGCTTAATAGTGTAACAAAAGCAGGGTAGTGTCAGCATTATATTTGGATATTTCTGTTGCAGTATAAGTATTTTTGTAGTTACAGACAAAAACCTTAAATTAGATTTACAGTAATGGACCATTATTATTATTTAATTTGTACAAGCAAGAATGATCCATTTTTTGATGCAGAATTGTTTTGTAAATGTGTTCAACTCAATAACTTTATACCGTACAAAGTGTTTAGTCTGGTGAGCTTAAGTGATTTAGCTAGAATTACTCCCTCATGTAAAAAGCACAGTTATGGAATATGAAATGCTGGTGAATTTGGAAGACCAGAAGTTATTTCCACATCTCTACTTACTAGAAATCCCTAGGGAAATCTATCTTGACAAAAGGAAAAAAAAAAAAAAAAGAAAAAAGGGAATACAATGTTATGAACATGTTTATTGTTTCTTATCACCCTTCTTCTCCTGGATATCTCTACTCACATTTTCACATTTTGAACACTCACTCATTAGATAAATTCAGCACAACACAGAATTTGCTGCAGTTTTTGTTTCATAAACCAAAATTAAATAAAAACATTTCAATCAACCACTCCTTCTTATAGAAACTATGTAACAAAAGAAATAATACATAAAGTTGCAATTAAAAAGGGGAGAACACTGCCAAACTAAATAGAGTCTCATGCAGCTGAGTACATAATGATTGGTGACTGAGACTGAAACTTTTTATCAAAGACGATGGTGAAAACTATATGAGTTATAATCACAGCTTTTCCTTTGATCTTTAATCCAAGTGAAAGATTTCTTGAGAGTCTCACAATAACCACTGGAAGTGAAGACATTCAGTTTCTACTAAGTGCAGAAATGCAGGGGTTTTTAGCTTATGCCTAAAATACAAAGGGAAAAATGATGACCCATACTAGCAGTAAAATTACATCCATGGAGTTACTCAGTTTGCAGTCACGTAGCCAGTGGACTGCATACTGAACTCCCATTTATACAGAACATACTACCCTTTAAAATAATATTGAAGGCTCACTTGGCAAACAGAAGTTTTATCAGCTTTCTATTTAATTCTGCCTTGTGTTATTAACACAAAACACAGAGATATCAGTGGCATTTCATGGTAAATTAATAGGTATAGATAGAATCTTCTATAAATATTCATTACACCTCATTATTGCAAATTAATCAGTAAGATTTTGAAATTAAGGGTGGTCATATTTGGAGATATGTATCACTTTTCCTCCATATGAGACATAAGAAATAAATTATGCTCTAAAGCAAAGTTCTAGTTTACTCCAAGGGTGGCCCTGAGAGTCTGACAGTATATTGTAAATGGGGTAATCTGATTGACAGGAAAGCAAAGACAGAACTGCTGCTTGGCTTTAGTTATAATAAACAGCTGTCCAGAACAGTCATTTTTAATAGCTGGACCATTTCTTACATTCCTGTGTCTTACACTCAAAATATTCTACTCTGGTATTATGGCTGAATCCCTACCCTTTGCAGGAGTGGTTCAGAGGGCATGGCTGAGGTCATGGTTGATACTGGTTCACATTAGTTAGCTCTGAGAGAGTCATTTAGCTCAGTTCTGGACCGGCTTAGTTAGTACTTATCGGGGGAAGCCACAAGTCACCAGGTTTTTGAAAGTACACATTTCCCCATCTTGCTTGTGGGATGCAGTATCTTGTGTCTCATCTAGCAGCCTCACCCTACATCTCGACATTTGTAGGGATGTTAAGTGACTTGTTCTGATATTCTCTGACACTATGAAAGAATCTGGAGATGATCAGAATTCAGAATGAATGTTGGTGGCCTGCAAGAACAAAATGGACTCATAGTGGTATCTTTGCAGGACTACCCAATGCTGAGATGCCTAGAGAGGTACAGCACAAATACTGTGTGGATGACAATGTCTGCACAGGTGCTCAAGAGAGGATGGATCCAGACTCCTCTCAGAGGTGCACATTGATAGAAGAAGGGGCAATGGACGCAAGCTGCAACAGAAGAAATTAAAATTAAATATTGGGGGAAAAACCGCACAACAGTTGAGTTAAATACTGGAACAGGTTACCAAGAGAGGTTGTGGAATCTCTGTACTCAAAGATATTAAAAACTCAGGTGAAAAAGTCCTGAGCAACATGACTAAAATTGTCCCTGTCTGCAGCAGGATGTGGAACAAGATGACATCCCGAGGTCTCTTCCAACCTAAATTATTCCATGATTCTGTGACAGCTTGGCTTTGTAAATCAGTGGTGGGGGCAGCCCTCCAAAAGTGGCCTGTCTTAAGTTGAAGCCTTTGATTGAGAAACTTCTTAGCTGTTTAGCATTTAAAGACTCTGAACAAAAAATAAAATTTTGGGTATGGGGAGGAGGGATTTCTAATTCATGTAGAAATGCTGTTATCACTAGACCATTCTGAAAAAAGAATATGGTATCTTTCTTTCCTAATGCAACCAATTTTTAGAAAGTGATCATAATGCAGATTTCACCATACTGCAGAATGGGTATTTGGACCCTCAGTAGCAGTGGCACCATGCTCCCTAACTGCAGGACTACTGGAGGACCCCAAGTCCAGGCAAGAGGAACTCCAGTATTTCAGAACATTAGCACTGAAGTCAATAAATGTGCATTCCCCTCCTGAAGCAGAGTGCTTCAGTTTCAGGAAACTCAGAAATTAGTGTCACAATGTTCAGTGTTCCTTTGGGGTCCCCTAGAAGATACAAAGCTCGTCTCCCCACTTCAGAGCTCACCATGGACTAGCTCTTGTCTGTTTAACTGATTTGGCCTTCCTCTCTGCCTGTTTCTGCCACTCACCTAACAGTGGTTTTTCTCCATCTCCTCATTCCACATCATTGCTTTTGGATGGACACTTCTGTTGTCTGCAACTTCTGCCATCTGAGGGGAAAAATCCCCATCTTTCTCCATTTTATAGACCCTCCACATACATTATTTTCAAAGCTCAGACAGAAAGATTTCTCTTGCCAGCTTGCTTAATACTGCTTATTTCCTCTATCTGCCTTTCAGTTTTGAGTTCATACTGTTAAAGTCCAAAGTGTTCTCACAATTAATTTCTAAAAGTATAAATACAATTGCCTTTCCCTCAAATGAGTAAAATAAATTTCTAGTATGGCAAGGACTCATACACATGACAAAATTAATATAGAGCAAGTACTTTCACTCATTTATCTGAGATTCATGTAAAGTTTGACACATATTCTAGGAATGTGGTTTACCTTTGCCACGCAGTAGGAAAGATGAGGGCTTTAAAAAATGAGGTTCATTTGGAAGTGTCCATTTAAACCCTGGAAACCAAGTTCTGTGACCTCTGTTGATAGGATTTTTGCCTGACTAATGAAAGAAAAAAAGACTCAAATATTTTGCTCAGATTAATATCAGCACAAGAGGTACATTCATTCCATCCTCTGTTGTCAGTGGATACACAGTCAAACCTTTGTTAGATGGTACCCATCCTCCCTTCCTATGGGTGATACAAATCACGTCTTTCTCAGGAGAAAAAAATCTTCTGTGCTCTTTCAAAAAGAAAATTCTAATGCATTTTGGAGGGCTTTCTTCCCTTTTTATAGATACTGCTGGCCAAGAAAGAAATATAACTTAGGACACAGAACAGTTTTAGTGTGTAAACTTGTGGTGCCATACGATATGTCTTAATATTACAGGTTTAATACTAACTGTGCCCCAGTAATTTAATAATTCTGTGGGAAGACTGCTGGGTTATAGAGGATATTTGTCTTGTGATTTCTTTGTGGCAAATCAGAAATTACAGCAGTGCTCAAAGGAATAGAAATCTTAGATACTCATGACCTTCACTGAAACCCCTTTCGTCACTTGTCAGTTCTTTAAGGGGCAATTTAATTGTAGCTCTTTGGCGCTGACAAGGTAAGTGCTGGCATTTTGGCACTGTCATTCATTAACCTCATGCAATGTCAGCAGCAGTGCCTCAGACATGTCACCATTTCCCCAGTGATGGCAAGCTGACTTTTAGGACATATGTTATTCCAGAGATGCCTACTAGACAAGTCTGCATGCTTCACATTCTTGTGTATTGGGCATCATTTGTGCATTGTTTATGCAGTTAAATAGCTTCAAGAGTAAAACCAACTTGTCTAAATCCAGGAAAAGGAAATCTGCCATGTGCTATGAGCATAAAACTACCTAAGTAATTTATGTTGCTCAGAAATTAAAAATAAAACCACCAAAAAAACCCCAAAAAGCAAAACAAGAGACAAACAAACAAACAAACAAATAACCCCCAAAAAACAAAAAAAAAAACCCACAGAAAACCCCCTTGAGTATAAACTGATAGGAAGCAAAAAGCTATTATCATGATACCTGAAGGTTTAATAAAATTCTTTCACGTACAAATTTTTAAAGCATAATTCAATAAATAAAATGCCAGAATGCAACACATAATATACATTGTAATTATTTTTATTTATTTTGCATTTCATATTTCTGCATGCTTATAAGAAACCAAACTGTTAATAATAAATAGACTGAGGAGAAGAATTGGTGCCGAGAACTATTTGCTGATAACAATAAAAATTGCCAATACCTAGAAAAATGCTATATATTTGATCACACCTTTCCTCTTCTCCTTCTTCATTTGGACCTCAGAGTCACTAGGGATTCTGTGCAATACCGCAATATAAATTAATAATGACAATAGTAATAATAAATAAGCTTGATTCTCGCTTTGCAAAATGCACAGTAGGAGAATCAAGGACCACTCAAAAATAAAGTAGTAGTTATGCTAATTTTATGCATGTCTCAAGATGCAAACACTCGAATCTAGATTTGAAACCCCAGAGATGTAAATCTTTTGGGGTCTATCTATTTTTTAACTTCTTTTAAAATCTGGATCCAGGTTGAAGCTGGATCTCAAAGCATTCCCATATTTCCACCCTATAAAAAACCCTTTTCTGATTAGTCTAGAGCTTGAACCAGGACACAGGTATGCCCAGTGCCTGAAATCAGATAGGTGAGAATAGTCAGTTCAGGAGTTCTTTGCCTTGTTAGAAAGAGTTTTAAAATATTCTTTTCTTTAACCAAAATGAAAGTATTTACTTCTGTCACTGAAAAAACCTCCCCAAACAGCAAATAAGAAGGAGCAACCTAGTCATAAAAAACTGATGGAATTAAATTTACTAGGGATGTCTGAGGAGAAAGGTGAGAGAATTTCTACCAAACACAACATGCAAAACCTATGAAAAGATGAGTATTTAAAAAAATTTTACTCTTTTTTTTTCCCTCCTTAAATAGTTTCCATTTTAGGCTACTTAAAAGGTGTTATATATGAGTAAGTGTATGAGAACATAGATACAAAGATATGACAAAAAAGTAAGATAGGACTAGATAAAGTGAATTTGAGAAAAAAAATTGTGACTGAGGTGACTTTCTGCAGATGCTAAAGGAGCTTTTTATAAGAATACTAAACTTTTCCTTTCAGCAGAGACCACCTAATGAAACAATGTGTATTTCAAATTTAGAGATAACACAGTTCAAAAACACCCATACAGTTCTGATATTGAGGTGAAATTGCAGGGAATACCAATCACCTAGACAATTATTGTTGCGCAGTTCAGAAAATGAAATTTCTATATTAGAAAACTTTTGTAACTTATATATCTAGCACTTATTTCAGATAAAATAGCAAACCTCAGGCAAAAAGAAAAAAAAATCAAATTTCAGACAAATAGCAACACTTTCCTAGGATAAGATGTAAATATTTATTTTGCTGAATTACAAATGCTGCTTACTGATGCCTGCTTAAATGTCTTTTTATATTGCAGCTAAGATTCAAAATATATCATTCTTAAAATGTTAAAATTAAACCCTTTTATTTTCAAAATATTTTCCTTCTATTTTTAATAAATAGATATGAATGTGATTTTATGTAAAAATATTATTTATTGAAAGCCGCAGTTTCGAGAGAAAAAAAAGATTTCAGTGACTTATTTCTATCAGCTCTACTACTGACTTTAATAGAAATTGTGTAGGTGAAAGCAAGGGCATTGCTGAGAATGTACGAGTGGTATGTAAGCAGAATGACTGAAAACTCCAGGCAGGTGAAGTTAAATGAATTGCAGTACAGTGCTGAGGGCCAAACCCAGACATTTCAGGGCACTGTTATAGTGTACCTCTAAAGAAACAATCATCATTCCCAAACATTTTACTAGATGCAATAGTATACGTTATACAAACATTGTTCTGCAAGTAAAATGCTATCCATGCTAAAGAAATGGTAGATGTTTAGAAAACGTTAATGGCATCAGTAGGAAAGCAACAATGACTGTAGCAGGGACTTTTCCTATCAAAGAAATGGTGATAGATGTAAAGAGAAAAGTGGAAAAAAAGCACATTCAATTAGAGAGTTAGGATTCTCTCCCGTGAAAGCAATTCCATACTGATACAGGGGGCAGTTTAAGAGTCCTCCTTTCCAAGAGCAGCCCTGCACTACAAAGCTGCGGCTCAGACCCACACTGAGAACGGCATTTTGCCAGAAGGGCCCACTGCACATTCATGCCAATCACACTAATTGATCCACCAGTATTTGCTATAGCAGTTTAAGAGAATTTAGATTCTCTGTTTTTTATTTCTCCTTCCCCCCAGGGTTGGCAATACAGATGAGTGATTTCCTTTCATCATACATAAAGATTTGGAGACACAACATTAATTGCTGCCCTGACAGTTTCCAATTTGATGACCAAAAATTGAACCACAGCAAAAACAAGTGCAGGAATGTTTGGACTGAAAGCTTATGATGAACCTCTGAGCACTTTTTCCCCCCAGTTTTTCTGACACCTTTCCCAGAACTAAACTACTTCTCATACATTAACCACAGCATTACAGAATTATAACATTTCCTACTGGTAAATTAAAGGCATTTCTTTCACTGCACAAATAACTAAAACCAAACTCTCAGTGGAAGGAGCAAGTTATAAGAAATGGATAGATAAAGCTGATCCTGCACTGTCTTGTTTCCTTTTCTTCTAAGTAAAATGTCACATTCTGCTCTACCTTACATGTGTATTGGTCCCCACTTCCATGCTATCGCACTTAAGGGGCTTCTCAGATGATTAATCCTCAAGTAACAAAGCATCAGATGGCTTTTATCAAGTCCTTTTCTCCCTTGAATGGGAAAAATGTGATACTACTGGCCCTGGAGAGTCAAGCAGGTCAATGTGAGAGCAGAACTGACTCATTATCTTTACTTTACATGCGTTTAACCAAAAAGGTGAGAGAAGCTAAATGAGATGGTGTTCTGCCTGAGAGAGCTGGCAGAGTAGGAAAACAACAGACAAAAAGCCTTGCTCCATCAGCTCCTCCCAAACAGCAGTACCCATCTTGCTCTGCTTGTTTCGCTGGAAAGTTCTTGAAAAATTTAGCAAATATCAGTTAGTTATTCAGGCATGCCCACAATAAAATAGAAATCCGTATTAACTCTAGGACAAGCAGAAACAGGAAATAGATGTGAATTTGGTCCCCTTCATTTCATCAGAATTAAGTTCAAAGAAATGAAAGCACTTGGTGACAGTCAGAGTGGTGGAATTTCTTTACAGATTTAAGAGTTTGATTGCTTATGTTTAGGTTGCCTAAAAATAGGAGTCTATAGCCATTTGACCTGCTATAGAGTATCTCTAAGGGTATCTGTATGGGGCTGACAGATGTGACACAAGACCTGCATGAGACTCGTGGCTTCTGAAGCAGCTCCTGAAAAGCCAGATGGGATCTCCCATGCTATCTCAAAAGGTATCAGACAACTTAGCATAGGTAAGTAACCCACATCCTTAAACTTAGCTGTTCATAACATGGTTTTCTACATGAGCTAGATGTAGAAGCATCAGTTGTAGACAAGGAAAATACAGTCAATGTAGTCAATGGAGAGGAAAGGGGAATTCAGCTCACCCTGAAGTACTGGCTCAACTGAATAGCTCTCTAGGCTTCAGTGACTGCAGGGATCAGATATTTATGGATACTTGGAGAGCTCTGAAAATATTCTAAACTATTCTTAGGTGTCTTATAAATAATCTATTCTGACTTTTTCCCCCAGAAAAAGCTTATCCTTTCATCCTATAATACCAGGCCTCATTTTTCACCCACTGAGAAATAAACTGATTATTTTGGGATATCATAAATATACCAAATATAACAATAGACAGAGTCTTCCTTTTACAAGGAGTAAGAAAATACATAAATTTTGGTTTTGATTATGAAATTACTTCACCATGGAACAAGCCAGTTATTGTCATTGCTGTATCCAAGGTCTGGAAGAACAGAGTAATATTTAGCTTCGTAATGTCCTATTTTGATAAGCGTACCTTGAATTGGGCTAGGAGAACCAGTAATTCCAAATTTCTGCTGAAAAAGAAAAGTTGACAGTGGAAAATCCCCAAAGGCTGAACAAAAGAATGATAGTACCTATGATTTTGAGGGACTCAAGGAGCAGGTCAGTAAGCTTTAAATGGGAGACAGGAAGCTTAATGTATGTTTTCATAGCAAAATAATCTCTTGTAAATGCAGGACCAGCCAAAATCATAGAAAAGTAATCTGCAGCAAAGGGAGGGAGTGAAAGAACATGATTCACTAGAAAGAAAAACATTTATAGGAAAGAGGAGTTGGGGAATCTTGAAAGGATGCTGTCTTTGGCCAAAACTGTGAGTGCTGAGAGGAAACTGTGATAAAAAAATGTCTGTAAATGTGCTCATTATTTTCTGTAGGTTTGTGCACTTCTCATGCTAAAAAGGTGCAAAACCCCCTCAATAGATATACATTTGTCTGTGTGTCATCTTAGCCCAGTTTGGAATTAAGCAATAAAATGGAGTATCGAGCTCTGTCCGTGCTAGTAGCTCTACTGGGCCAAGTCTTGTTCTCTGGCTCCAAAGCCAGCTGGCATGGCAGAGCTCCCTTCCACACAGATAAGCTCTTCTCAGCCCCAAAACGGAGAGGCCACTGACCCACTCTTTTCCCAGGTAGCCAGAGGTGGTCCTGGCCAGAGCCATGGTGCTGGTACAGCTCAAGCTGCTGGGCCTGACCCTGCTTTGGTCACCCAGCAGGACTACATGACCAGGAGAGTCCTGGGAAGGTGTTTGCTTAAGTTACCAGCAAATGCTAAGCCTTGGGTGTGGGTACATGAAGCAAAGTTTGGTCTGGCACATGGCACCCACACAAGCCCCACTTGTGCATCCCCACATAGGGAATGGGGAGCTCAGCGTTGGCTCCTGCAGAAGCCTGCTCACGTTCAGGGGATCTGCCTGTTCATGTTAATTTACTCTGCTCATTTCCCCTTTTCTCTTCCGCTTCCCTCCTTCTTAGTCTTTTCAATATTTTGTCTAACATTAAAAAAAATACTTAAAAATAATATCTGGCACTCTTAATTTCTTCTTATTCTCTAGTTCACAGTCAAACTCAGCAAAGTTCATATTTTATATACCCAAACAGACATGCAGACGCTTTCAAGAACTTCTAATGCACTTTCATATATTTTATTACGGGTTATTTTTTCTCACAGATACAGAAATCTGCACTTTTAACATACAAAAGTATGGCACAGGACAAATAAATTCAATTTAAATGTTAATGTTTGACCCTAGATTTACAAAATGGGTAGAGAACCCATATTTCTGAATGTTTGCAGACATCAACATAATTTCATAAATTTAATGACATTGTAGTCCTCTCTGGTTTACCTGCAGTGTGATCATCAATGCAGATTATCCAGGTCATGGAGCGACCCCCAGGCTCCAAAGGGTTTCTGCTTAAAGCATAATAGCACATAAGCAAAGCTATACTGCCTTGAGACCTGTACTGTTCTCTGGTGCAGGAAACAAGACAGGATGAAACCTACTTGATTCAATCTACTTTTACATAAAGCTCTTTGTTCCCAGAGTAAAGAGGGCAGGCAAACACAGTGCGATATCACTGCTGACCACACTGACTAAACTCAGGTACAATTAGAGGTATGAATTCTACTTTGTATTGGCTTTACATGGCAAGGTTTTGGCAGTGGGGTGGCTACAGGGGTGGCTTCTGTGAGAAGCTGCTAGAAGCTTCCCCCATGTCCGACAGAGCCAATGCGAGAATATGTGAGAGAAACAGCCCCGCAGACCCCCAGGTCAGTGAAGCAGGAGGGGGAGGAGGTGCTCCAGGTGCCGGAGCAGAGATTCCCCTGCAGCCCGTGGGGAAGACCATGGTGAGGCAGGCTGTCCCCCTGCAGCCCAGGGAGGTCCATGGTGGAGCAGATCTCCACCTGCAGCCTGGGGAGGACCCCATGCCAGAGCAGGGGGATGCCCTCAAAGATGGCCATGACTCCATGGGAAAGCCCGCGCTGGAGTAGTCTGTGACTGAAGGACTGCAGCCCGTGGAAAGGACTCATAGTGGAGAAGTTCATGGAGGACTGTCCCATGTGGGAGGGACCCCACGCTGGATCAGGGGAAGAGGAAGGAGCAGCAGAGACAACCTATGATGACCTGACCGCAACCCCTTTTCCCCATCCCCCTGTGCTGCTGAGGCGGGGAAGAGGTAGAGAATTCAGGAGTGAAGTTGAGCCTGGGAAGAAGGGAAGGGTGTTTTAGTTTTTATTTCACATTACCCTATTCCAATTTGATTGGTAATAAATTAGATTAATTTCCCCAAGTCAAGTCTGTTTTGCCCATGGCAGTGATCAGTGAGTGATCTCTCCCTGTCCTTACCTCAACCCACAAGCCTTTTGTTATATTTTCTCTCCCCTGTCCATTAGGGAAGGGAGTGATAGAGCAGCTTTGGTGGGCACCTGGTGTCCAGACAGCATCAACCCAACACATATTTGCATCAAACTCTTCATAAGTATGTCCGACTTAATATTTCAAAAATATCCTTTTCTGGTGGTCAGTTAGGCATAGCTCCATGGATGACAAGGCAGACACTCACATCCTGTTCTAAACTGAAGTTATTGGCTACATCTGTACTAGTAAATTATACAGTGCCAGGGCACAAACCTGGTCAAAAGAACTGTTAGACCTTTTCTCTAGAACAATTTGACCTCAGTAAGCGATGGTCCCAGGCAATATTCAGGAATGCTCATGAGCCACCCCAACAGGCAATTTAGGTGCTAACTTGTTCAGGAGAGCTGCACAGTGTGAACATGCAAAGGCTATATTAGCTAGCTTTTGCGTAAGAGAACTGGACCTAATGCTGTTTTATTTAGTAGTATGTACTTAGACACTAAATCTGGATGCACCCAGGCTAGTTCCATCTGATCAGTAGCAGAATTGTTGCAGTGTCTCCCTAACCAACTCCTCTGAAGTCCCGGTTTCTGCAAGGTTTGTTAATTTGGGCTCAGGGTGGGATCCTGAGAACTTTTCTCCATGCATCCGTGCCCTACTGTGCTGAATCTAGCCAGCCTTTGCAGAACCACTGTACTGAGAAGTGCTGTACATGGAACCTCAGGGGGTCTGTTGGAGCTAGCAGAATTTGCATGGCTGGAGCTGAACTGGTGCTAGTAAGTCCAGCCAGATTAACACTGGCTGGTTTTTCTGCTGCTTTCTCCAACAACCATTTATTATATTTTCTCCATCTCAGATTTTCTGTTCAGGAAATGATTACACATGGCTTTATATCAAATGAAGATCTAAAGTAACGTATGTAGCAGATCTGGAATACCATTGTAAGCAACATCCCAGTCCAAGAGGCTAAACACCTCTACTCTATTCAAACAGGTAGATAAAATCATTATACTGCTAACTTCTTGGCATAATAGGACAGGTCTTTGCTGTAATCAGAGTTCAGTGGCCTTAAACTGTTCTATGTAAAACTTCAATACCTACCCTGACCACACATCCCAAAGAGTACAGTACTTGACATGGGTTTTTGCCATATCAGTATATTTTATTTTTTTAATTAATAGGTGTCATCATCTTACCTGTCCACTAAGCCACAGAATGCTTCATTTTACAAAAGCTACAGGAACCACAGGTATCAGCCTTCTTTTTATTGCCATTTACCTCTGTGTCAAGTGTAGATGAAGGTTACATGGGAAATTCTGCTGTGCTCAACTGGTTGGGAGTTTTTCCTGGACTTCAGTGCAGGGAGTGTCTCACTTTTGGAGAGTATTGTAGGGGGAGTTCTGAGCAAATGCTGTGCACAGTTACAAACATCAGCAAGAGGGAGAAGGCAGTGGAACAATCAGTAGAAGTAAAATAACTTTTGTAAGATCACCCATAGATAGAACTCAGGCATTCAAACCATCGAGTTTCCACTATAGCTATAGCAAACCCTGGGTATTTGCCATCTTGCAGTAATTGGTGCTTCAGCTATCCTTGCTGTCTGATAACATGAACCCTGTGAGCAAAAAAAGAATCAGAAGCAGGGACAGACTTAAACGCTTTCATACAATTTCAAACACTGAAGTGAAAATATATACTTTTTTTTCAACACTTTCTGTTCATTTCCTTCTTATTTATTCATTGTGTTAGAATAATAAAGAACTTGATACTTTTCCTTTAGAGAAAACTGTATTATAATTTGTTCTCCCTCTATAGGTTTCATATGCACATGGAATAATGTGTTCAGAAACCGAAGGAAATGGATTTTTAAAAAACAATCTGTCGTCCTGTAATATTCTCCACGTTGTTTTGATTCAAACTCAAAACTTCTCAAACTTCTTCCTGATCTCTCTCATTATCCACTGGTGAACTGTTTAATGCCAGAGTTGTAGGCCAATTGGCAGGAAGAACACAGGGGAAGTATTATTTCCCTGTAACAAGAAGTTGGATGTCTCACTTCCGTTATTCTCTTTCACACCCAAGACAAATCGTGAGCTCTGTCACAATGGCCCACATTGATGAAAATGCCAAAAAGATACAAAAAGACAGAAAGTGAAAGGCTTCTAGCAAGGTGTATTAAGAAAATCAAGGTAATAATTTTTAGCCTTTTGAAATCTTTGCATTATCTCCTCTTTAGTACAATTGGAGACATTTTTTAAGGAGGCAGAGTGGAATGTCAGTTCCATTGAAATAAATGGTAAAACTCTAAAAAAGTTGCCAGGGGCAGTACTTCTTGCTATCCGCTTTTGCTATCAAACCTTGTAAACTACCTTTTTGCTAACCAAGACCACTGAATTCAGCAGGAACAGCTTTCTAGAGTTCCCCAGTGAAAGCAGTATTACTTTACAGCGAGAAGAGAAAAAGTATATGCATACTTGGAAGCTTCACACCAATGTTAGATAAAATCTGCTTTCAATTAAATAAATAAATAACATCTGCTGAAATCTTAGAACAGGCATGACAAACTGCAAGCTGAAACACTTGCGTATATTTGATGATTTGAATCAAGCATATGTAAGCATGAGTCTACCAGTAGTTCTGAAAATAAGGGTCAAATTCAGCTGTACAAGTGAGGATCACAACCAGAAGTGGGGATTATCAGCAGAAGCCTAAAAACCACTGCTATGTATGTTAAGTCTGGCTTGTATTTTAAAGATGGTTTTGCATGCTAACCAGTGTAGCTTTCATTCTCCAGACTCTTTCTTCTTGCTTTACAATTTTTTTCTCCAGTTCTTTATTTCTAGACTTTTTACTTACAGGCAACACTTGACTTAATATATTTGGGATGCAACTCAGCCTCTTCTCCTCTGATTCACCCAGTTCCCTCCTCCCCAGGTAACTGAAAGGTAATACCTTCACAAAAGTCTCCCCTTCTACCTTCCATCCAACATTAATTATCAATTTTCTCCACTTTGTTACACTAAAAAACCAAGTATAATAATCCTGCCTTTCTTTCTTGAGTCATATCTCACTGGTTTTCAGACTCTTTTGCATGTATGTGAAAGGAGTTATCTCTATTTTTCTCTTTTGTTCCCAGTGTATTAGAACATAAAAATGAGCGGTACTGGCATATTCATCTGGATTTATCAAGTTACAGTTACCGGTACAAGTCTTCTGTTGTCTATAGGATACCAACATATGCTATAATTATTGTTCCGTCACTGCCCTCAAGAGTGAACATCTGCTCCTACCCTATCATCACAGTTTTAATCTTCTTGTAGCTCCTGTTTCCTTGAAGAGCGATCCAAATGAGACAGACCCTGTCTTTTACTTTTCTCCAGTGTTTGAACAGCTTCCAGGCTTTCACCAGAGCGAAGTGAATACCTCAAGCTCCCACCAGTATTCATTTAAATGAAAAACTGAATTCCCCTTAGCTGTGCTTGTGCCTGTGAGCAGATGGAGTGAGGTGGGAATCCAACTTGCTCACAGGCATAAACACAGTAACAGCAAATTGAATTTGCTATTCAAGAGGTGGGGGTCACAGTGCTCAGAGAGCAGCCACAGCCACTCTGCGACATTGGGTGTGGGAGCTGCAGGATTTGTGTCAATGCCAATTGTCCTCCTACCGACTCACAGGCACCGTGCTCTCTTGCAGCCCTTCCCAGCTGTGATGGAGAGCCCCTGTTTGCCTATTCCACCCTGACTTACCTCTGTGGTTTTTGTCTGTACCCTCTGGCCAGGACAAATTTTACTCTTTGAAAGCACCAAAAGCAGGAACAAAAATAAATATTCCCACAGCAGGTCTCAATTCAGTGGTTAAGAGTATTCACAGGTACATGAAATAATGTTTTTGCATTGCTAATAAACTTCTGTGGTGACAATGCATAACCAAACATGCACACTCACCTTGGCAGTGCTAAGGGGTCTTTGCCCTTCCAGCATTTATCCACACCTGATGAACACAGGAGATACTGCATCCAGGACACAAAAACCCATAGTCTTTAATAGAATGAGTTACAACTTCAAGCAACGTAAAACAGAGTTGAGTCAGAGCCAAAGTTCTGAATGTGAAAACCGCATCTCCATCAAGCCCTTATATTTGATAAAAAGTTTCTATTTATTTGAAAAAAACATAACTTGGATGAAAACACCCTGCATATTGTGGTACACTAAATCCAGATGTGAATCTCCCTTTCTGCTTTCTGGTCTGACTCCCCAGAATTTAAAGCTAGATGGACCAGTCTCGACGAACTGCATTTTCTCCTTTTGCTACTGCTCACCAGCCCCACCTCCACTGCTTTGGAAGATGGTTATAGAAGCAGTCCCCACAAGACCTAAATCTCACCAGTCACAATTATGATACCATGTATTAATCTCTCTGCTTATTTAAGGGTGACAATTGTCTGTGCTTGGCATGTCTTTTCAATGCTACATTACATTTCACTGTTCTCTTTGGAAATATTGTTTGTCTCTTGTTTTACAGTAAATATTTCATGATACATTCAACAATGGAAGAAATAATTCCTTTGAATGTTTTGTAATACAGAACTTTTTTTTTTTTCTGATGGTAAAGACTAAATCAAAGGTGCTTGCAATTTTAAATCATGAGGAATAACTCTGGTGTTATCTCAATTTCTGCCTCATTTGGACCCTAACTGTACACAACAATATTTACAGGAGTGTCTTCACTACCTTAATTTAAAATGAGCTGAAAAACTGTTTTTGAACAAAAGTTTAAAAACTGATTTTAACCTGTTTTTAGAAAGGAAACATATGTGATTACACTTCTCCAAGTCAGCCTTGCAGTTTGTGCCCTGCTTCAAATCTCTTAGCTGACTTCAACACACTCTGATAGAAAAGCAAAAAGCTCAAAGGTACTAAATCCCTGCTTAGTTCCTAAAAGTAGATACCATATGGAGGAAAGACATCCAGATTAGACTGACCACTGAGGAAAAAGCCATGAGGTCAGAAACCTGAGCAGCCACATGGGAAACAGCCACACAGGAAAGTGCCTAACGTTCTGCTGCTTGTGGAACAATTTGTTTTTCAGGAGAACCCAAAAGAGTAAAATGCAGCATTGAATGCTGGAGGCATTGAGAAATTAGGAGGATGGTTTAGAGTGGCACAAGACTGCTCCTCGGGTCTATCTTAGAATGGTGTCTGCCTCAACCTTCCTCCGCTCTCCATCAGAGAAAATGACAACAGTTGAAGGCTGTGCCTGCCTTACAGAAGTCATGTCAGCCCTTCCCTGTTACTGTCCCATCAGTAAATGTACATCACAACATGTCTGAAATGGGACTCTTCATGTCATTTCTTTGTTACCTGCAAATGGTTGTTAACTGGTGAAGTAAGAGTACTTGTCAACCCAAGTTTTGATATTCAGATCTGGTCATGCTGAATTAACATAGCTATGATACATGTATAGGACAGGACACTAGGTCACATCAAAGCAGGCAGAGGTGTGATGTGGTACAACCTGATACAACATGACACCACCGTGATTTCCTAAAAAAAATCTGAACATTTTATAAGAAGCATATAGAAATGAATATACTTCTGATGAAAAGTGGTTAAAAATACTAAAGAACAGTCATGGAACACAAATACTTAGAGGACAGGTTGCTGACTAGCAAATTTAAAAGTTTTTAAATTACAGAGCAAATTCACAATTTACTGCTTAAATATAAAAAAATGCATTTCAACTCCTGTGTGACCTCTGTATTTGCTCTCTCATCACACCCTTGCTGCATTGGTTTTCAAACTAATTACATATTTGCTTTTCCTTAAAAAAACCCCTGGAACAGAGAATAATTTGCACCATATATAGCTGGCGAGACTAACCTTAGCTAGCACAAAGGAGTTAAAATGTATAAAGGATTTGTTGATAACAGGAAAGTTGCTGGGTTCCCTTTCCTCCCCCAAGAACAGGAGTCAAGAATGTTCAGAGCAGGGCAAAACTATCTCTGTAACTCCTTGCAGAAATTTGACATTGTCCAATCCTTAGACCTCCCTTGCTTTCAGACAAAAATGTGTATTTATCCTAAAACAAATAGTTCACAAATGCCAGCATATGAAAAAATTCTGCCCTCGTTAATACTGAAACAGGAAAATGCTGCTGGAAATCCTTATTTTTATGGATTTACCCCAGTTGCATACTGGTTTAACTTGAATATTAGCTGTTCCAGTGGAACAGGAATAATGTAAGTAAGTGATTCAGGAAAGATGGAAAGATGGTAATTGCATGCACTTTTCATATATTAAAAGTTTTCATTCTGAACCAGAAAGGAAAATATATTTTAAAAAATATCAAATAAAGCAACAGTCAGCACAGTCTGAAAAGACTTTGATTTTGGCCTGATTAAAACATTGTATTTTGATGGGCAAGTTTCTTGGTGTATTTGTACTTAGCTGGTTATTTTATTCATTGCTTAAAAATAAAATATTTTCAAATACCAGAACTAAACTTTTATCAAAGTCTTTAAAAAAAAAAAAAAAAAAGATGCAGGACATTTAAAGGGTACTCCATTTTAAGATTAATCAATAAGCCTTGTAGCAGACTTATTGCGTTAAGTTCTACCTGAGAGCTGAATCCATCACCAACAGCACAAGCTTTCAGACAGTGCATGTGTGTACATGTGCCAGGAAAATGGTAGACAAGAGCCACAGGAGCACACAGCACAGAGGATGTTGTCACTAACAAATGACAGGATATTGCCCCACCTACAATTTTGAGGAAGAACTGCCCCTAGTAGCTGTGATGACCCCTTTGAAATTGCACGAAACACATTGACCTTGATGACTCCCCATGTAATATTACAAAGTAAACAAACAAACATCATTCAAAAAGAACAACAACAAAGTTGCTCATGAAGCATTTTTCAGCATGTCAAGGAAAATATTCCTTTCTTCTTTCCTGAATACAAATAAATGAATCAGTTTAAATTGACATACCTAAGGGATTAGTAAAAGCTTACATATTCATTAATTTTCTACCAAAAGCAAGGGACTTTTTAAATAATAAAAAGAAACTCAGTTCAGCCACAAGGTCTTATTTTTAGAGAATATTTTAAAAACAATAATACAGGGAAGAGGCATTGGCCTTGGTGACATGTTAGTGATGGTTCCTGGAGGAAAAATGTAATAGCTAGAGTCAGTGACATTATACATTAGAAAGAGAGAGAGAGAGAGCTGAAACAAAGATTAGATTTGGCAATTCACTTCCCACCCATCATTTTTTCACAGTTCACATGTTGGCAAAATATTTTATGCAAGAAAATAAAATTATCCACAATATTCTGAAGCCATTTAATGTTGAACAATCTGGAGATAGTTTTTTTACGTAAACAAGTTGAATTGCTGTTTGATGTTACCTGAATTATAAACTGCATTATAAAATGCTCAAGTTACTTTTGCAATTGGTGGGCTTTCATGCTGAATCCTATATAAAATGTCTCCTTTATAGCCTGGATGCTTGTTATGATTATATTTAAGAAAAAAATTCTTTTTATTGTAAGAACAAACACATATATCTCAAAAGATTATGTGTTGGAGATGAACAGAAAAGATTTGCTAGATTCTTCCAACTAAGGCCATTTGAACTTCACTTACACTGTCAGTTGTCCATGAAAACTCTGAAACTGTGCTTCACGGCCTTGATATTTGCACTCAAAAATCTATTGGATTTTAAAGTTATTTCCATTACTCTGGTGGGATCTTGGGGCAAATTTCCTGCTGATGTCAATGTCATGACACACTGTCCCTTTCCTTGCTAAGAATTAGAACTTCATTCCCCCAGGAAGTACAAAGGATAAAATTAAACAGAAGTATGACAAATACTTAAGAACAAGAAATAAATACAGTAGTTGGTGGCCACATACTAAGATGAGAATAATTCTAGGGCTGGGAACCTCAGTTGTATATACACACATGCACAAACATAAAAATACATGCAAACACACACACACATATATTTCACTGCAGATACAAAACCTTTGCAGGAGGCCTTTCTGGATCCTCTGCAACACAGGGCTTCAAGCATTTTGATGGTAGGACTATGGTGCAGTATATATATAAGAAAAATATTACCAGACAAGCTGTTTAAAAAGTTTTGGTTTTTCTTTGATTTTCTACACGTATAATATCATTCACTTTAATTGTTCCAGAAACCACTCAAACTGACTAGATGGTACAAGCAGTATATAAATAAGTGTTTCCTTACCTTAAAACCCATCATAAAATGTTTGTTCTGAAAGCTGAAGGTTCTCACAATTCAGAGGTCACCATGCATGCCAATAAGGTGTAAGAGTAGCAAACATAAACTGCAAAAATTCTCAGGCTCATGAAAAGTGCTAAAACATTCTCACAGGTCACTGAATTGTCCTGCACTTCAATTGAAATCTAAACCTCACCACCTGCTTCCTCCTTTCCCTGTCGCTTTCTCTATGTGTTGCGATAGGCCCTGCTCTTTTATCTCCGAGAGCATTTCCCTTTTCTATGTTCTTCCTACCGTTCAGAGGAGTAACTCCCTTCCCTCCCGCATTCCCTTTTTACAATGCCGAGGCTTGGTTTTCATTAAATAAGGATGAGGAACACAATTAACCCTGTACTTGCTATAAAGCTTGAGCTAACTTGTACCTATTATCTGACTGAGCAAGAATATCCTCTTGGCTTGAGCAAAAAAATGGACTGAAAGCTTGGAACGTGTTTACGTGCTTGCCTTTTTTTTTTTTTTTCAGAGTGTTCATCAAGAGGGGCATGTTTGGAGAGGTCCTCTTGCAAACCAAGGAACTTTGGGGTTGTAAAAGTCATGACAGATTGAAAGACACCTGAAAATAATGACAGCCGATTGCCTTTATGGCTTACAGCACCTTTCATCCAGGAAAAGTACTACATGTGTAGAGAGCAATCATTTTAGCCATCAGTGAAATGTAGCTGTTTTGAAGGAAAAATGCAGCTAGTGTATTTTGTGAGTGTTTCTGGCCCAGTTAATAGGCTAGTTAGGGACACTGGGAGCCCAGGCTTTTGATGAAGAGAGGGAAAATCAGTTTACTGAGTACCTGAGTGATCTTCCTTCCCTTATTCTTTAAAAAATTTGGTGCAAGGTTTCTGTGCTTTGTCCTGGAAGTGAGCCTGTTCTGACTTGTCTGTCTGATAACTAGAATAAAAACAAAATTATTCCCCCCCTGTCCCTTTTCTCCCCCCAGTTATCTTCAAAGGTTAAATCCCACTCCCACTGGAGGTGTGGTGAGCTCTAACTCAAAGGACGAGCCTCACAACCACTGGAGCTGCATTCACTAATTGGTGAGCTCTAACCGTAATGTGACAATGGCATGTATGTAACACACTGACCTGTGTGTGACCCAGGCTGCCCCTTCGTACAAGTGGTCAGTGGCTTAGAAAAACAGGAGACCTCTGTCTGGAGACAGAGGACTGTGGTTCCGTGTTTAAATGAAGGTAAGCAATTGTTTTCACATTTCAAAATGTACTATAAACATTTGAAAACAGAAATATTTGCACTCAGTAAAAGTTATAGTCAGCAGCTCTATGCTACAGTTGTCTCAATGGTTTTGGTTCTCAACTAAATACACCCCTAAAATATACAATCACCAGAAATGCCAAGAGTGCTTCTCACTTCAGAAGGAGAAGAGTAAAGCGCTGTGTAGAGAGATGTACCCTAGAACCAGCCAGGAAAATAAGCACCCAAACTGTAATTTCAAAAAGAAACCACACATACACACACACACACACACAAAAAAAAAGAGAAAAAAAAAAAAGGAAAGAACGAATAATTCAGTTAATAATCCATATTTATTGCAAAGTTTTTTATACAGATGTGAAAGACAAGGACAATTGCAAAACTGTGTGAAAACTGTTGGAGAAAAATCTTGTCCATACTAATAATCTGTTGTAGACACTGTACCACACTGAATGACAGAAAGATGACAGAAAAGAATGACAGAAAGAATTTATCTTTGCATTCACAAGTTACTAAGAATAGCCTTCCATCAAATAATACAAATAGTTTGACATTGTAATGTTTGTAATTAAAAAAAACAAAACCAAAACATTTTAAAGGTGGTAGTAGTAACTGCTAATAGAATAATACATATCATTCATTATGGTATAATCATGTGACAATACTCTCACAGTTTTAGTAATAGAAAAGAAATAATGTAATATAATTTTCTGCATGAAGATCTTTTAAATGCTAGCCATCACAGTTCCGTATGACTTATAGGAGAATGTGATGACAATCAACAAGCTAGTTCTGCTAATTACCAGTGCAACCTTAGTCAACCAACTTGCCAGCTTTCACTGTTTTATCATATACTGCTTTACAGTTTGTTCCTTCTGTCACCAAACATAATACATGGTGAACAGATGTGATTTTGAAGAACTCTGCCAAATTTGTATTGTCCTTATGTTACAGAAATTATTTTTTCCTGTGATGGAGACAGCCCAAGCTTTTCACTTGAGATCATTAAACTTTTGACTTTGGGAATTTCTGGACCACATCTGACTTTGTTGTCTATGTATTCCATTGGTGGGAGTGGAGGAGAAGATCCTTGCATCTTCTTTTTCGTCTGGAAGTTACTTTTCCATTAAAAATAATCATAATCACTTTTCTCCCTTAGCAAGCCTTGAACTACAGTTGAAAGAAAAACATGGTGTGCCCTTCTTGCCCTGTGTATCTGCTTTTGGACTTCAAGAGTTGGTTGAGTGCCTAGAATGTGGAAGAGCAAGCACTTTCACTCTTCCCACCTTTTCTCTATAATACTTCACACTGACCAGTTGACCAGTGACAGAAAGCAAGCTTCAAAGGATATGTTTACAATACTGAGACCTTGTCAAGAAAGCTCTCAGAGTTAAATGACTCAGTCAAAATATTTTTGTTATCTTGGATGTAACTGCAGTAATCACGAAACTTTGTAAGTTTATGTAATGCCAGTCCTGCAGGTGATAAAGCTTTATCAACTAAAACATTACTTTTCCAATACACAGCATCTTGTACTAAAGAGTCGTGTTGATCTTTTGACAGCAGCAACACCTCTATTGCATGAGCAAGCAGCTGCACTGACTGGGTGACAATATCAGCATATAAAAGTCTCTATCTTGAGTTTATTTGGAAAAAGACTAGTCTTTGATAGCCTTTATAATGTACTCTTGAATCAGAGTATCTCAGTTGGATCCTTGTAAATCTAGATGAACTTTTATTATATTTTACTCCCAATTCCAAAAATACATGGGTAAATCTGGAGTAACTTTGAGTCAATGATCTGTCCTGGTTTTTTAAAACTATACAACAGAGAAATTAAGACCAATGACATTGTGCAAGATTATCAATAGCATAATTGAGATCAGAACCTAGACCTTTGTGTTTTCAAGTTTCTTCACTTTTTATTTCATAAAGGTTTATAGGCTGGATTCTCAGATGGCATAAATCTGCATTGATTTCTGTCTGGCATCAGTTATAACAGATCCTGCTGTGTGTTCATAGCAGTCTCATTCTCTCCTCTGGAACTATCGTATCAAGCACTTGTAGTATCCATTTTCTTGAAATGGAGTGTGATTTACAACTAAGATGTAGAGATAAAAGATGTGAAGATAACATATTCTATGCAGCAGAGTGTGTGTCTTTATGGGGTCAAATCCTGTCATTCTTTTGATCTAAACAGTGCTTAACTATTGCTTTAGACTCTGAGAAGAGGTTTATGGTATGCAGCTGAGCATGGGGTAGAAATCCCTGAATTAACTCCAGTGCAGTGCTCAGCACAGATGTGTGGTAGGTAATGTAGGTAAGAATTCTGCAGAGAGCTGCACATCATGCTCCATACCAGGGCATGCTAGCACCCAGAGATGTTCTGTTTATGAATCCACTTGTTTTCCGTTTCACTAGAAACTCGTGCAAACTAAGAGGAAGACCTACTTTATGCAGTCAGTCAGTTAATAATTTATTGTAGATTTCCCTAAACTTTCCACAAGTGGCCAAACCTGTCACAAGTCAGTCTATGAAAAACAATAAAATCTCTGCTCTATAGACTTCAGAATCCAAAAGAATAAATTTCAGATATCTGCTCTTTACCATGTACTGAAGTCCACAAAATCCCACAGATTACTCCAACACACTTAAATATATACTACATAAGGAATCTGGTTCTCTCTACTTCAACTTTTTCCCCATAAAACCCACATGGAGAAATGGATGACTATTCTTCAAGACTGTAAACTCTTTAGGGTTCATGATCATAGAATCATAGAATGATTTAGGTTGGAAAAGACCTTTAAGATCACCAAGTCCAACCTAACACTTTCAAGTCCACCACTAAACCATGTCCCTAAGCATCACATCTACATGTCTTTTAAATACCTCCAGGGATGGTGACTCAACCACTTCCCTGGGCAGACTGTTCCAATGCCTGACAACCCTTTCAGTAAAGAAATTTGTTCCTAATATCCAATCTAAACCTCCCCTGGCACAACTTGAAGTGGTTTCCTCTTCTCCTATCGCTTGTTACCTGGGAGAAGAGACCAACCCCCACCTCGCTACAACCTCCTTTCAGGTAGTTGTGGAGAGCGATAAGGTCTCCCCTCAGCCTCCTTTTCTCCAGGCTAAACAACCCCAGTTCTCTCAGCTCTTCCTCATAGGACTTGTGCTCTAGACTCTTCACCAGCTTCATCACTCTTCTTTGGACATGCTCCAGCACCTCAACAATGTAAGTTACTGCGTATTTTCAAAGGGTAAGTGCAACAAAACCCTGTCTTAGAGACTTCAGGGTTTGGATTCAGAATTTGGATTTTGGTCCCTGGCCTAGTTCTGAATCGATCATCGTTGTGCAGGATATTTAGTTAGGACAAAGGTAGAAGCGACCATCCACAGTCTCACTTACAGAGCATTGGCTCCTTGCAAACGAGACATTCCCCTATGTAATAGTTTTCTTTTGGGACCATATGCCATTTATAATTTAGAGCAGCCTTGAGGCTTTTCTAACTTGCACCAGGCCTCGATCAGTCATAGCGGGGGGAATCTGAAAGCAGCAGAAGCTGTTGTATTAACAGATCCAAAGTAGAGGAGACAACTAAAGGATATTGCAGCCCTTTGGTTTCCATAGTGCAGACAACAAAGCTTTTGGGCTGATGCCCGGTACTTTATATGGGAAAAATGGGTAAACTGTTCTTCACAGACAAAACCTCTCTTAGCATAATTCATCTGTTACTCTTTGCTTCTAAATTATTCATTTTTTTGATTAATGAAAATATGCTAATTAAGAAATTGCTGTTAAAAAGGTATAAATATATTTCATTGCCTAAAGTAATTAGAATAAGTAATTACTTAAACATTATGACTTAAAATTAAATAATTTCTTTGATAGCACACTAAATGAGAAGATGCCTAATATGCTTGATATAAACTGCTTAGCCTAATGACAATCCTTTTTAGATTGTTTACATAAGATATATATATATATGCTTCACAAAATCTTAACATTGATACTAGTATTTTTGAAGATCATCTTTTACTTTGTTTGTTCATTTTTGGCTTCATCCTGTGAGAAATATAGTACATTAGACTTAATTCAAGCAAGCAATTAGACAGACACTTGACTGCTAGTTTTGCAATGGTATATTGACCCCTTCCATGGCTGCCTTTACAATTTGTTTCCATGCTTTGCTGGACCATAGCCATGCAGTACAGGAAGTTGTCTGCTACTCAAAACAATGAATTTTTCTTATTCCTTCCAGGCATCAGCAAAAACCTTTGAATCTTATTAGGATCTTTTCCTGCAGACGACCATATACATCACACTGTGTATCTGTGTCCTTGACAGGTCCAGATGAAGGGTTCAATCTTATCCTCAGCAAGGTGTGGCAGCTGCTCTGGTGCTCTGGTTAAAGTCTCTTGTTTCTTTTTCCCTCCTTCACCTACTTCCTAGAAAACTAATGCTGCTGTATAAACACAGACTCCCACACTTTCATCCTCTCCTGGTTTAAATGCTTTTATCATCTCCGGCATTCCCTATCACTGATAACATCATTTGCAATGGCTATGTCTTTCAAGCTCATAGACTTTGTCTAAGTACTCCCACTGTGGTGAGGATAGAAATTTCCTGCTGTCAGGTCTGTCTGGTGAGCAGATGAGAGACTTCCCGTGAAAATCAAGGGAAGCAGAAATACAATGTAGGAGAGCAATGAGCGAGTGATATGGATCATTTCTAGATCAGGCAAGGAAAAAAATGACTGTAGTAATAATCAAAACCAGGAAAGGCTCTCTCATTAGTTACACTGTTTGGTAATAGCTCCTTTACTGATAGCTCTGTATTTTCCATAAGGCTAGTGTAAGTTTTCTGTCAAACTCATTCTTACGACTTTTCACGCTGAGAGAGCACAATCTCTAGGACTAAAACCTGTTATCCAAAAGTCAAAAGGAGTATCACTTCAGCCACTTGTGTAGCCACCTACTTGTGTTTTAGAATAAGGCTACTGCCCAGGAACACATAGTCAAGTATCAGCATGAAGAGGTCTGGGTCATAGAAGTCAGCAACAGCTTGAGTGGGCTGAATAACAGCAGAAAACAGGAAGGTTTTTGCAGGAGTTTTCAGCTGTGACCTGTGGCTGTGTTATCCTGCAAGAGGAAGGCTAGGAGGGAGGAAGCATGAGGGTTTTCCTTGATTCACAGCAGATGGCTTGTGAAATATAATCCTGTAGGGAGTAGAGGGGCCCCCGAAGATCCTGGGTAAAGAAAAAGGCATGATTGATGTGTTGAACTTACTTTGGAAGAAGAAATCTTGGTGAAAATAGAACTTGAATTCTGTGGTTAGTGTTTTACAGTTAGATACCCAGACTTAATATATCACCTTATGCTCTTGCACTCCATGGATTACCATTCCACAGGTTTTGGACATCATCAGGAGTATTGCCAGGGGTCAGGGAGGAAGGACCAACTAACTCCAGCTATCTAACAAAGTACTAATTTATGCATCAGTGAGCAAGGTGCTACAGAAACTCAGAGTTAAGGCACCTAATCAGCTCAGTCAGGGAGTAAATGAAGTGATATATTCAAGTCTGAATATCAGAGACATTGCAGCAGAATTTTCATGCTCCATCGCTGGCTTTGGGCAGGCAGTCAGATCTCAGCAACCCACTGCAAACTATGTACGACTTGGCTGCTGGCTCTCTACTAGAAAGACCCATCATCACTTCTTGCATAATTATTTTCTTAAGATTATTTCCGCAGCGTTTGGTGCGAACAACATTCATAAGTTTGCACCTGTTGATTTGTGGCAACAGAGTCTGATTTTCTCAAGTAATTCAATGAAGTTCTGCCAGCACTAGGATGTCAGAACAAGTGAAAAACCTGAATAGACACATTTGTCAATCACATTAGGTGTCCAAGATGAAATGAGTGAATAAATGAAAGCCATTTTTCTAGTGAGCAGCTGCCCTCATTACTAAAGATCCTGTTAAGATTAAAGCTGTGCTGCCAGCTTCTTTTTTCAGTTAAGGAATATAAAAGTAAAGTTAATACTAACAACATTTAATTTAAAATAAGATAGCTGGAAATACTTTATATGAACCAAACTCCTCAAAAATAATCTTTGGCTTCACCTGAACTACAATGTTTGCCTTGAATATGAAAATCTGGTATTTAATTTTTTAAAATAAAGTAAAAAGAAAATCCCAAATAAATAAAGATTTTTTCAATTGCAAAATAAAAATGCTATGATTTTATTAGATTTTTTAAAAATTACTTTCAGTTCATACTAAAGCAGTTGAGGGAGACTGACAAAGCTTTCTGAAACAGTTTGACACTGCCAAAACCAGAGGATTCACTGAAAAAGATGCTAGTCCAGAATGTCGCCTAGCTTATATCAGCTCCCAAAGCATCTAAGCAAGAAACATAGTTTCTGTGAATGTGCTTAGTTACAGATGGTGGCATCTGCTAAGCTTAAAGATAATCTTTAAAGATAAAATATTAATATTCTCTAGCAGTGTAACTATTTCTCATTTCCATGAGGAGTCAAATGAGGATGAAATTTAGGAGGGTAGAACAATCTAACCAGGTGAAATTTTCAAGGATAACTATAAAGCCAACAACAGCATTAACCATGTAGCTAATGAGAAAACACACCTAAATGATGGATGATGCTGCCTTTCCACACTGACTTGCTACGAACCATACAGAAAGCTCACCTTGCTCTATAGAAATGAGAGAAGAAAGAAAGAAATACGTTTGTCATCTATTAAATGTAACAACGAGCAGAGAAATTTCCTATGAGATTAATTTATAGAGGTCAACATTAATAAGGGCCATTTTATTAACAGGAGTAAATTGGCAGATTACTAATGCTACACACAAAGTTGTTATAATAGAAGTCTAGTACTGCATTTTGGGTTGCTACAAATAGTGACTGTGCAATGATAAAAGATGATATACATGTACTTACCTAGCCACCTAAACCACTTTAATTCTGAATGCATCCACTCTCTCCTTTGCATGCACTCTTCCTGCAGCTTTTTCACACATAGACACACTCACTTCCTTATTTACATTTCAGAAATGGATTGAATGCTAACGTGACACCAGAAAAGACAATTTTCTGCTTACAGAAAGTATTAACACAGTGGTGATTAAGGACTAGATTCCTTCGCAAAACTCAGCTAAAATTTGTTACCTGCCTGGAAACCCTGGGTCATGCTGTGGTGTGAGGTCAGTGCTCTTGCAATGCTAATGACAGCCAGGGACCTGTTAGATCCCCTCATTTAACTGATAAATCAGTGCCTGCACTAGTCACTGTGCTTTTGTTTTCATTTTTCACTCTGAGAAATTTTCACTGTCTTTCAGGGCCACCTTTAAACTTGAGCTTCCCCGTGCTGCTGGTGGGAGGATGAAAAGCCCATTTAAATGATGCTGTTCGGAAATACCTTGCTGTGGTATGCACTCGGCCTGCTTTCTGCCTCTGTGTGTGTGGTTCTCTTTTATCTGAACAGTCATATTGCAAATTTGTTAAAGCAAAGCCTTTTCTTTCATCTTCCCCTTCTTTAACATTTTCATTGATTTCATAAAATAATTTTTTCAGCACAGCTGCTGTTATACTGTGGTAGCCATGAAAACCTCTGTGGGATTAATGGCTTTGACTAAGAAGCAGAGAAAACGTTGTAATTTTCCTTAATCTTCCTTTGAATTTGGAGTCTGCTGAAACCTGAAGCTCAGGGCTTCAAGCTGAAAAAGAAATTCATAGTGTGTGGTAACAAAACTACTGGATCTCTCTGAGGTCCAGCATAATTTTCCAACATTTTGGGTGTAATTTACCTCTTAACATATGTAATTTAAAAAACAGTGTTGGTGTGTGTCTTCCCACAGCCAATATTAAACAGATTGTGGAGCCAGTAAAATGCTAATTGAAGATTGTTTCATCTAGTCATGTCTATATCTGTGTGACTTACAGAAGTTGTGGAGACATTGAATTATTTAGACCAGGATTTTTTTGTTTCTAAATGAAATGCAGATAGTATTTACCATAAAGCAGATTTGAAAAGGATAGTTTATTTCTATTTAACTATATATATTTTTATCTCCCTTTGCACAGTTTCTATAATATATTAAAATTAGAATCATAATATAATTTAGGTTTGAAGGGATCTCTGGAAGTCCAACCTCCTGCTCAGAACAGGCCAACTTCAAAGTTAAGTGAAGAGAGTGTTGTCCTGTCAAGTTTGAAAATTCTTAAAGGGCAGAGACTGTACAGCCTCTGTGATCATCTTGCTCCTTTTTTGTATATATCCAGTTGGAATTTCACTCATTTCAATGTGTGACCAAAGACTATGTTCTTCTTGTTGTGCTCCTCAGATGAAAGTCCATGAAGCCATGAAGAACTGCTGTAGGTAAAGTGACTTCCCCAGCACTGGGGAAGCTGGAACTACTCAACTTGTCCTAGCAATAGCTATAAGAGGCATAAACAGGGCTGTATCACAGCATCAAAGCTAGCAGAGTCTTTGCTAGCTGCAGGTTTTGTGGCTGTCATTCCTTCCATAACTGCTGAGTCTCTGTCCAGAGCTATGGAAAGACCCTGAGGATTTTCTACTGGAGTAGCTCTCTGAAAAACACCTGAACAGATCTACAGCTAGTTTAAATAAAAAAGGTACCAACCAGAGATGTGCACACTGATCCTTTTCACCTGTGTCATAGGACCACAAGTTTAATTTTTCATTAAAAAAAAAAAAAAGGAAGAAGAGTCACTCAGTCCATCAGGTTTACTGTAGAGACAGACCAATTTGTCCTTCCTCATTTCTAAAAAAGTTAAACTCCTATTTTTACTTTTTTTTTAACAGAAGACAGTAAAAAAAAAAAAGTACTGTATCCATTAGACCTCGGCTGCTTTTGACTGCAAAAGCAAAATCATGTTCAAGTCAAACAAAATTCAGAGCAAGCTACAAACACAAACCATTCTAGCCGATGAGCACCAAGGAAGCTACATTTTCAGACAAATGTTTTGGCTGCCTGCCTCCTCCAGTGTTTTGAATTGCTTTTCCATTATGCTCTTGTTCACATTTATAGCTCAGTGTTTTAAAATAAAAGCTGGCATAATTGTCTTCTTTCTATTACCCTGGTGCCTTTATCTCTCCTTCTCAGGAGATTTTTCTTACTCTTTGCACATTCAGAGCCCAGTCCAGGAAACCAGCGAGACTGCATTTCATACAGTCAGATGCAAACCTGCTGAACGCTGAGCATGTGTG
Source organism: Haliaeetus leucocephalus (assembly GCF_000737465.1). Classification (NCBI taxonomy): domain Eukaryota; kingdom Metazoa; phylum Chordata; class Aves; order Accipitriformes; family Accipitridae; genus Haliaeetus; species Haliaeetus leucocephalus. The sequence continues at coordinate 8,155,530 of NW_010972653.1, forward strand.
CTCAAGCACTTTCCTGAATTGCAGGCAATGGTCTTCCCTATAAACTGCCTCGTTCTCTCAAATGGGACACGTGTCGCACAGCTCTCAGTGCCTGGCACCCTGCTCGCCTGAACAGTGTGAGAGATAGGGCAACGCCTGACCTTCCCTTGACGCTTCAGCATGCCATGGTTCTTTCCTGAAGTGGTGGGTGGGCAGAGAATGAGTTATGTCTTGCACAGGGTACATCTGTACTGCAGAGTTCACCACAGCACAGAAACACCTTAGCTAGCTCTCAGCAAACCCTTTTCAGGACCATTTGCCTCAGCATGAGCTCCAAGCAGATTCATTTGCCTCTTTTATTTCTTTTTTCTTGTTTAAGGGTTAAAGTGCAGTGAAAGCCAATCTGCATTTAGAAGCCTGACTTAGATTTCACAGAGTCCCTTAAGAGTGTTTAGATTATTAAAAATAAAGGTGGTTCTAGTAAGGCTAGATCTCTGTGGGTTTTAATTTCTCTTTATCCATTGTTTTTAGCAATCTTTTGAGGGCAACTCATCTTTCAGCTACATGACATGAAATCACTCCTTTGTCTAAAGAGATGCAGTAAACCAATGAAGTGTTTTATTTTGAATATCAGTGTTCGAATCCATCAATTTTTTTATTCTAAGTTAAAAGTCCTTGTAGTGAGCTGGAACTTGAACAAGGGCCATGAGCAGTTACCACAGCCCTTGATCATTCACTGCACTATGAGATCAGTTTTCTGTAGAAATAAGGCCATGACTATACTAATAAGCAAGACAGTCTGTGCAGCGACACAGAAGCATCCACCCTGTTAGCACAGTTCCTGGCAGAGTTTTGGACATAAACCAATTAACACTGGTCCAAACAGTCCGGGAGCATGATTTGGGGATGGCGTGCTCTAGGGATTGCTCCCACTAGGCAGTTTGGATATAGTTACCTTGTTCTGAAAGTTAAGAGAGTTTAGCTGTATAAATGTGGGTTGTGCCATATCATTTGTCCTCAGGGACAGAGAATAGTCTCTGGCCCATTTTATTTACCAGTATAGACAGAACTTTTAGAAAAACACCAAACTTGGCAATAATATTTTTATTTGTATTGTGGTTCCAATAAATCTCTTTTTCTCTCCATTGCATTGTTATTTTTTACTGCAAAGCCATTAAGCTGAACAGTACTTTAATAATGATTATCAAAACCAGGATCGCAAAGGGAATAAAAAGAACCTAAACATTGAATTTTCTCATAAATTGCCTCTACGACATGCTTAAGGTAATAAAAGTCAGTAATCCCAAGAGTAGGCATGTATGGATATTTTGTTAAATACCTTTAAAGGGAACATTTAATTAAAATATGATATAAATGTAGTAACTTTACAACAGAAATTGTCACATGGGTATAATATGTGCACAATAATTAAGAAACTTCCCAGCTTGCACCTAAACATTTGACTTTCATATTTTCATGTTGCACAAATGGGTTAATTGGACACAATTATTTCATCTTAAGAAAAAAAAAACAAAATGAAACAACAGCAACAACAAAAAGCCCACATAAAGCAAGAAGACAGATATCTTAATGATGATAACATGATATTTGTGTACACCCAGCATGTTGTATTTTACCTCAGGAGGTGGCTTCAAGCATGACTCCACTACACATTTGCTCCAGAGAGGGCTGATAGCCTAAGTAGCAAATTATTTCCTCTCCTGTTCATCCTAGCAGAAAATTACTTCTTTTCAAAGTATGATGGAGGGTTGTACAGGAAGACTACACTTTTCTGGATGCAAACTACACCTACACTATCAAATGGGGGGGGACGGGGGACAAACCCTGAGACAAAAGTGGTATGGGAAATGCTCTTTTCCTCCACCCTCCAAAGAAGGGGGACCTTGTCCATATTGCCTCCCAGGAGTAGTGTCCTTATGTCAGGTCTGGCCATGACCTAGGAAAATACCAGCTGGCATGGGTCAAAAACCTGCCAGTGAGCAAGTTGATAATCAAGGAGTATGTACAATCACAGACATCAGTCAGGCTCAAACCCATACTTTCTCTGACCCTATTTAGTTTATTAGTATGGATATAGCCACTGGCTGAATGGCAAAATGAGGACTTGACCCTAAATCTGGGAGCAGTTGTCTTTTTCTGATGTCTTTCCTATGTGCACAGTCTGACCTCAAATGTAGCTGTTGAACGTTGGGGACTGATTATAACACACTTACTGCAGGGTGATAACTTTGTCTGTAGGCAAAGGTACCATGTGCAAGGGAATCGCTCATGCAGCCAGAAAGAAGTCAGTGCTGATGAGACAGGATGCCAACCTAGAGACTCGAATGATAAATTAAAAGAATGGGAAGGAGGCAGTGGATGGTGGATATATGATATGACAAAGATCATAACACTATAAATTATGTCAGATAAGGATATTGCTTGTTAGTACAGTTTAGGATAATATACAAGAAGTCTCTTCTGAATAAAAAGACACCATTTAGTTCCAGCATGATTTATATGGTTAATGCTGTCATTCTGTCCTTTGAGCAATTTACATTAGGTTTCCAAAACTCTTTGGATTATCAATTTTAAAACTTATTGTAAGTGTTGTGGAAAGCATAACTAAGGAAGGATTTAAATGCATTAAAAATTTAGGTTCAGGAACGGCTAAAAGAAGTCTTCTGAATCACTATTAAAAAGGCAAAACTCTATCAATTTTCTTGGACAAACCTGCTATTTCTTTTTATTTCTCAACATTTGTTTTTAATCTAGAAAAAACAAGATGTTTGTGTAAAGATTTTTTTTTTAATGTACTGATAACTGTTGCAACAAATCATTTCAAATTTCACAGTAGCTTTTTAGCTAAAAGAATAACATTTTTTGAGATAACAGAAGAAATTGTATCCCTTCAATCTTTTTGGTCTTCAACTGCAATGTTTAGGAGAAAAAGAAGAAGTAAGACCGGTTTGAACAGTGACTGGACAGGAGAATTATGACCCAAGTGTCTAGGTGAAAGAGTATTAAAAGAGCCATTCTTGATCTTTGTAAATATCAGTCAGACCATAGATTTCAGTTATACCCTTAAAAACAGCATCGAAGGTGTGGAAGAACATGTTGTCCTGACAGCAAGTGCATTAGCTTCTCTTTCCTTTAAAGCAGAGGTTGTCAGACTAAGAGTACACTCACTTCAGCAGGGATAGGAGGTCTTAAGCTTTTATAGGGGTAGGAGCTACCTCTTACACAGGGGTAAATTAACGTATTTTCAGTTCTGTCTGGTTTTGAACTCAGCTGGTCTCAGTAGTAGGAAGGAAGAACCTGTGCCCTGCACAAAACAAGGAGACAAGGATGCTGCCTATCCCTGTGGTAAATGCCATCCCAAAACCTGCAGGACCCTTAGAGCCTGTAGTCACTGCTTCCCTCCCTCTGGCTCTTCCCTCCATAAGGAACAGCCTCTGCCTCTGCACAAGGGAGATGATTTAGCAGAAAAGTTGAAACCTCAGCATTACAATAATATAATTGATAAAGTTAAGCATACTTTATAAACTATTTTATCTGGTCTTGATATAACTAGCTTTGTGTGATTCCATGGAGTCAGTGGAGTTCAGGTCCCACCATCCTATTGAGGACACTAGTCCAGTGAGGATTGTCACAAGAGGTGAGGGCATACCTGCCCTATGGAAGGGCCGAGAACAGAGATTGCTATGGGAACTGCAAAACAGGAATACTTAAATTTAGACCTGTAACCGCAGTATTAAGAAAACAAATATCAATGGTCTGATTTTCGGACATGTTATGTTCTTCAAGTCTTTCTGAGGAAAGACCTTACTGGTCTTTGACAACAGATACTTAATCCCTCCCAGTGCTTCAAGTATTCCATAAAACTTCAAAGAAGGATGCAAAAATGACAATGTGTCCTTAATAGAATTTTGTGCCTTCCTTTCAGAGATGTTTCCCATTGGGCACCTGAGTTTCTGCAGTCACATTGACAGGCTTCCTTTAGATGCCACTAGTTCAATCAGTGCTAACTGGCATTAGACACATGGTAGTGAAGGAATAGCTGCCAACCGAGTTTAATTGGCCCAAGAGAACCACCCCAGGGTGACACTATCAACCCCAAACAGATAGCAGAATTTGTTTTAGCACTGTGGTTGTAACACTCATGGTCAGTTCTGTGTTTCACAGGAGTTTTCTTCATTGTAAGAAAACAACCACAAACAATTATGAGCCAACACCACAAACACTAATCTATAAAAGATTAATTTGATGCCATATGATAGTGAACTTCATCAGAAAAGAATGGCAGCCTCATTGTTATAAAACCGTTCTGCATATGTCACTTTCAGTAAAATATATGGTTTAGCTTATTACGAACATAGATTTTCCTTCTTCCTGTCAAAAAACAGGAAAGGTATTAAGCCCTTCACATTAGCCTTGGATCAGTACTTTACCATTTAATCTGAACTTTCAAAGTGAGAGTGCAAAGGTATGAAGCACAGCAATAACTTGTGGGGTATGCATGTATATCTATATACACACACATGCATGCAGAGAAATACACATGCATCTGTCCATTTATGTGAATGTGTTTTATTTGTGCACAAGCATATCACAGATCTCCAAGAATTCAGTAAGTTCATTTGAATGTTTTACTTTTTCTCCCATATAGAGACGTTCCAATTCATTATGGTTAAACATCAAGTGAATATTTTTGGAAAAGAGTCATCAAAATTAGTAGTCCTTGAGATGGTAGTCACAGGTGGTGAACACTAGGAATAATTAAGTTAATTCAGATTTTTTTGGACAGTTCAGAAGGTCCAATTTAAATTATTGTGATTTTCATAGATAATACCTTGCTTTTTTTTCCTTTTAAGAAGGAAAAGCTTTTAATAACACTATCCATTATGACCCTTCTGACATCAGTTAGACAAGCAACATTTAAGAAAGGGAGTGCAAAATGTGAAAAAAAAGAAGAGGTTTGCTATTTCTTGACGACTTCTCTTTGAACAACTCCATACCCTTTGACAGTTTTGGAGCAGGCAGATTAGTCTGGTCAGGTGGGTCATTGCCGGCATGGTATCAATCTAGACCAATTTCCACTCCAATATATGGTATTTTTGTTATAGGAGATGGGGACTCATTTGAGATGCACTGTTTGACAAGGCAAGGAAACATGTTTCTGCAGGGCAGAAATTCCAAAAGGAAAATCTTCCAGGTAAGCTACTTCTCTGGTTGGTAGTAACAAATAATCCTACCTACCTATTTTAGTCCAAAGAGGGGAAAGTAAAGGAATACTGAAAAACAAACTATTGTCTCAGAACTGAACAGCTTTTTGTTTGTAATGCCAATGCCATGATTCTGACAGAATCCCTACTTATTAATATGGGCTTGCCATCCAGCTCAACTCCACTACTCTGCATGATGTTGAGTAGTCTCTTACTCCACAGGTTGTTCATTTCAAGTCTGTGAAATTGCAGAGTAAGTTATAACCCACTGTCAGAAGACATATTACAGTCTTAAGCCTGGGCAAAAAATCTCATTTTGAAAAGTGCTGTATGCATCTGCATCCACCCAACTCGACAACCTACACCCACACAAACAGATATATTGAAGGGAAGGTAAATGGAAATGGGACTTTTTTTTCCTTTGGGCCTACAGAATTACTGAACCACTCCCGAGGGACAGAGCACATGGAGAAGAGCACCTCTTCTGTGTCCACTGTGTAATCCATTTGCATTTTCAAGAGAGCTCCCAAATCCTTGAAATGGATTCTTTTAACAAGCATACATGTGATCAAGGCTAAATTAATTTGGTCAGGTGTTTTGTCCATGAGTTCTCATGAGGGAGATCAGGCACTGGTGATGACATGAAATGAAGATACTGATTGTCATCTCCAAAACCTCTAAGACATAATTTAAGAGAGCTGCACTGTCTTAGTGGTCCACTGACAAAGGGTCCATCTCCCTGGTGTCCTGTCTCAGACAGTAACATTACCGAATTACTACAGAAGAATAAAGTCAGAACAACCATATGTGCGAACTCACCACCTCCCCAATACTCTCCCAACGTCTGTTTTCATCTTGGGATTTTTTTCAATTGTATCCACAGGGCCCTTTGGTGATGAGCCTCCCAGATCTGTTGTCCATTGCAGGAGGAACCACTTCCTTTCTGTTTGTTTCAAGCCCAGTTTCCCTTAGCTCCATATGGTGGTCCATCAGGTAACAATGTTAAACAGATGGAGTTTGTTACCTGTCAATCACTACACACTTCAGAGTTAAGTTACTTCACAGATTAAAAAGAAAAATAGAACTTAAACAGTGGCTAGGTCTGTTTTTTTTGTGGAAGGAGTAGGAAGAGGAGGTGACACTTCGGTTCAAAAACCCCTCTGTCCCTATGTTGGTAGTAAAGCCTTAGAATGGTAGTAGAAAACAGTATTTCTTCCCTCAGCCAGTAACCTGGCAGATTACATAAGGAAACCTTGCAGCTTCTGTAAGTTTTACTGGACTTTCCTCAGGAAATTGCCCCATCACTTGTTGAAGACAAGATATTGAGCAGGATGGAGCCCCCATTCATAGCATAAAAAAAATTCACAAGGATTTTTTTTTAGGGCAAGAAGGTACTATTTGATAAACTCATGTTGCCCTACTAGGTACAAGGCATAGGATTTCTTCCTTCATGGAAGAAAATAACTTGTTTGATTAAAGCTGCTTTCTGATCCTATGCTGGACCTGTCCTCCATCACATTCCCAGTGCCTCTGTGCTGACCTTTACACATCTAAGGTAATGTTCATATGAGAGGACAGCGTTTTAAGATGTCATCCCAACAACTTTCAAGTAATAGCCTAGTGATTACTATAAATGGTCTCATCACCAAACATGTATCATTTGCGAATCTGAAATCCGCACTTACTATGCTGTCTAACAATGAGCATCATGAACTGCTTCTGCTCTTCCTTGAGCCTATGGGCATTATACCTGTAACTGTTGAGCAAACCTTTGAAAAAGATTTGTTTTCATTACATTTATGGCACATTAGTCAAATACCCAGCCATTTCCTGGCTTGAAACCTTGACTATATTGTACATAGAAATGAGGGTATCCCAGAAAATGAAGAATATTATCTGAAAGATATTTTCATATTTTTCAGTTGAGAAATTTTTCTGTTAGAAATGAATCCATATGGATGGCATGCTCCTTAACATAAAGTATCTTAGAGTCAATTCATACAGCGGAGTATGATGCTACGCAGTTATGTCAGCTCTGATTGTTTAAGTGCTGTGTCAGTTCTGAATAAGATCCCAGGAGCACACAACACATTAGGATGGCACATGCTGGACATATTTAGCTACTGTTTCTAGACAATACATCACAGATAATTTTGATGACTTCCTAAGCAAACCATGGACTAACATTCTGTTGGCTGCCCTGACATAGATAACAGCTGATCACAAAACTTAAGAGCAATAGTATCTTCAGTACAGGGTTCCTACCATAATCACATGAAGACACCAAAGTCCTTATCAGTAATACTTAAATTTGATGGTCTAGATAAAATAAGTAAACTTGTCTTAAAATAGATATGTGCAAAATCATCAGAGAGGATAAAAGATAATCAGAAATACATGAATGATAACTGGACCTTTATTAAATACTCAGCAGACAAAGGACAACTTAAAAAATAATAAAACAACCTAATTTAGAGGGGATTACCAAGAGCTTTAAAATTTAACAAAATGTAAAGAAGTAAAATACTAGTAGTAAATACAAATCAGAAAACTGGATTTGTAGAAAAATGGGTAAAGGAATCAAAATAACTCCTGGAAAAATCTGTAGTCCACAAAGTTGAAAGCAGGAGAATGGAGGGGATGTTTTAGACACAAAAAAATTCCAACAGTGGCGTTAGTTCATTATTAGGGCTGGTAGAATTCTCATTAATAATGGTAAGACCTTAGGTAGGGCAGAAGGGTTCAGTAAATAAATCTTTTGTGCCCTTGGGAAAAGCATGACAGGATTTGAATGGTGATTTTTATTTCAGCTATTAGTAAGGAGACATAGAACACTAGTTTAAAATACATGTGTAGGACCAGCAGGTCTGGAAAACTTGTGTAAAAGAACTTTTAAGGAAGTATCACAGTAAGGAGCTATCTGGACCATCACTGTTCATTTTTAGTACATCTTGGGACACCATGAAAGATCTGAAAGACCTGGGCAAGAGAAAGTGTGCCACTATTTAAGTGGTATAACCTAAGGAATTATAGGGCTGTCAGACTGAAATAAGTAGACAAAATAATGTAATTAATAATATGGGACTTCATTAATAAAAAATTAAAGAATGGAAAGCAGCTAATGCCAATCAACAAAGGTTTATAAAAGCAACTCTTGTTAAACTAACTTGCTATTTTTGTCTAAAAGATTAAAAGTTTAGTTAATAAATGCATGAGTATTGATGCTTCTGTTAGCATCTGACTTGGTAATGCAGGACATTCTGATTAAATTAAAGGAATATAAAATGGACATGGCAAACCAAAAAACCCCAGGATTAAAAACTTACTGTGTTACATTTCAAGATGTGCTACATAATTCCTACTAAATATATGGGAGTTTTATCTAAATATTTACACTTAAGAGAAATTTTAGAAGTTATCTGAACTAAAACACAAAATCACTGCTGATAAAAGGTAACACGGCATAAAAGTAAGTAATGCGAGAACAAAACCCAGATTTTGTTTAAGAAGTAGTAAGCAGTTCATGAAATATACTCCGAATCAAAAAATGTAAAAGAGAATCCCAGGAAGAAATTTCTTTGATTATATCTGGAATCTAAAGTCTAGGAGCATTTCTGAATTCCCAGATGCAGGTGCTGGCCCCTGCCGCATCCTGACTTCCCATTAGTATGCTATCTGGGTATGCACCAGCCATTTCCCACATCCCTGTCTCCATGTAGGTGAAATCTAAGCATATGATCTTGTTATCCAAGGAGCAAGCAGGATCTGGGGTGTCTCCTGGTGTTCTCTTGCATGTAAGCTTAGATGCGGCCCTCGAAAAGGAATTGCTGATGGTAGAGGCAATTGCAATGGTAGGGTCAAAAAGGTGATCCTTGGGTGTATAATTACAGAAGGTGAAGCAGCAGCAGGGAGGTCAGATTGCATCTGCATTTGGCAGCAGTTAGCATTGGAATGCTAACTCCTTTCGTCTGAGCACATTTCAGGGATGTTAAAGATTGCAAACACCTCATAGGAAAGTTTCAAGGACATATAAAAAGTGAAAATGTTTCACTGTAAAAACCAAAAGATGATCAGTCTGACTTAAAGAACTGAAGGACAAAGCATTCCTTGATCACATTCTATATATCTTATTAAATCACTGTTGCCCATGTAGAGCAGAAGTTTAAAAGGAAGTCTCCTGAATCTATAAAACCATCTCATGATGAGATTAATAGGCAGAATTTGAAGCTGGAAATGTTTGGCTAGTTATTGAAAGAGAGTCTTCAGACAGAAGGGAAATTAATTCATAGATTCTTTATTGTAGAGGATATCATATTAGGTGATCATAGTGGACCTACACATTAATCTCTGTGTATGAAACAGCTTTAAACCAGGTTTGAAACAAATATTTGTTAGAAGAGCCCCTCCCATTCCCAACCCTATCACCTGCACATGCGAGGTCATGTGTTGAAAAAATGGCCATTTTTTCCTTTGCTTCTCCCCCCAGTCCTCATCTACAGTGCATTGCATATAGCCTTGCACTAATAAGCTTACTTAACAGATAGCTTAAGCCAGTGTCTGAAAGGACAGTGTAAAAAAAAAAAAAAAATTGAAAAAAGCACAGACAAATTCCATCCTCAGTCATACCTAGTCATCCTCATTAAGTTTAATATATCAGCAAGTATAAGGGAAATCAAAATCTGACCCTACAGTCATCGCATGTGAACACTATATCTTGGTACCTTACTAGTTAGAAGTAATTTTGCATATATTATCATAACCTAGCAACACACCTATACACAATAAGTTGCATATGTAGGTAAACTAGATATCAGCACCAGATCTGTGCTGCCAGATAAAAAGAAATCCTTCTAATGTCTTTTTCTGAAAATTTATGAAGATGCAGGCAAAACTATCTACTTCACTGATAGTACTATTTTCTTGAGTCTATCTAATCATAACTAAATTCAATTATATTATTGCTCAGAAAATTTAGAATATGGATAGTTTTCACACAACATGTGTTTTATGATTAACTCATATTGTACAATTTTGCTACATTAGCAAAATCAAATGTGATAAGATTGTTTTAACATGAGAATGACAGACAAACTGGTCGTTTGCATTATATGTTCCCTGCAGAGGTCTGAGATTGTTTTCTTCTTAGTTGATGGATCAGTTTTAGAGAAGGAGAAACAGATTATAGATAGAATAATAGCACAGTGAAATAGCCAAATTGTTTGGGGAAGAAAAAGAAACAAAAGGCTTTTTCAAAACTCTGGAGAAAAAATGTTGATTTAAGTGTCATGCCAGGAAAAAATCAGCATTACATTTAACTTTTTCAGTATATTCCCACAAGGAGAATACTGACTCCAAGTGCAAGATACATAAGTTTGAATAAAACAGGGGGCCATGGGGAACAAAAAGGGTGCAAACTCACCTTCACAAAAAAGATTAAGCCATCCTTTTACTCTATAGGACCACTGTTCTCCAGGCATACATCTATCTTTGGCAGGGACTGTGCTTTATAACCCCAGCTTTTAGGCACCTAGAAAGGGAAATTTACATTCATATTAAATAGTAATAACTAGGAGAGGGGGGTTTTGAGTATATGTGTACTCCTAAGTCTTTAGTTATAGAATCCAAAGAAATAGCCATGTCTTCCTGTAAACTATACTGCATATGTCGGGCAAGGCTTAAAACACATCCTGAGCTAAAGAGTAGAAGTCCTCATTTCTGGCACTCTCTCACCACCATTAATATGCTGTTAGTTAAGGCCTGGATTAACTATATAGCAATTTACTTGAAATGAAAATGGAAAAGCACCTCAGGATGAAACCATTTTGGAGTAACACCTTTGGGTGAGACATTCTCTGTGCCTCAGTTACCCATCAATAACATGGGTCATAACAACCCTTCTAAAGCAGACACAAAATTCAGTGCAAAAGACCATCATTTACTTTATTGGGAGATGGATTTTTTTAAACTATAGTGATTCTGTCTGTACATCATTGAGCAATGCTTACAGTTAGATGAACTGTATTAACTTTCAACAGACAGCAGATAAATGTACTCAATTGTGCATAACACTGTGCAGTGACACCTTTGTGATCTGAATGTCTCTGCTAATGAAAAAAGTTGTATGCAAGAACAAAATAACCTGAAGTGTACTGCTGAGTCTTGTTAAATAAATATGCATTCTTGTATTCCATGAATTGTTTTTTAAATGAAGACTTACAATGGTGCTTATTTATTTATTTTAAAGTAAGTCTTTGAGACAGGAATATCCTGTGGGAAGTCAGAGTAGGAGGAACAGGAAAGACCATGAGCTAGGACTAAAACAATCTTTTGAGCAAAGCTGTTTTCATGGATGAATTTTCTTGTCTTAGCTACTTGACAGCTTCCAAACTTTTGCTATCATCAGTGGGAAAAGAGATTTTTTTTTTTTCCATCTCAGTTAGAACACATTTTCCTAAAGAGAGCTGAACATGAAGAGAAGAAAAAACTGGTCTAAACAGGCTGCCAATGCTGCTGTTGTATGTTAAATACATAATCATAACAATAATATTTAAAATATCTAATTACAAGGGGAAGAGATTGACTATTTATGTTTATACAAGCATCTGGAAGTGAAGCAAAAATAACTAATAGGAGAAAAGTATTCTTGTTTACTTGTTTTAATATGGATATTTTTTCCCATAATACCCATCTCCTCTGTACTTATCATAAAAGCTATAAATACAAAAATCATTCAACTTCTCAAAGTTTTCCATATGTTTTTCCACACACATGTTGGGAAAAGATCACAACACTTGAAGTTCAGTATTTTATTTTAAAGTCAAAATATTTTCAGAAAATTATTCAATGCAGCCTGATTTATGGTGAGTCCAGGCAACACCAAGTCCTGATCCAATTATTGAAAAAGCATCACTGCTATACATACCAGGGAGAAAATTTTGCTGCCTAACTCTTGTGCTGGACCTGCCTTCTGTCCCTGTTGTCCTTATCTTTTTGTTCACTTTACAGTGGATCTTGGGAACAGAGTAATTTGCAAGCTTGAAGTAATCAAGAAAACAGTGGCCTAGAGTGAAAAACAAACCAAACTCACAGTAGAACAATGAATTGCAGGATCAAAGGGTATATAGGAATTATTTTTCACCAGTAAAAATTCAGTCACTTCCCTGCTGCACAGAGGAAAGTGTGCAATAACATTATAAACCATTTTTGGAAAAAAGAGGAGAAAGATACATCCTATACAGATACACTTACAGAATGTGGGGAAAGACAAGAAGTTTAAAAGCACCACAAAATCAGTAAGTTCAAGGAACTATCATCTAAGGGAAGACAATCACTGTGGGGTCCACTCATAGCAAGGTACTGCTTTTATTTCTCTCTCACCTCTAGAGCATGGCTCAATATATAATGGTCTCTAATGAACTACTTTAAATATAAGAAACAATCTTACTCTGCACCATGGAACTCTGTAGAGAAGAGCTGAGATGGCAAGGGAATGAAAAAAAATTGCATTTTATTCTCATCTTTCCCATAAACATTAAGCAACCACTAAATGTAATCAAACACACCATATTATATTTTTAAGTTGCACAAGGAAGTCACATGCCTATCCAGCAATCATGGCCCCTTAGGCTCAAAAAGACCTATGTGAATGCATATTCCCTCCAACATAATCCTGCCCTTTATTTTGCCCATCTCACTTTAAACACGAATCTGGACATTTGCTATTACAGCAAATCATGATCGGGCATATGTTACCAGTCTGCTTCTATTGAAAAAAATATGCCAACTTCTCTGACAGATAATACTGTATAGTTTGAATTAACCTCAAGATATGTGACCCAAGGTTCATTTCCGCAGTACAGAATCACTGTGCAATCCATGAAGCAAGTCACTTAGAAGTGTGCCAAACTAGAGGCAGGCGAGAACTGACAACTGACTTCACAGTTAATGGACCATTTGGATTTGCCACCGGCAGGCCTAGAAACAGAGGCACATTAGTGATGGAAATACTTTTACAAAACAGGGAAAGGAGTAAAGAAAAGCAGGTCACTGCCCACATGTTAAAAAAACATGTATCGTTGTACCTATACACTAATCCCTGTTAAAATCCTAATTTTGCAACTGTTGGGCTTCTTTTTCCACTTTCTTCATTTACACAAGGATGAAACAAATATGATCAAGTCAAAACGGTACTGTTTTATACTCCTTCTGCATTGATGTAAATACCTTTGAGGTGGAAAATCACATCCCTGGTATTCAACAGAATAACACATGTGAGAGCAAACTAACCAACAGTTCATGCACCCACAGAAGAAAGGCTGAGAGCATGCCTGATAAGAGTGGAAGGGAAAAAGTCAAAAACAGAATAAAAAGGTAGGTAAGCGGACACAGTCAACTTTTCTGACTGTGGGAAGCACCTTCAAATAGCCCTGAATGTCCTGCAATCACTGCTGGTCCCCACAATCTTCCTACATCAAAGAAAGCAGAATTTTGCGCTGTGGCTACAGTTCTTCTGACAAATACTTAATGTGCTTTGTAGAAGGCAGTTTTGCTTTTCTTTTGTCTAAAGATATCATCCTGTATTTTATTACCCTTTTCACATTAGTGGAATTATGTAGTTTTGCCATTTATTATATTTCAAACAGCAATGATCAATAATCTCTTTAATGCATAATTTTGAAAAGTGTGTTGTTGAAAAAAATAAGCCACTGGGTTTTGGTCACAGCTCAGCGACATCTGATCAGGCTAGATAGCAGTCTCTGAATGGCTGTCAGATTGCAGATATCTGAGATTTCCCAGCAAAACTGTGATCGCATGCAGCTCCATTAATCTACTCCTTTCCATTCTTTTCATATGTCATATAATAATGGTAATGAACCAAGAAGTGAGTATTTGTAGACTGCACAATAGACACAAACAATTTATCATTTTCTGTTTAATTAAAGAACAACAATAAAAAGAAAATTATCCATAATGGTCCAGAGTCTGCTGAAGTATTCAAGATTAACATACAGCTAAATGACTGTGAGGCCCACAGTGACCTCCACAGATCAGCACCAGGAGACTAAAGCAGCCCTGGTGCAAGAAAGTAAAAAATCTGTGAACAATGGTGCAAATTTGAGTTATGTTAGACATTTTAAATAAGTATAACTTACAGTTTAAGAACTAAGAGAGGCAAAGAGGAAAAGAAAATAGCTAAAAAAAAAAAAAAAAGGATTTTTAGAGCAGTATTTCCTCTGCACACACACAGAAGCTCTCACACATGTGCACACAGACTGCATTCTGTGAAACAAATTAACCTCTGAAAAAAAAAAAGAAATCCTACCACATAATTAGCAACCAGTTTAATTGCAGGCACTAACCTGCTCTTTCTGGCAACACCCTCCAGTCATGTTTTTAATTGGGCTTGACTGTCTCGTAAACACAGCCAGAAGGGAGGTGAGGTGCAGAGCACAGCGAGACTCTCTCTGGGAGCATCATGCTGGTGCCCAGACCCCTTTTTGCAGCTGGCCAGTGCCGCTTGCTGCCACACGTTGGCATGGGATCATCTCAAACAGCCAGGGGAATGCATTCTGTCTTTGTTCTCAGAAACATAATGTTTGATTTTTCCTCAGGAGATGCCACCATAGCAAGAGTGAAGGTTTAAAATGCATTTCTTCCCACACCTATTGGCTAAGCTGTACTTTATTCATAGCTTGCGCCAAGTAATGAGACTATAAACTCATGCTGCATGTGAAAGTACAGCACAGCAGTCATGCTTGAATGGAAAGAAGCCCCAGGAAATTTAACTTCTACGTGAACTATATTTACCTTTTAAAAAGCCAGCTTTCTATCAAGGTAGAAAATGCAGAGGAAGCGATGGAACAAGCCGTGGAAGCAAGGGAGGAGTGCGTTACTTCTCCAGACATCCCTCAGCTTGCAGCCTGCCCTTGGCACACAGGAGCTGTGATGTGCCACTTCCCTGAGCGAGCCGGGGAACTTGGGGCAGCCAGCTTCTCAGCAGCAAGGCTGCTGCTTGTATGAGCTTTGTACACTCGGTGAATATTCGTTCCTAATTCTGCAAAGGAGTGGTCTTAAAATTTAAGAGCAGTCTCATAAAGAATATTCCTTAGTGCCTGAATTACTTCATGCCTCAGTCTCCTCATCTGTAAAATGGGATTCAAAAGACAAAATGGGTTTCAAAGGCAAAATTCTTGAATCTCCACAATTAAGCCAAAAAGGTAGCCTATGATTGATATTCCTTCTCCTCAGCTTTGTGCAGTGTAGAAATAGACAGTTTTCAAGCACACCACCTTGCAACCAGCCCTGCAATACTAACTAGTTTCTCCTGCTTTAAATATTGTTTTGCTTTTTTAACCAGGCTTTAACTGAAATCTCATTAAGTATGTCTGTCACCAAGCATTCAGAAGTGTTCCTGATTTCTACTATGCTACTTTTCTGTAACCATACAATAATTTGCAGATGGGATTCACCTCACCTAACAAGAGCTGTTTGAAAGTTAGTTGCTGTTTTAAGTTCATCATCCAGACTTATCTATAGTTAGTGAAGTGAGAGCGCCACATCCAGGTAAGTGGTTTGTTCTAGATGTTTGGGATACTTACCCTAGAATGACAGAATCACCCTCTGCAAAGGTTTTTCTCTCACCAGTGACTACTGAAAGCGTAAATATCAAATGTAGACGGTGCGCCTTGCTTAAAGTGGCTGAAATTAACCTCTGATTAATCTCCCCAGTGTGTTCAACTTCTAAACTAAAGACCATTTGTGTGCTGCTCTCCTTTGTGATCCGCGTCTACAGCTATCAGCTGATCATCTGAGGTTATACCTAAAGCACACAACAGATGATCCTTCTACAGTCTCTGTATGTTTGGGTTTTCTCACTATGAAAACAAAAAAGAGCATGAGATAGTAGGGCCAATGTTGGTGTACAGTAGGATCTTGTGCAACATTTAATGTAGCTGAATCCAAGGCATATAGCCAGATCCCAAAATTGAAATAGATATAGAGCACACCAGATATGGGAAAAGAATTAATATCAGGTGACTTTAGCTAAGAAAAAGGAAGCTAAATAACAAAAGATTAATTATAAACTTCTGGTTATGAGCACTCATACTTGATCAGATTATACATGATTATAATCCTGGGAATCTGTGAATATTTCACCCCCCAAATTAGTATAATCCAAATATCCACAAAAAAACACCAAACAGGTAACATGACTCATTATGGAGTGACAAAATGAATTTCCTTCTTCTGCATTATTCAGCCACTGTTAATAACTGTTTAAAGAAAAGCAGCATGAGCACATTGTTGTATAATACTGGATCTTGTCATAAAGTTAGTTAAGACTCTGCAATAATTAATACAAAATATTACCCATACTTAGAGGAGTATTTGATAATTTTCCATCTCCCTCCCTTACCCTTACCTCTTAATTAATAGCATGCTGACCTCATCTGTAAACAGGGAGAAAGCTCCATAATAATTGCAAGACAGTGGAAGACTAGAAAATACTGTTTCAATAATAGAAGAAGATTTGAGGTTTTGTAAATGCAGCTATATTTGTCAAAGCACAATGGCTAATGGCAAAATTGTGCCCATTTCTTTACCCCATTTTTCTACCAGTGGTTATCACCCCCATAGAAGTGGGTATGGAATTACACATGAAGCTGCACTCCACCCAACACAGTCTGTCAGTTTAACCTATAGGTGAAGATGGCTTTACATTAAAGACACCAGGCTAAGAACTGCACCATCTGAGATTTTTCCTGACCCTATTCTGGCACAGGCCATAGCGGCTTTAAACTGACACAGATCATCTACGGAAGCCTATCTGCCAGACTGCTCAGACATACTTTTTTTGTGTGACTCCTAGGGCACACATCAGTGGCAATGACCAGCCATCACCATACCATAGCAAAAAAAAGATTAAATATTTAAAAGGAAAATGTTCATTAGAATGGATTCACCCATTATAGGGCTGGATACACCTTTATTAAAAAGGTTCCAACTTAAAAATCTTCCAGATTTTAAGAAGGAATGTATCCTAAATCTCCCAGTGTCCAATGCTTATACAGATTAATCCCAGTTCCCTTAGCTTGCACTTGACCAACATAACCTGGTATAAGACTTCCCTCCACCTTTTCAGTATTTACTAATTAGCAGTTGCACACCTCTCTGGAATTTCTCTGAAGCCCAAGGACTACAGTTACCTGAAAATTGCCTTAAAGAAAGGAAAAAAAAAAAAAAAAAAGGACACACACACACTTTCATATGGAGCCCTCAACTGGGACAGAATAAGACATCGTCGCTAAAATATGGATGCTTGACCTTCATTAGTTCCTGAAGAGCACTCCCTAGCTGGAGCAGGTCCCCTAGACCTATTTGCTTTACCATAGTCCTCACCAAGCATTCAAATAAAGTATTTTGCTCCAGAAAATGAAAAGCTGTTAGGAAAGTTTCCACCTGGGTGAAACCCTATGGAATTAGGACATTCTTATTACACACAGACTTTTGCTTTCCACATCTTTACATGGACAGGAAACCGGTAGTGGGAGCAGGGTAAGGAAAAAAGTCTCTGTTCTCAGAAACTTCCTTTTTGGAAGGTTGTTCTGCAGAATAGAGAAACAGCAATATGAAATAATATGGTCCTGGTATTACCAGATTTTCCAATTATCTTGCCATTTAAACAAAAAGAAAAACAACAACAACAAAAAACGAAACCAAAAACCCAGCAACAAAAACGCCCAAACCCCAAAAACCCACAACACCAACAACAAAAAAAACCCCTCAACACTAAAATGCTAGTAAAAATGTCTCTATACATTTTATTTTTAACCCCAGTCTTCAGTAAAAACTCCTGCAATTAACATAGTATTCCTTTATAATAACTAACACTCTTTCCTTTTTTCTTCTGTGTTCTGTGGATTATTGTCTTTAATTTTTATAAACAGAAGAAATGCAAAGCTGTGTACTTCATATACATTAAAAAAATGTTTCAGCAAAGCATAATTATAGCAGAGAAGCAGAACATGCAAATAAATTGGTATTCAAATATGGTATAGTCAATATGGTGCCTTCAGATTTCTGCCTTTCCTAGTTTCTAAACTCCAGGAACACTGTGCAAGCTGAAGCAATGCCTTTCTCCAGCATGCTGGTGCTCGTATTACATAAACAGTATTTGGCTGCTTTCTTCCATAGGAGCATCTGCTCAGCTGACAGTCCCTAGCGTACCAGCTTTGTTTTGTCCAAGGCACCAGTGATGAGTAATGGATTCGACTAATCCTGATAATGTATGACGTAATTGTCAGAGGGGTTTAATTATCAGAACATTACATGTGGGATTATTCTGTAGTACAGTTTTTAGTTCACTTACAGACAGTTCTAAATTTGCAAAACCTGTGATAAGCTGGTAGTTATCCAATCAGCCATCATATTAACACATCTCCCCTACCATGTTTAGAAGTACAGAGACAGAGCACAGAAGCTTAGTTTGCTACTTACAAAAGTAAATGATCTATATCATTCTATAAAACTATCATCAGAGCACTTTTGGGTCTGACATAAATCCAACTCTCCTACCAGAAGTTAAAATAAAAGTGTTTGTAAGGTTTCAAAGTCACTAGGCAATCAGAGAGGTAGTAAAAAAGTTTTTTCTGTAAGTGAAAGTGATGATTAGTCAGTGTTAGCCTTCTACCAGTGCTTTTAAGGTCTGACCATTGAACAGCATTTTTCTTTGTCATGGGAGATCGTCAAACTGAGAAAGGACTGAGAAAGTGAGATTGCTTTCTGCCTGCCCTGTAACAGCACAGAAAAGGTGCTATACCTTTGTAAGCCATTGTGGGATGCAGTGATGACTGTCATCCACAAGAGACAGAGGCAAAGGTGACATCAGCTCTTTAGTGAATTCTCTCACACAGACCAGTGGGGTGCTAGGTAGAAGGAGTATTCAGTAGGGTAACTAGCAGTGCTGAGCACACTGGGACCACTAGAAAATGCCAAAAAAACCCCAGTTAAAAGATGTATCTACATATTCTTTTTGCTCAACTGTCCCCTCAGCCAGCCTAAAACAAATCAGCTGTCTTGGACCTGAACGATGAACTTCCCGAAGTTCTTGCTGTCAAGAAATGCAGCTTTTTGCCAGTTTTAGCTGTGACAGAGCAACCATAAGTTAGCCCTCAGCAACCCTCTCCACTTCAATAGGCAAGAGCACAGGATGTAGGAATACACCTGTGATTAAACAGCTGGAGATGCAGGTCTGGGCGTCTAGTTCCCTCAGTGCTAGCCCCAGCTTTGCTACTGACTTTCTGTTACATCAAATGAACAACTGTATCTCATATTTTAAAAGAAAAAAACCAATGAACAAACCCAAAAATCTGTCCTGGAAATTTTTTTTTTTTCTGTTGGTAGTTAGAGGAACCCAGCAATCCCAACTATTACTGGTGATCTATTACTGTGAATGCTCTTCACAATTTATACACCTATACAAAACATACACATTAGCTGGTCCTTCATTCCAAAAAGATCAATTTCTTTTGTCAAAGATTCAATCCTGACAAGTCAACAAACACCAGTTCTTGTATATATGTTCAGGTCACTTCTGATAACTGGTTAAACTTTGTAACTTTTCTGACAGAGATGACCCTATACACACAGACTGTCCTTTTGCTTGGCAAGGGATTGCCATCAATAGGCAGAACTGCCAAAGAAAAGGTACACAATATAATAGTGTTTATTGTTTCTCTGACTGTCTTATGCTGGTGAAACTCTAACCATCTCACTGGTATGTATCTCAATATGTCACTCCTGCAATAAGTTTACATAAAGATGAGGCTTATCTTGTGAAGACAGTAGACAATAGAATAACAAGGATGCCATGCTATTTCCTCTTATATTATTTTGTTGTTTATAAACCCATCAGGACAGAGACTGCAGGTAAAATGTTTTTACCACTGAAGTTATCAAAAAGGCTGCCTCTGACTTAGAGTGGAAACTTCCCTTTGTGTAGTATATACACTTATATAAAATACAGCATAATGATCCCTGAATTCTTCCTCAGATTTTTATGCACTTTTCAAATTTCTGTATTTAAAATGTCACTTCTGAAGATAATTCATTTTATTCTCCTGAGTACTATTACACTGCTGAGGAACATTCACTTTGCAGCAATGGGCCACTTTTTTAAAAAAAGGTTTTATTGTCTGAATGTCCATTTAATTTTCCTCTCTCCAAATGGCTACACCAATTGGCAATATGACTTCACTCCACGATCAGTACAAAAAGAGAATATGGATTTTAAGTAGAAAAATTTATTTGGAGAATTTGAAAAGTGTTTTTTCTTAATATGAAGGCTACAAATACAGTTAACTGCTGAGGGTTTTCTGCTTTTCATAGCAGCAAACGAAGCTGAATTTCTTCTAAATGTCTTAGGAATAGTCTTAGGTAATTGTTGCATTTGACTTATTCTAGGAACAAATGCAATCTGATCAGCTCCTATCTTGAATGATGAAGGCCTCCAAGGCAATGGTCTAGTTTACTCACCTTTGTGAATCAATGTCTTTAAACTCTCACTTTGGTAATTTATCCTCACTTTTGCTTATGGAGCTCCTTGATTATAATATTACATGACATTAGCTTTCTCATCAGTCCCCTGAATATACATAAAAATCAGTTTGATCTTTCAGCACAGATTTATAGATCAAGTCATTGTATCACATGGCAATAACCTAAGGCTGTGTGTACAGAATATTTTTTTTAAAGGTATAATTTTGCCATCTTTAATACTGTTAATGTGATTTTCAGCTGCCTCAGGGATTGGCAGTCTAATTTAATAGTAACTTGCGAGTCAAAAGTGTCAAAAATTCATCTCTGGAGAGCTGGTTCTAGCATTTTACTCTCTTCCAGCACTTTGAGTCCAGGTCTCTTCTAGGGCTGCTGGTTCTCTACACAAATTCAAAATCCTGAATCTTTTAACATTTTATTTATGTTTCACTGTAACTTAGACTTTTTTCCTACAGAATATTTATGAAAATACTTGAGATATATGATTTAGATCAAAGTTCTTCCTGTATTTAAAAATAAGCAATAAAGCATAAATAATTTCAAATATCAGCCAAGAAAGAGAAGTCTTTAGAATTCTTTCACACTAGATTTTAGTATCCATATTTTCCTAAAATATTTTAAAGGGAGTTCTGGCATCAGAGGAAAGGCACTGAGTCAGATGGACTTTTTATCTATTGTGTCATAGCCAGCATATCAGAAAATTTCAGCGCAATGAATAGGAGTTTTTGCAGCATTCGAAAACAACCCAGGAGATCAAGCTTAAAAATTATAATAAGATTCAGGAACCAAAATCAGAGGACTGTTAAAGATGCAGTTCATACTGACTAATGTAAGCTTTCCCTATCATTTCATTTAACAGATCTGCCTTCTCACTTGGTGTTGCCTAATAAAGACTTAGAGCTAAATCAGAAACCAGAGCTAAATTTTCTTGGCTTTCTCGATGACTGGTGACAATACTGTAACGCAGGTCTATAACATGAACACAGGACCGGAAGTGACTTTTGACAGAGCTAAATGCAGTCCCCAGCTCTTGCATCATGTAGCCCCTTCATAAACTTGTCAAGTGTAGTTAAAGAAACAGTTAGATTTTTCCTTCTCCTCCTGTGGCAGGAATGGAGATGGTCCAGCACATCACTGTTGTAATAGTTAGGGATTTTCTTCTTATTTTCAAGTAGATTTTAGATCTGATTAATTTATACCCATTGTTCCTGTGCCAGCAGTATCCTTTAGCTTCAACATTTTTTCTCTCCATTTGGTGCTTAGTCTACTGTAGGAAAGCTTGCGAGCATATAATGTGGAGTGTATCCATAAATAAATAGGGACAGGGACACAGATAGAGAAGCTGACCACTCAGTCTTATCAAATAACCTGTATGCCTCGCTCAGCATCTTCTTCTGCCTAGGCATCAAACCCAGAATGTACCTCTGCACCTTTGTTCGACATCACATCTAAACCACAGCATCTCTTGCTGAGTTCAAACCTTTTCTGTCCATATGCCCAAGATATTCTGTCAGTGCATGTTTTATCAATGTGTTATGGTCTGTATCTCTGCTTACAGGGACAATGTTTCCTTTGTTCTAAGGAGCTTATTACATACAGTGGAGAACTCAACTTCAGTCTGGGTTCAAGCTTTAGAGCCTGTGAAATGAAGATTTCTGAGCAGAGCTTTTAATCCCACAGCTGTTCAGTTTACCAGTCAGTCAAATGGGGAGAGTGACATCAACCCACCTTTTAAAACATTTCAACAGGTAAAGTATCTTTAATCAGCTGCTCATAAAAATCAAATTCTCACTAATATGAGATTAATTTCTCCTGTCAGAGTATTGCCCACAGGAGGGAGACTCTTTTCCATGGCTTCACCCTCAGCGGTAATGTGTCCCCTCAATTTTCAGTTAGTTTGGTAGGACATAATAGTGCATATTCTTCATAACACCTTTAGTAGTTTACACTGGTTCTTCTCTGGTTATGTCTCCTCAGAAGTGTATGTCTGAGAATCCATCCTTCATTATCTCTACAAAACTTTCTCTACAAAATCGTATTACAAAATGAAAAATCAAGTCTTGCAGATAGAGCTATAGAAAAAAGTGCCAGGATTAAACAGATAATCAAATCCCATAAAACACCCCAGTCAAATGCACTTTTCTCTTCTGCCATCAATTCCCCTTACTCTCATCTTAGGAATAGAAGAAGGCAGGAGAGAAATAAGTTTAAAGGTTTTTCCTCTTCCCAAGTTTTCACAGCAAGCTTTTAAAATAAACTTTATAACTTTCAACTGACAGCAGAGTTCCCTTTATTTACTGTATCCGACAGAATCTAAACAGATTGTTGTATAAAATCCTGGTAGCTTCCTGAATGAGATTATGTCCTGTAAAGAACAAGAAGCCTACTTAAGAACACAGGAAAGGCTACTGCTCTAAGATCACATCAAAATCAGAAGTTGTCGTCAGATGTCATCATTATCATCTTCTGTATTTGCAGAGATGTTTTTAATAAAAGATGTGTATGCCTTTCTAATTCAGAGGTGTCTGTCTAGATGCTAGATGTGCCTACGTTACTTTGTCACACAGAGCGGGTGACCATGAGAAGTGAGACTCTGCAGAGTGAACACCATACACTAGGGGACTGCTGGACTTCTCCTAGTGAACAGGCATCATCATGTCAGTACATACCAGGCACTGTGGGCAGAAAGCTTGCTGTCTGCTTTGTCTATCACTCAGAAAGGATTGGAACAGTTGATTCCTGAAGTTACTCTATCTACAACAGTACCATAAATCTAATGGAAATCTAATGTAGGCAGAGGTAAGAAAAACACTTATTGCTAGCTCCCACTTGATATTGTGTAACACTGCACCCTGTTTTTTGCTGAATATAATGCAGTTTAACATGATGTGATGCAATCAAACATGACATTTCATTTTAGAATCAGGTATCCACTAACACCTTTCGTAGTAGGCATCAAAGCAGATTTTCTGCTGGAAGCATTTGGCCATTATGAACTGCCAGATAATGGCATAAAGAATGAAAATTCCGGTTTGAAAAAGATTCTTAAATATTTCTTTATTTTTTCCAGTTAGGCAAATCTTTAAAATCCAAAATTCCTCATTTTCCAAGAAGAAAATTTGATGTAATGGATTATTACAGGTGACTCTAAAAGCTCTGCTTTAAGCTGAAAGTAGAACATATTATATCAACAACACAAAACATAACCTATGGAAATGAAAAGTCGTTAAAAAGAAGAAAGCATTTCAAAATGAAAAAGTATAATCTGTCCTTTCAAAAAACTCCCATCAAATTGACAGAACTTTGTTTCCCATTATATATACATGTATATATGTTTTGAGATACAACCACTGAAGTCTTCTCAGCTCAGTGAAATTGTTTCCAAAGTGATTTTATAAAATAATTTCTTTTCAAAACCTTGTACTATATGTTCTTACAGAGTTCAGGTCTGCAAAATTTGTCAATATATCTCTATTATTCAAAGTATCAAGCATACTTTTGATAGCAAACATCTAGCTTTCAGGTTTAGCATGGTCTTAATTCAAAAGGCATATTAAGCCCTCTTGAATACAGACACTACTTGTAGTTGTTGTAATACTAACTAAAACATACCAGTTACGCTTTTGACAAGAATCATTGATTTCAAAATGTGTAGACATGTATTTTTCATTGGAATAACATAGTTGCATTCATCATGCCCTGTAGTCACACTTGAGGAGAGAAAAATATCATTATCTTTACTATCAACTAGTTAATTGAGGCTCCTAAAATAAGCTTACACAGTCAAATCTCAAACTAAAACAGATGTAGCCATTAAAAATAATATCTACCATCATATAACCGGATTTGAACTCAAGCACTGCTAACAAATCTGTTCCACTATATTTGGCTAATACAGAAGCATACATCTTATTTTGAAAAGTTGATGTAATCTCCTGAGCTCCTATAGCCCAAAAGCTTTCAGTAAGATTAAAGATATATCTATCTGGCCTTTTTTAGGGAGACACAAATTCATTCTGGCTACACTGGTCAGAAAATTTATAAATGCACTCCTTACAGCTCCAACAGCAGGTAAGGGGTAGCGTTTAACCACTCGGGCAGAGCATCACACTAGCAGAGCCGCACTGCTGCTGCTGCTTGGTTCAGTAAATGCCCGAGTTACTCTGGTTTGTAGGGGAAGGCATAGACATGCTTTTACGCTGCTAAAGCTGCTTGGACACTGACCTTCTATTCAGGAGATTACACAGCCATACCTTGGCCTTACACATAAGCTTTCACCAGTTTGCGGACACAGAAACACCGATTGCTGAACCAAATGTGATGGAGAGAAATCCCTGTGGGAGAAGTTACTGCAAGCAGGGTCTCTAAGGGAGGAAAGCCTTATAAAGTAATTCCCAGTGCAGCATTTCTTCAGCTGGTCCTGAAACTGCACATTCCTGCAGTGAATGAAGCAATCATTTAGCTAAGAAATCAAAACAAGATACTTTTTTCCTTCTCTGGGTTTTTTATCTGTGTCCACTGAGAGACAGTGAGCATGTGTCTCGAAAGGTTTAATTATGGAAGGGAATTGGGAGCTGCGAAGTTGTGATCAATTTTATTAATGTTTTGGTAGTATTTAACAGCAGCATAAGTCTATTTATATTCTTCTTTTCCAACCAATTATTGTTGCAAATTGTAAATCTATCAGTTATTGATCCTTGCATTTTATCCTAGATTCTGTTCTAGAAGTAAGTGGAACTTCCAACAGAGCAGCTGCAAGAAATAAACTTAGTAAGTATACTAACACTATCAGCCTGTCTAATTGTAAGTTTCTGAACTACACTGCTTTTTAATGGATTAAGTTTTAACCAAGCTGTCTGGAAAAACATTAAAGATTTAGCAGATTAGACACTAAGGAACAATGTACTTTCAGTTTGATTTTAACTCTCCTAGTCTAGTAGTATTCTTTACTGCTTTGTGTTGCTTCTTCCTACTATAAAACTTTGAATTTATTATAAGAATCATGGAATTTAATTAATGTAATTCTAACAATGCTACTATATAACAATAAATAATGAATATAAAAGTTTGAAAAGTTAAAAGTACCCTGGAGTAAAAATAATGTATCAAAAGTAAGTAAAGAAATTCAATAACAAACTACACAGAATGTAATTACCACCAAAACAATGTCATCTGAGTGCAAAAAAATGGAAATGATTGTAGCTACATAACCCATCACACTGAAAGAATACTCAGCTGATCAATGATTTCAAAACAACTGAGTAACTTTCGCCTTAAGTCTGTTATGGTTTTAAATTGCGGAGGCCAGAAGCTTTGCGGGCTTTGAATTGCATTCAGCATTTATACAGATAATGAGAACATTCATGATTCCACTAGACAGAGTCAAGTGATTTTTAGATGAGATATAAACCTGAGGGCTTCAGAGCAAATATCAGCCTAAAAGTAGATGGGCTAGAAAGCCTCACAGAGCTAGAAAATGGGAATATTTTACAATTAGGTAGAAGAGATTCTCCCCAGTACAATTTGAACTCACACCAGTAGCCAGCATCAAAATTCTAGTCACAAATATGCTATTTGCTTTAATTTTAGAAGCACTGTGTACACACAGATTCACACATACACATATAGATAATTTCCACTGTCTCCCTCTAAAAGTACTTATTTCACTATGTGCACTACAACAATTTCCAAATAAATAAGATACTGTAAACATAGGCAAGTTCCTCTTGGAACAGAATAGTGACACAGACTAAAATAAGAACCTATTTCTTTTCATGTGGTTAGTGTATAGGACTAATGAAGACTACAGTAGAAAAGCTATTCTATATCATTTACCACAGGAAGGGTAATATCTTATTATCTTACATCTTTGTTAGGCATCTCTGAATAATTAAAAAAACCGCCCAACCACAGTTACTTATACCACTGATCCAGACTTTTAGGGAAGACAAGTGTTTTGTTGTTCTCTTAGCATAATTTCTGTATTTGCTAAGCTATCAGCAAAAGAAAAATAGGGAGAGAAAATAACTGGTTCCAACAGTCAGTCTTATCACATGAAAGTCACATATTTGTTTCAATGGGATGCCTGGTACTTGAGGTACAGCCAGCCTGCACTAAGTACCACCAAAAATATATGAGCCTTCACAGGTATGTCTCACTTAAATCCCACTTTGATTTCTGAAAATTCCATTATGATTCCACGTCCTTTGATCTCAAACCCCCAGGATGTCTGCTCAGCCATTAACTAGAATTATTATTTAGGAATAAGGCAGTGGAGCTGAATTACCAGAAGTCCCACACTTGTACTAATAATAGCATCCTGAGCAACATACATAAATTTATATAACAGGTTTTCTTTTTCTTGATTGTGTGTGCAAATATATACCCACTATGCAGGAATCTCTTTACTCACCACAGAAGTGCAAACACCTGTGATATGAAACGATCAGTCATCACTGTGGACTTTCTTTTGGTTTTCCCTCCATATTTCTAAATGCAAGCTCACAGGCTGATCTATGAAGAGCTTTACCTCTTTCCTCTCTGCCAGTTTTTGACCCAGGACACTAACAATATTTACAATGTTGCATGTGATTTTGGTTTGGGGAGTTCTTTTTGTAGGTATGAATCTGAAGGATGCTGAATTAGTAGAATATCTGATTTTCTGGCTCCTATCCATTTATAAGGTTACAAAACAATGTTATATATAATTACTTTTATCCACTAGTTTTATTGTTATTATTATTTTAATTTAAATTATTTTATATTGGTATTTACTACAATTGCTGTAATTAATTATTTTTAATTACAGTGATTACAATGTCAGAAATTCAGCACATGCACAAATGGGGAGTATAGGTTAAGGGGCAGTATGGCATTGACATCTGACACAAATGTCATACTGGCTGATATCAAAAAGGCTAAGGTAATTTGTAAAATTAAATAATAGGAAAGTGATTACCTTTAAAGATATTTACAAAGTATTTTCTGAAGTACAAGAAAAGCTATGATGAATTTTGAAATTGTCTTGCATCAAAATCAGTTGATTGGAAATTACATTTTTGATACCAGACATAGGTTAACAAGCATTATGAAGAAAAGCATGATGGACACTGAAAGTGAACACAAGTATTTTTTGTTTAATCTAGCTAAAATTCACAGCTTTCTAAAGTCTTGTCTTCAGCAGTACTATCTCACTTCAGTGTGCTAGAGTACAATTTTTTAACTGAAATAATTTTTACTATGAAAATGCCATATAAGCATATTTGCTGGAGGAGAAACTTAAAAATAATTTTGGAATTTTTTTTAGTTTATTAAACAGCAACAATTTTTATTTCAGCTTTTGGAACAAAAGTCTCCACTTATAACTTGACACAGTACTTTCAAAGACACTGTAGATATTTTAAATTAAATAAAAACTTACATTGCCCTTCCACCCCAATTTTAAAAAGAATATTTACTCAAAAATTATTTTGGATTTCTTTATAGAACAAAAATTACTTTCTGTTTCTGCCTGATGTAGCCACGTGTCTCATAATTACAATTCTATTTTATTTCTCTATGTGCCCAGGTATGATATGCAAAGAAGTACACAGTACTACTATCTGTTTAAAGGAGTGAATACATCTTCAAAATACACAATTTATGAAGGCTTATAGATACATTTGCAATGATCTATTGTTTATGTGTCAGAAATGCCGATAGTCTTGGAACTAAATAAAGCAATTTTCTATTAACCAATATATAACTTCTTTGCATGTAGCAATATACCATTAAAATAAATCCCTTCTACACAGGACTTTATAAAAGAGCTGAGTAGATCTCATAATTGCATTTTCATCTTTTGTGTTTGTCATTTAGATTCTTCCAATTGCTTGTGTTTTATTCTCATTTTGTAGTTTCTGCCTTTTTTTCAATCAGTGCAAATGTCTCCATTCCTTGTCTTTTGAATCTCATTTCCCAAGTATCAAAGACAACAGGACATCAAAACAGCAGTGTTTTCAGTGAGTTAAAACATTAGTTTGATCCTAAATCTGCATTATGAAATTATACATGAGTTTTAGACCGTAGATGTCTTTAACTGTTTTCCTCATAGTTGAAACAGAAAAACATTTATTTTGTAATTTTTTTCTCTAATTTATCAAAAGAGTTAAACATGATGATTTAATATTACTAGACTGCTGGATGCACTGATGCCTGTAGTTAAACAGTTTATGATTCATCTCATGTGTAACAATGATAAAGTGCCATTTAAATCCTTAACTACTATAACAAACAACAGCTGCAACACTAAGCATAGACTCTGGACTCTGCTGCATTTAAGAATAAATTTGGATTTGTCTGTACAACTAGGTATGAATTTATAGTATTTTAGCTACTCTGTCTTGTTATCTTTCCTTTTCTCTGCCTCCTGTGTTTGCCCTTAATGAACTGTGAGGGTACATCTACTAGAACTGATGCAGATGAAGATTTATTCTTTTGTCCATAATCTGAACTGGCTACAAACAAGCCAATTCCATTCCAAATGTTAAACAGAGGTGTTAGTGTAGGTTATGGCCAAGCTAAAAGCTTTCTTAGTAAATGGATGCACTTTATCAGTGAAATAAAACAATTGCATGGTTTCTAGACTGTAGCTCCCTCCTTCTGGCTAGTTTGGTGTGTCTTTTCATTCCCATCTTCTAAACTAGCATAGTATGATGGATTTTTCTGTGAATTACCTTATCCTTCTTTGAAAGCAGAGATATCTTACATGTTGCACACTGCGCGAGTACCCAGGCACAGAGACTAGGTCAGTGTAGCTAGTTTCCAGTAAATTATCACTTGGACTTCCTCAGAACTAATTTCCCATGTAGACAAGTCCTGACAGGCTGACAAGATACAAGTAATTTGTAGAAGTTTTTCTCAGCTACCCTCACCGCAGAAATTAAAAGTAAGAATGACTTGTTAATTCACAGGCTTATTATACTGTGAAGTCACTCATTAAAGGTTTTAAGACTGTAATGTTGGTGTCATGTTACTGTTAAATCCACTCAACTGTTGTATGAAAAATCAAATTTGCATGTTCGTTGTTTCACATGGAATATAAAGCACATCAGAAGGGGAGGAATCCAGAAATACAGCCAGTTTTTTCCTTCCTGGAGATTTCTCCCACCATCAGAAGCTTGTCTAACATTTCTTACACACTACATATATCAAGGCCAAACAAAATTTCTTCGCCCACTTAATGCTACATGCCATAACAAATGGCCTTGGCATTTGTCAATGGTATGTGCATGGAAAGTTGTCATTCTACTTTGCTGCAAAAAATCACTTACCTTTTATGATTTTATTTTTGTATCTATTCACTCTTATGTTTCCACTACTGGTTCCTCTATCATGTCCTGAACTGAATTCAAGCTCTTCATTCTCTCTTCCTAAACCAGCATAATATGACAGTTATGGTATATTGTATGCACACTGCTTGTTGCCCGAGTTGTTTTTTTCCTCCTATTATCCTCCACTCTATGCTCAGACCTTCCTCAACTGACACGGGAGCAGTAGCATAAAAAAAGCTGGATAGGGACATTTCTACACATGCGGAACATATTCTCAAAGCAGTATTACTATCATTTGTATTACAGCGGTGCCTAGAAATCCCAGCCAAAATCAGTACCCTACTATGCCAGGCACTGGGAAGAATGACAGCAGGTTACCATCTTGGCACTGACAAGCTTGCAGTAAAAAAGGACAAAGGGTTGGAAGGTTTATAGAGACACAAAAAGCTGAAAGTGACACAACAGGTCAGTGCCTTAAGAGCCAATCCTTCACTCTCTGTGCCCTGAAGCTGGGTAATATTGCCTTTCTGTATTTAGCAGCAATAACTTGAGACTGGGCTGGCTTTTACAAGTCCTGAAACTAAGGCTTCAGAGATTTTAAGACATCTGAGCATTTGGTGGCAGACATAATATTTTTGTGACTTCTGTGCTCTTCATTCTTATCTTTGAAAACTTTTTCGTGTTTAAAACATACTTCAGGATGTTTTTCCGTTCCCTGTTTTACTCCCCAGAAGCTACAGTTAAAAATACTGAGTGTGCGTGTCAGTACCTTTCTAGGCTCTGCTGTAACAGAGCTACTCTGAGAATGAGGATTTCAAATAATGAGTAAGAGGTAAAGAAAGTTCAAGGGAACAAGAATCCAATTTCCTGTAAAATATATGACTGTATTACTGGCATAAAAACAAATGCACTTTTTAATGGCCTAAAATTAACTATATTCTGAGATTCTGTTTATTTAACTTGTCTTGTTACAAAACTTGAAAAAAAAAACCACCAAAACTATCTGCACTTACTTAAGGATATATCAATTACAGAAACAGAATTCTTCATGTCTGGTGAGCTCAGAAACATATACAACATGACCAACAGGTGGGTTCATGCTGAAATTATCCTTGAATGATTCCTTCAGGGAGTCATTACTCAGTTGTTTGGAAGCTGTATAAGTGCCTCTTCCACTTTAGTTAAAGCAAGGACCTCAATGTTATGTCTCATGAGAAAAGCCATTAGGGTACGCAGGAGAATGATAACATGCCACATGAGCCCAGAAATAATTTTGAGAGAATGAAAAATTTGCTCAGTTTGTCTATGTGTGAGCAGCAGACTGATATTTTTAAACCCCAGAAAAAGAGAAGATAAAGATTTCCACTTTATGCAACACTGTTGTGCTTTGTTTTCTTCTGAAATAGGTTTTAATTCTTTTTCTTGTCCTCACAGGAGTCAGGACATGGTTGGGTTTGAAAGAAGAGGAAAGATGATTTATGATGTCACTGTAAAACAGAGAGTAGCTGTATAAGCCATTTCTTAATAGACATTTAAGGATATAAAATCCAGAGATGATGCTCCTAAGCTATGGTTAGTGCAAGACATTTCTGCATACTAGTATATAAGTGTGTAGCTCATAGAATCACGGAATCATAGAAAAAAATATGTTGAAAGGGACCTTTGAATGTCTTCTTGTCCAAACCAGTTCTCAAAGCAGGGCCAGCTTTGAAATGAGACCAGGTTGCTCGTGGCTCTGTTCATTTGAGTTCTTCATTTCATTGTTTGAGATTATAATGCTTAACAGAGTGTAAATTGGCATTTTGCAGAAAGCATTCCTTCTCTGTACTGCTTTCAGCAATACAGAGAACCACATTTGCTCTCTTAACGTATTTTGAGGGTGGTGGTCTTAAAGCTTTTGAATTTTGAATGCTGTAGTCATTGTGGTCTACATCAGGGTCACAGGGGAAGACAAACATGGTTTTAAAGAAACTTTATGATAGTGTCTTTTGGGGTCAACAAGAGGATGGGCCGTTTATCAGTTTAGGTCACCTGAACATATATTTATCTTGGCACTCTAAGCCACCAAGGGGTCCTTCTGTTTGCACAGGAAATATGTCTCAGGATCTCCTTTCCTTCCTACAAGGAAGGATGGTAACAGGGTGGTGAAATGAAATTATGCTGGCTCTCTTCCACCTAAGGATTCCCTCTGCAAAAGGAAAAGGGAAGAAATCTTCAACTCATTCCAACATTTATTGTTACTTAGGAATTAGAGTATAGTCATGAATCACTTTTTGGGTTTTTTTCTTTCTTCCCTTCCTTCCTTCCTTCCTTCCTTCCTCTCTTTCTCTCTTTCCTGCAATAGTAGTGTCACAGACTTTCTGAAGCACAGAAGTGATTAGTTTTATCTTCAGTCTCTATTTGCCTGTGTGAAGACTAACAGGTACAAAATACAAGAAAACTTTTCCTTCTGCCATGAATTGCCCAGAGGTGGGACAGAGCACACCTCTAGAAGGTAGAGGACGTATTCAACTACTGCTGTTGTCATTGCTTCTTTATGGGGACAGGGAGGGGCAGGATTTACATGGTTTAGAGAAATGCTGAGAGAAAACCTGTCTGGTATTCATCAAAAATGCAGGGGAGTGAAGAAGAGTATTACAACTGGTCTTGACTGGTTTGGGCGATGGAAGTGGGAATGGAGAGTCTGTGTGTGGAATCTAAACCTAGAATTTTTATGGTGGGAAATGAGTGACTAGGGTTTTAATGGTATTTTAATACTCTTAATAAATGTACTGTTATAAATAAATTGAAACTGATATGTCAAAACTTTCAATAGTTGCTACAAATATATCTATTGATTAGGTTGTTAATTATGGAAGATTAAAAATTATTGAGGTAATAGTATGATTACATTGAAACAAACTTAAATTGAGACACTTTCTATTAAGAAGGCAAATCTTTACCAACCAAATGTCATTTACACACAGGACAAACTTAGCTCTAAACATCAAAAACTTTTCATAACTGGTAACTACGATAAGAAGTCCATACACAAATTCTTGGCTGTGAGCAAAACTATCCATAGGAAAAAGGTTTTGAGGAGAAAAAACAATGGATGGTTATAATATGATCCCTTGAAATGGTGGGTAGGGAGTCGTTTTAACAGTTTTACTGCTAAACGCTCAAGCAGCAACAAGACATAAATTTTCAGAAAGTTGGGAGTAAATATTAGAGGTTGGCTTTACAGTATGAAATCGATTTTACTAGAGTGACCATTTTCCAATGTTTATACATCTACAGCTGCCTGCTAAATTGATACAGTGGTAGAGAAAAGAGAGAGTTCAAAAGGTTGTTTGGATCTCCTTTTATTCTCTCTATTTTAAGGAATTTATGGAAACTGTCACTGACAGTACAAAGAAGTCTTTTCTCTGGGTATGTCTGTGGCCTGTTTTGGCTATTTCTAGATTGTGTGGGGAGCAAAGCAATTCATCAGTACTTTTTAGCAGAAAGATTATTAAAGGGTAGTCAAAGAAAAAAGAAAGGCTTTGAACAAAGTGAAACATTCCTTAAAGGTAGAGGATTTAGTTGAGTATGAAAGGAAGCAATCTTAGGCTCAAAAGGTTATTAGAAGATCTAAGAAGCCCTGCTGCCGAAATCTCTGTAACACTATTAATAAACATACTTCAGTGGGAAAATATGAAATAAGATTATAAGGATAAATGTAAGAGAGCACAGATCCTTTGCAATACCTAGTTTAATTAAAAGTAGCATTACTCTTGATTCTAATGCATTGAAGTTGAACATGGAGAAGGTTTCACTTAATGTTATTAAAAGCATGCTGACATGAAGTAGATTTTGTTGGTGTCAGGAATAGTTTTTTAAAGAGATGTTTCTCGTCAGATTTTAAGACTGAAGTAAGGGAAGCTCTGCAATTCTGTTGCTAGTTAGTGAATTTGAAGAGCAGGTATTATTTGATTTTGAGACATCTTCCCTTGAATGGTTTAATAGACTTACAGAGTGTGTTTAATGAAGTGAGCAACAAATGTATTTGTTAATATTTTTAAGCTTATTTGAAGCAAGAGGCAAATTTAACGTATTTCAAAGTCGTACAATGTTACAAGAGGTATCTGAAAGATCTATAGCAGAACAGACACTAGGAATATTTTGTTTGTTATCAGGTTTCTTACCAGTAGAAAATCTCATCAAAACCTGTAATATTATAAGATTAATCTGGGCCAACTTTTGGTTGAATACAAAGAAATTGAGGCGAGTGGGGAATGAGGGAAATTTCCCCCAAAAAAACATTAATATGATTGTTAACCATGTTTGTTTTGGAAGGGAGTTGACTAAGCCTGAATCTTTGTTTAAAACTGGAAATTCCAAGTAAAAGTTCAAGGATACTGAATCCATGTAAATGAAGCGAGGAATCTGACAGTATGGAAAAAGTCAAAATAGGAGAAAATAGTTCTGACTTCCAAAGCTGAGGTTTACATATAGTCTGTTCAGTTGTGCTGACAGGAGGCTTGATGGAAGCAGAAGCTCTTACACATAAAAAGGGAAAGTGAGGACTTCCTCTCCATTGCTAAGACCAGTGTATATGTATGCATGTGTGAGAAAAGTAATTCTTTAAACATAATTAAGAAGTATGTGTGTATATATACATTCACACAGAGATGTGCGTGCATGTGTGTGTGTGTGTTTGGAGCAAATAAGGAGCACAGGCCTTTCCTCTCCTACAGAAGGAGGAGGAGATTTGTCCTCTATCTGGCCAACCAGTTGCTCAGGACAGGAAGCCTCTGTCTCCTCTTCCTTGAAGCTAGCACCAAAAGTGCAATGTGTTTAGATGGACACTTGCCGTATGCAAGAGGAACGTGAGGCTTAATGGAACCATTAGCAATAATGGAAATTTAGCAATGAGTGGGATTAATTTGATGAACTATGGATATCCTTATCCAAGCCAGTTGTCTATGCTCCCTTTATAGTCAATGGAGAGAAATGAACAGCTTTAGAACATGATTCATCTCACCTAAACATAGATGGCTAAAGCAGAAGTACATCACCAGTGCCATAAATATTTCCCCCTGCTGCCTAAAAGGAAGCTTAAGAGGACCATCTCTGGAAGTGTTCAAGGCCAGGTTGGATGGGGCTTTGAGCAAATTGGTCTAGTGGAAGGTGTCCCTGCCCATGGCGGGGGGTTGGAACTAGATGAACTTTAAGGTCCTTTCCAACCCAAACCATTCTATGATTCTGTGACTCTGTTAAGGATGACTGTTTGCATTAAAAAATCCCTGAATTCAGGTGAGATTAAGCTTCTGTCTCCCTGAGGGTGAGGTTCAAAGAAACTGTGTTGTTATTGGTAGTTCCGAAAATACTCAGTGGTACAAACTAGCCAGACAACACAAAGTAAGCTATAGTCGTGTAGATTTTCACATATTGTTCTGTCCTTCCAGCTGGGTTTTTTATGTTCTTGTTGTGTATGTGACCACTTTTTCTCCCCACTCTTTCAAGTGTGTATCTCTATATCGATGGGTACAAATGACTCCTGTATAGATGTGTTTGGCTTGGTAGACCTCTGTGTGCGCCCTTGTGGCAGGTACACCTGTCTTGATAGAGAGCGAAACTTATCGGCCATTGAAAAGAGAAAAAACCCTAGAAGCCGCAGTCTGGGGGTCAAACCACTCCCTGCACAGTGGGGTCGAGTTATGACCACCAGGTACACACTTCAGTTGAGGAATAAGGAAATGTTGGCCCTCGGTCAGTGTGGACTAACGTGACCTTCTCTGACTACAGATCGGATTCGACTAAGGTATAAACAGAGCCCTGCCAGAGGGCAAATCGAGTCGGTCCTTCTCAGAGCAGCGGGACTGCGGTTGTGGACTCTCCCCTGGGTCGGGATGCGGCCCAAGGTAACTCCTCGAGGTTGAGAGCCCTCATCTTTTAGGTGAGCGTTTGTGCATTTTGGGTCATCCTTAAGAATTCTTAAGTTGGTTGTGTAGTATTAATTTCCCTTTATGTCATTGAACCTCCGGTTTACTAATGTTGTTGGAGTTCTAAATTATTTTGATTGAATAATAAATTTCATTGGGTTTAACACCTGTTTAATCTCATTGTGTGATGCTCCGTGACAGCCATCTGTGTCACTGTCCTTGTCCCTCCATCTCTTTCAGAGGTGTTTCCCTTACTCTGCAAGAAGTCACACTGAATTAAGGAACAATGTTCCATGAGTAAAAAAATAAGCATATTTCAAATTGGCAGAATCTAGCCTTCAGAAATCTGTTCTTTCACTCTCACCCACATTGTGCCTCTAATGCATTATATGAAGCCAAAGTAAGGTGACAATTCAGGGTAAAATAAGAAAAGAACAAATTCAAATCCTAGATAAATTGGATCATTTCATAACCAGATCACCTGAGGATATTCATTCTAGTATACTTAGAGGACTGGCTGAAGTAATTTCAGAGCCATTAGTAATAATTTTTTCTGAGAAATTGTGGAAGAAAGAAGAAATTCCAAAGACTGGTAGGCCAGGAAATTGTTGACCAGTTATCTTAACTTCAGTTCCTGGAAAAAGTCAGGAACTTTTCATCAGAGAAAAAAAAAAGTTACTAAAAGACCAGAAGGAGGTGAATAGCATCCAGGGTGGTCTTGTCAAAAGTATATTATGTCAGAACAAGCTGATTTACTTTTATGACAGGGTAACAAGTCTTGTGGACAGGAGAGAAACAGCAGATGTCATACATCACTGTCTCAGGCTTTACACTGTTTCAGACGATATGCTTACAAGAACAGAAAAAACATAGTTTAGAAAAGAACTTACTGCAAAGTGAATGCACAGTTGTTGGGAGAAAAATACTGTTGGGAGAGTAGTTATCAGTGGTCCACATTTCCAACCAGACAGTTGTGTCAAATGGAGTCTAAGGTAGGTCTGGTATTATTCATTATTTTCATTAGATGATTAAGTAGAGACTACAAATATTACATTATGTGAAACATGTAAGTCAAATTGGGACGGGCTGCCAGATTAAAATTTAATCTCTGAAATATTGTAGAAAGAGTGAAAAAAACAGGATGAAATTTCACATGTACAAATGAAAACTTTGTACTTCTGCAAGAATAACTGCACAAGTAAGACAGGGAATAGTAGAGCAAGCAGCAGTTCTGTAGAAGTAGATCTGGGAGAGGCAGCTGACAATTATAACACAAAGATTGTGACTCCAGTGTAACAAAAACAAGTCCTTGTCACCATCTGTGACATTTCACAGCTGGTAAAATGATAATTAAAAATCATAGTATCGGTTAGGTTGGAAAAGACTTAAGATCATCGCGTCCAACTGTAAACCTAACACTGCCAAGTCCACCACTAAACCATGTCCCTGAGCACCACATCTACACATCTTTTAAATACCTCCAGGGATGGTGACTCAACCACTTCCCTGGGCAGCCTGTTCCAATGCTCGACAACCCTTTCAATGAAGAAATTTTTCCCAATATCCAATCTAACTTGGCACCAAGGTCAGACTGACAGGGCTGTAGTTCACTGTATCCTCTTTCTGACCCTTCTTGTAGATGGGCATCACATTTGCTTACTTTCAGTCAACTGGGACCTCCCTGGTTAGCCAGGACTGCTGATAAATAATTGAAAGTGGCTTGGTGAGCACTTCTACCGGCTGCCTTAGTACCTTGGGTGGATCCCATCCGGCCCCATGGACTTGTGTGTGTCTAAGTGGTGTAGCAGGTTGCTAATCATTTCCCCTTGGATTATGGGGGCTTCATTCTGCTCCCCATCCATGTCTTCCAGCTGTGCTATATAGAACAGTGATTTGTGCACTGTCTTCATACGTAGATGGAAAAAAATTATGAACAAGAACCTTCTAAATACATTACTGCTATAATTATCCATCTTTGAAATCAACATAACAGTGTTTTGACTAGGTATTTAATTTAGTTTGTTTTCTTTGCTTTTGAGTGTTGTTTGGTTTTGAGTCTTAAAATAGAACACACTAATTATAACCTACTATAAGCTTTCTTACTATGGAGCAAATGCAGTTTTCTTCCACCTCAGATTGTTAGTTAATTCAGCCACAACAAAATGTACAGAAGAACCTCTGATACTTTTCTACAGCTTTATACTGATGTAAGTGATTGTACAAGGTGATGGGTTATGAAGATATGGAGACCATGAGCTTTGTTTACACAGCCAGGTAGGATGCCCAACATAGGCTCTGAGTTTAAGAACACAATGAGTAACTGGTAATTGCTAGGCTTGCCAAAGAGATGTAAGAGAAGTGCTGTCCTCAGACTGTTATAGTAATAATTGTAGGTAGATGGGGAGTAATAATAAATAAATCCCAAACAGTTCCTTTCATAAGAGTAGTGATTTGTTGCCAGATTAAATAAAACCAAGTAACAAAACAGTATACATTACATATAGGACAAGTAGCTTCTTGTTCACAACCTCTTTGGCCAGGTTTCCAATTGCAAGGCAAAAGGGATTACTGTGACTTACAAAATAGCTCTTCATCCTTCAGTCCCCATCTTACTTGTGTGTAAAGTCCCTTCTTATATGGTATTTACTTCCATTAATTACAATATTTTTAACATGCAATTGACTGTGCTTAGATATCCTTGAAAAGGAAAAATACAGGTAAAATTAGTCTGTTTACTTTTTAATTTATTTCTTGATAATCTGTCTCTATAACAACTTGTTTGTGACAGTATCACTCATACATTTGTGTCACATTACTCTCATCCACAATGAACAGGTACCCAACAGTAAACTTCTACTAGTATGGGAAGAGAGCATTCTTTGTGAGTTTGGTTTTGTTTGGTGTTTTTTGTTTGTTTTTTTTTTTTTTTTTTATTTTAAAGGATCTGAAATGCTTTGAAAGCTGTAGACAGCCCATTCAAATGGTGTTTTCATAGCTATTTCACATGGACAGTCACCAGTGTTTGAAGGTAAAAAGTCTGCTGGTGCTGGAGATCTGTGTCAGATAAAAGCAGACAGATCACATTTGTCCAGACTGTCTACCCTGAATCATGTCTTACATCTCTTGCAAGAGTGCTTGCTAGTTGGCAGAGGCCAAAGCCACTCCAGGGAAGATGTTAAAAATTTAACAGTAAGGACTATCACATGTAATTCTGAACAGCACATCTTAGCTGTGGTTTTATTTAGCAGTAACCCAGGAAACAGCATAAATCTAATCCTTGATTTGAAATTGAAGGTAATACTCCATGTCCACCATGTGGACACACCACAATGCATATTCTGGTACACGAATTTATAATATTACTGCACATATGTGATATGACACATTATAGTGAGAAGAGCAGATCTCAGTAGAAATAACTAAAATATTTTATTTTGGATTGTGTTTGTTTGTTTTAATAAAACAGAAGTTTGGTCCAGCCATACTCAAAATGAACTGGGCCATAGTCCAACTAGGTCAAAGACAACTTAAAATTCCATGCTACAAAGCCACATTCATCCACCTGTGACAAATATTCGAGAACAAATATGCTGATTTTATACACAAAAGCTTTGCTACTGATCATTATTTAGATTATTATATTTAATTTGGTAAGGAGTTAAGTTGAAAGTGAATGCATCTTTAAGCATGTAGCAGAAACAAGGGAAAATTAAAAATCTTATCATAACATAAATCCTACTGTCTTAAATAGTGCCTAGATCTTTAATACAAAAGTAGAAGAAAGCCTCTTTTTTTAGATTCCATACTGGGATCACTGCCGACTGTCAGACTTCATGTCTTATACCAGAGTTTTATTCACAGTGTTTTCTCCCTTCAACAGTAGAAGACCTGCACTGTAACTAAACCTTTGCACAATTATTTCAAAGAAATTTAAATTCAATTTCAATTACTTGCACACTGTATTTTCAGAGGTCCTAACTCTGTATTCAGTTGGAGGTATTAAATAGATACAACCGCATCTAAAAAGAATGATTTTTCCTGTGACCTCAGCCGTCAGAAGAAGAAAAACACAGCTGGGAGCAGTATCACAAAGCAGACGACCTAGAGGAAGAGAAGGCTGCAAGCTGTGCCTCAGTAGGGCACGGACAGCTGCAGAAATGGAGCTGTGAAGCAGCCGGTTGGAGAAAGGCAAGCCAATCAGTAGCACCGCTATGATAAAGCTGTAGGAAGCTTTTTGAAGCTCTGACACGACTCCCCAAGCAGTGTGGTCAACTGAAAGAGAAGCACTGCCTAGGGCACGGTGGCCTGCGGAAGCTCTGGGGAGGAGAGGTAAAGTGTGTGCACGCCAAAGGGCAGGAGGCAGCTGGGCTGTAACAGGCATTGAGGGAAATCACTAACTGCCTGCTGACCCAAACGGCAAAGAAGCCAAGCCAGGGCTATGCTTCAAACTTAGGGTAAGTAAAGGTTAGTAAGCCATTTATGCAACTGGTATGAATGGCATGCAAATGCTATGGGATAATGAGAAAGAAAGTAAATTAAACTTGATTTTTTTTTGTTGTTGTTGTTGTTTTTGTTGGGAAATGTATTTCCACAGGAGATTGTTAAAGGGGACTGGATAGGGAGACCGAATACACTTCTGGGAGGAAACATGTCAAGACTCAGCAGGGCAGTATGTTAAAATGAAACAGCACCTCTCCCAGTATCGTCAGAAGACAAGACCTAGCCTCGAGCTGACAGCCAAAATCCAGTCATAATCTGAAAGCAGTCCTGCTGGGCTGGCTTTCCCCTATGATTTGCTGCAATGGTCCTTCCTATACCTATAATGAAAAAAGGAGAAATCCAGAATGCCTTGGTAATGGACACAAGTAGAGAGACCCTCCCTGTGACTAGGATGATAAACGTATTTGGACTAGCCAAGCTTTGTTAGATGAAGTTATACAGAGATTCGTGGCTGACCTTAGACTCTAACCACAATGGTAGACCTAGAAACATAGCCAAGCTGACCATGAAAAGGGTCAAATCCAATTCTAGGGGGAAATTCAGCATCAATACAACAATTCAAACAAGGAGTTGTAGCTATTCATTCTCCTGCAGTACCATCCCTGCTGATTTCTCTGCCTCAGTTACTGTATAAACTGTTCAAAGCATATCACTTCAGGGTTTTTTTGCTGTATAGTACAGTGTTGAGAGGACAGTCTGAAAGCAACAAACAATAAAAATGATATATAAAGGGAGAATATGAACACCTCAAAACATTTTTAGAGCCTTTAAAAGTGTAAAGAGTCTTATTATCTTTCTAACATAAATGAAAAACAAGAGGACTTGAAGTGGTTGGTAATATACCACAGGAGTAGGTATGAATAAAGCTCAGATGTGAAGTGCCTGAAAGTTGCTGCAGTATAAAAAATACTCCAAGAGTCTCCACAAACTCACAACAGTCTTAGTCCAGACCAATCAAACAGATGTGCACACTACAAGAGCTACTGTTACAAATGAGCACTAATTTGTGTTCCCAATTGCCAAACAAAAGAGTGGCCATAAAAAATAGTCTGTCCTCCTGCCCTAGTTGTTATGTCACTCTTCAGCCACACAGGACACCGTATATGGATAATATTTCAATGACCTCTGTTTACTTAGATAACATTTGGAAATCTTTGAGCTAAAGTTTTACAGCTTATTCTTTAACACAGGGAAAACTGAAGGCTAGATGTGCTAGATAGGAGCTTTCCCCTGGATTTCTTATTTTTTTCTTTAGATCTTGTTAGAAGGTGTCTGAAAATGAGACATTCCTTGTTATTTTTGCCTTTGATTAGGAAAGCATTTTATCCACCAAATAATTTATAAAGAGACACAAATTTTTTTTAACCTCTGAAGCCATGGGTGAAATGATTGCAGCAAAGAAATGAAACCCCACATTTAGAAATAAAAAAGAGGTGGATTTAGACTGTATAGTGGTTTGTCACTGGTATTTTCTTCTCCTTTTTCAGTGGGAACAAACCAAGAGAATCTGTCCTCTTTTCCCCACTCACCTTATTAGCTAATGCCCTGAGCATCACTGCAGTTTAAAGAATCTGTGAGCAACATCCTCTTGAACGTTAGTCATTATGGATTAGATTCAAAAATAAGGATTTAGAGAATGTAGTTAGATCACCTATGAAGTCTGACAAATTTCATTTTTATCCTACTATGGTAACACAGTTCAAGAGAGCCAAAGGGATTCGAGCTAAGTTTGCAACAAAAAGGTTTTTTGAGCAACAGGTTTACACCACTAGACCAAAACAGTCAGTGCTCAGTCTTCTTTCTTCATCTACACTATATGTGTCTTGGAGGTTTTACCTAGATGAAGTTTAGTGTAGTGACCTGAATCTAACATCTCCATCACGTGTGATTTGAAACTACCCAGAGGACCAAACAGCGGATGAGACCTTTATGAGGATTTGCACTGTGTTTGGTGTGCACTTCAAGCAGTTTCCGATTTAGTTTCCTCTGAAAAGAATTGAGTTACTGCATACCAAACACATGTGCAGTAAGTAGACACTGTTGGGGGATTTGCTTCAAAATTATGCTGTTAATGGGCTCCAAAATATAAAGTACATGCCATCTCAAATCATCTGTCTTTGTGGTTCTCAGGTGTGATTCCCCATGCAATCAACAGCAAGAAGTAGTCAAAAAGTCTTGAGTTATTGTTTTATAGTGAGCTGTTCGAATACAGTCCAGTTTAGGTTTCTTTAGGTTCAAGTTTAGAACTTTTGCATCCCAACTCAAGCATTATTTAATCATTAAGCTGTCTGCAGCTCAGTTTCTGACATAAAGGTTCTGGGTGGCGTTAACATAGACACCCTTCTTCAGTGTTTCTTACTGGTTAGCTCAGGTGATCCCTGGCTGTGCATGCTGGCTTCTGTGAATCACATTCATACACACCTTCATTTATCTAGAGATTTTTCAGGGAGCCAATGTGATTACCTAATGTCTGTGGATTTTTCTGTACTGATTGTGCACTTATGTCAGTTACTGGGTCCTGGTCTTGGTGTCTCTGGGAGCACTGGATTTTATTTAAATGCAACCAATTACTCTCCTCATCTTTGGACCATATGGCTTCTTCAATTCTCTAAATAGCTATGA
The DNA here is from genome assembly GCF_000737465.1 of Haliaeetus leucocephalus. Classification (NCBI taxonomy): domain Eukaryota; kingdom Metazoa; phylum Chordata; class Aves; order Accipitriformes; family Accipitridae; genus Haliaeetus; species Haliaeetus leucocephalus. Next base: position 8,198,628 of record NW_010972653.1, read on the forward strand.
ACTAAGTCAGATTCTTAGTGGTTACTGCTTCTGCCATTGGCTTTTTTAAATTTCCATTTTCTTTCTTAAAAATATTATCAGTCAAACTTCAGATATTTAAAAAAAAAAAAAGTATTTTTATCCATTGGCTAAAGGTGCAATAACTTTAGCTGCACTTTGTATTCCAGGTTGCCATCAATGAGCACTTGAACTTACCCCATACCCTAGAAAGTTTTAGCAAAGTGAAGTTGAAGCATCATTTGGGGTTCTTAGTTGATGACTGGGCTTCCACAAAACATGAATCATGGGCTTAATTTAGTGATGAAAGTTTCATGTAAACTCTTTTGAGAAGCAGCTGTTACACATAGATGGTGCAGTGAGTCAATCTTTTGTAGAACTTTGGAAATGGAAAAGTCCCTTGCATTCTCGTGGTGAAAAATAAATGGCAAAACTGATAGATGTTACAGTTTAAGTCATATTTAGGGAAAAAATCCACTCTGGATGATGTAATCTAGTGTTATGTCTAATGAATAATGACAGGGGAAGCCATGCCAAGACCACACTACAGCAGCTGAGCAAGAAAGCCAATGTTTCAGCAGTCTACCTTTATTAGCATGTATCCTATTGAAAAGCATTTATTCTGTAGCAAATATATATATATGACAGTGTTTATTTATTTTTTGTAACCCAGAATGGCTAAATATAAGCAAATTTTAACTATGATTTTATTGGGGAAAGGAAGAAACATCCAGAGTGTCTACTATTAATCACATTTTCTGATTATGGATTAAAAAACAATTGCAGTATTTTTTTGGAGGAAAATGTTTTTACAGATTATATATTCTGAGTCCAGAAACTATATCAGACTTCTGAAAAAGCTGTCTTTATACCTTCAGAACTTTTTGAAATAATTAGAACTGGTAAAAATTAGAATTGCTGATAAACTTGCCTATGAAAGGAATACAGCCAAAGACAGACCTTGCTTAGCAGTGGAGACAGACACACATTTTACAAGTGACAAATAATTGCTGGAAGTTCACCACACTGATCTGACAAACATTTACTCCGGTCTATAAACTGCATGCAAAACTAGCAACCTTTTCACAGGCTATGTATGTGTCAGGTTTTCCAAACCTAAATGGACTAGCTTTTAGGAGATATATAGATGTATTTAAACAACCTTATTTCACAGAAATTTTTTTGCAGAGTAGGGTCTTAATGTCAGAAGAAAAAATGAAAAAATGACAACACTATTCTATATTCGCAGGTGTACCAGGTACGGGTGCCCGGGCGCTGGCGGGGGGACCTGCCGGGCGGCCTCTGTGAGGAGCGGCCGGGGCTGCCCCGAGCTGGACACAGCCGGTTCCAGCCGGTTCCAGCCGGCTCCAGCCGGCTCCAGCCCACCCACCCCAGGGCACCGCTCAGCCCCACAGACAAGGCCGGGGCGCCTCAGGGGAAACGTACTCAAGAAAGGGTAAAATACTGCTTGGCAGAGAGGAGTGAGGAAAAAAAATGTGAAAAACAGCCCTGAGAAACCCAAGGTGAGAGAAGAAGGAGGGAGAGAGGTGCTGCAGGTGCCAGAGCAGAGACTCCCCTGTAGCCTGTGGAGAGACCACAGTGGAGCAGATATCCACACTGCAGCCCATGGGGAGGACCACGCCGGATCAGGTGGATATGCACTGAAGGAACTGTGGCCCATGGAGAGCCCACCCTGGAGCAGGGGAAATGTGTGAGAGGGAGGGAGCGGCAGAGAGGAGCTGTTATGGACTGACCCGAGCGCCCATTCCCCATCCTCCTGCACTGCTCTGGGCAGAAGTGGAGGAGTTGGAAGTGAAGGAGTGAAGCTGAGCCTTGAGGGAGAAAGGTGGTGTTTTAATTTGTCTTTGTCTCTCACTATCTAAATCTATTTTAATTGGCAATAAAAGAAATTAATTTTCCCCAAGTCGTTTGTTTTGACCATGATGGTAATCGGTAAGTGATCTCCCTGTCTTTATCTTGACCCATGAGATTTTCCACCTTATTTTCTCACCCTATCCTCTTGAGGAATGAAAGTGAGAGGGTGGCTGGGTAGGCATCTGGCAGCCAGCCAAGGTCAGTCTACCACAGCAGGTATTTCTTTAACTGAATAGTCCAAATTTTCTATAAATTTTTAAAAATACCAGCTTGCGTGGAAGAATCTCTGGAGAAAGAGACTATATACCAAGGTACAGAAGTACACAGGTGTGTGCAGAAATACATATAAAACACCTCTTGTCTTGTATGTTTTACGCTGATAGTAGGTAAGACCTGAAAACGCGTGAATGAATAATGTGTCATTGTGCTGAGCTCAGCCAGAGGATAGGGCTTGAAGCAATCTGAAAGTTAGGACAGGACAGAAGGAAAATACATTAATAGATATATATGCATGTACACCCAAAATAGCTTATTCTGTACTTCCCATTCAGAGATATACTTAAAATAGCAATCTTTACAACTGGTATTTGAAAACATCGTGCATTGAACTCTGGTACTCCTATTGACATTGAATCACACTACTGTTCATGCGTATCCACTGTGAGCAAGGTTATTGCTTATCCTGAGAAAGAATGGGAAGATTAACCCACATGGCCAACAAGCAAAACCAGGTGTATTTTCAAATTCTGCTAGCTTATATAAATCAGTTTAACACAGTTTCAAAAGTCTTTTGACACGATCCAACACATTTGAAGCTGTGCTTTAGCCAAGGCTTTGCACAGCAACACTACTTATTGTAATGTTAGTCTGAATCTCGACAGGATTTCTCATGTATATTCATCTAACTATTCATCTAACATCTAGCTATTAGAAGAGAAGTTCTACCATCAAAATGCTGTACAAAGGACTCACATTTTTACACCTGACTTTTAAGGTCACAGAATCACAGAGTTCGCTGTGTACTTCAGGCAGAAGAAATAAGATAAGTATCTAGCTGGGATCCAACCAGAAAGCAGAAAAAAAGGAGCTTTTAACCTGAAATTAAAATAAAACTTGGTAAAATGTTAATGTACTGATGACTGAGGGATATCACTCACTAATAAGCAAATGGAAAGCTTCCAAAAGTGAGGCTGTGTTGAGAAGATGATGTTCTCATTTACAAGCATTCTGGCCTCTGTTCCTTTTTAATAGATGCAGCAGTTACAAAAACAAGATTACAGAGGCCCTGCGTAGACCCTGTGGCATCTGGTTAAGTGGTCCACAATCTGTCTTTTTTTTCTTTTTTTTTCCTAGGCCTACATCAAAGATATGCCCTATTTATCTTTCTGTATTTGCTATGCAAGTGACCACACTTAACCATTTAAAAACTTGACTGGATATATGTCAAATTCCACCTGGAGAAATCCTTTCACCTCCTGTAGGGACATGTTAAATGGATCTCTGGCTTGAAATCTTTCTCCCTAGTTTTTGCAAAACAACTTTCATTTCAAAGGGTTGTAAATGTACTGTAGCAGTCATATGGCCATTGCATTTTTTAGTTCTCTGCCTGTCAGTCATTACTACACTAAAGGTATACAATAAAACCAAAAAATCACAATAAACTCTATAAGATGAAAATATTGTCATCCTAAATAATTGGGAATTCTGATTTTTCTTTTTAGGATAATTGAGCCATCTACAGGAGAAAATCTGCTTTCTATTATTCTTATTTCAGACAAAAACCCCAATCCATTTGATGGGAAAGGATGTGTTTTGCAGCCAACTGGGTAAAAATCAGAACATTCTGAGAGGATTTACTTGGGAAAACCAAAAACAATTTAATCTGAAAACACAGTGCAAAAGGAGTTTAAAATATCTAGTACTAATATAGGTATCAAAGAATATATCTAGATTCCTTTCATTATATGTGTTTTCTTGGAAAATGATAGTGTAGGTGGTTAAGCAATAGGGCTTAGCTGTAGCCTTTCAGCACAGCTGCAACAAATAAGTAGTCTACAGTCTCTATTAAAAGGAAATAGATATTGATGTAGGAATACCTGAAGATAATGTGACTGATTTCAGTGGGAGCTGGAGTAGACCATTTCTATGGTTAAGCTGAAATCTTTAATTTACGTTATAAGATGGAATTTACTTAAAAGAAAAGTAAGGAATGTATTTGAGTATCACATACCTGCTAATGACATTGGAAACTGTTACTTTTTTATAGCTCAGTTTAAAAGAAAGCAAACAGAAAAGTAAAAATGTCATAAAAATATTCAAAGAAACTTAGTCAACCCATAAAACAGATTTAAAGCTTGCTTTTTCTTTGCACAACATTAACTTGTTCTTTCATCGGTAGACACAGGGAATAACTGCTCAATAAGAGCATCTTAAAAGAGAGGTAATCCAGGGGAAAGACAGAGACAGTGTTGTGGTGGTTTCACTCATCTCTTTATTATTACTACTGACAGGTAACTGAATTTCTCCATTGCCTGAAGCCATACCACCTGAGGTTCTAATCTTGTCAGATTTTATGTGCTAAACATGGTTGAAAGAGCTCTAAGGAATAACAGGTACTGCAGGAAACAGTTATTCTTCCTCTTGACTAGTGACACTTGCCAGTGCTACACACTTCCAGTGCAACTTTCCCTCCCAGTGACTTAATACTTTCAACAGTATTACAGTAATAGTATGTAATAGCTTCTGTGACACGATCCAGGGGATAGGCCAGCAGACATATCAAAATCAAAAAATATCAGCTCATCTCACAGTTTTGCCTATTCTGCCTGGTTGGAGATATATCGGGAAAGGACAAATCAACAGGGTGATCAAGGACAGCCACCCATGTGTTCCATCATGCACTTGCTCAACTCCACTCTAGCATGCTACGTAATTCTGTGTAATACACCCACTCTGAAAAGGGAAAATTCTGATATTAATCTGTTCTTTTATTTGGTACAACCTTTAATGAGTTTACATACAAATATAGACTTCCTGCACCACGTTCAAATTAATCAAAATATTGACAAATGAGAGTTCATAAAGTGAACTCCAGCTTTGGGCAAAGGGAAAGAAGATTGAATAGCTGCAATATTATTTCACTTTTTTTGCTGCATTGCTATGATGGATTTTAGAAAAGAGACTTTTAATGATATCGATGTTTTTCCAGTGTGGCAAACAGTGATGATGTCTGTTTATGCTTTAATGGGGTGATTATGTTTGACAAGTAGACAAGTTCTTAGAAACCTTGGTCTGAAGCTGGGGGAAGGAATATGAGGTATTCAGTTTCTTGAACTGGGATTCTTCCTGGAATCATTAGCTGTGATTTTTCTTTCCCCCTTTTTGGGTTTGGGGTTTGTTTGGTTTTTTTTTTTTCCTCCGTATTCCCCAAGTTGCCTTCATCATTGTCTTTAGCAGCCATACAATTTATCAGGTCCTAGATTCTTTCAAGAAACACAGCATTTCCTGAAAACTGTAACAAATTAATCGCAAGACTGCTATGAATCCTACTTTGGATTTCCTTTTAACCTTAACACCAAGCTTAGTTTTTACTGATGCATTGTAAGGCATCTGAGAAATGCTCACATGGTTTTTTCCACTAGCTTTGCTTTCAGATCAATAAGCTCAGTCAGAGAGGCTGTTATAAACAACTAGAAGGTATTTTAAACACTACACTTCTTCTTGCAATGATTATCTATACTCAGGCATGCCCTACTACCCCAACTTCTAGGCTTTAATAGGGCAGTTGTAAATCTAGAGTTCAGTGGAGCCAAACCTCAGTTCTACTGATGGAAATGAAAAGTGATCCTGATCCACTGGCTGACTGTATTTTCTCTGGCTTGAGTAGCCCTTGCCATTTTTAGATCATTTCCTTAAAGGTGATGAATCTCACGTAATCCAGGAAGGGCCACAAATTTTACCAACCTAGTTTTATGTCTCTTCTCCATTCCTACATGTTATTCATTCAATCACCATTACTCTATATCTACCAGTGTCTCAGACACACTTTGGCAGTTAGCTAAGATACCTCCATCCTCCCCTTTTCTGAGCTGTCATTTTGGTAAAGTCATTCATGAAAAAAAGTGAGTTGCAAAGTAGATGTTCTGAAATTTACAAGGCTTTATTAAAGCATATACAAAGTAAAGAGTCTATGGGTACCTGGCAGACAACATACCTTTTTTACATTTAAGGCATAAACTTCTTGTCATAGTCTAACCAAAGGCACAGTTAATCTTGGCACCCCAAAGTCATTACCAAGTCAAAACAATAAATATTGCAATGTGTGATCTTAAACAGGAGCCAGTAGTGAGTGTATGAAATCCACAGCTGCATAACTTGTTGTGCCAAGTTGTAGGTATTGAATGAAAAGCAAAATTCTGCATGTGAGTAGACTCAACACAGGATTTGAAATGCTCTTATAAGGTTAAGCAATATTCAACCTTGATGATTTGCTGATAGAGCTGGGTAGTTAAGAGTCAAAGGTTGGATGTAGACAATAGTTATGAAACTAACATCTATTAAGGCAAGATAGAAATATAACTGCCTGGAGAGAAAAAGAAAAAAAAGAAAAAACAAAAGGGAAAAAAAAAGAATAAAAAAAGTAACAGGATATAAAGATAAGCCTGCTTTCCCAGACTGGGGTCCTCTCTAAAGTGGAAAATTTGCATGAGAACTGAGTCCCTAGCTAGAAAAACACCTGAAGGATTTATGAAACAGATGACAGAAAGGCAGAGAAACTTTTCTTGCTATATTTGTGGGAGAGGTAAATATTAGTAGATATCTATTACTTTGTGCCCAGGGTTTTTTAAGATTAGGAAAGTTGTTATTTGCATTAAATTTTTCAAAAAGAACTTTCACTTATTTTTACTGGCTGAAGCCTGCATTAATAGTGATGTAAGTGCAAGTGGCAAAACCAAAGCTGTGACAATCCTCAGAAATGGGAAGCTGAAAGCAGTCAGTGTCACATTACCCAGTACCACAAAACACTGCGGTACTCACATGACTCCAAGTGACAGAATTAATCTCATAATCCCATTGTGGCAGGTTCTTTCTATACCTGTATTCCATTTCTCATCTTTCTGTCAAGCACTATCAAATACCTGGGGCTTTGGAAAAACTGGCTATTAACGTAGAATACTGTGATGAAGCAACTGAGTAAACACTAAGTAAATCTTGTTTTATTCATCCATGCACAAGTCCTTGAACAGGGTTCTTTACAAACAGAATACTGGAAATGCTACTTTCTGGAAATCTTGGCTTTCCTATTATTGCCTGGGGGTAAATCGGCACAATATATTAACTGAATATAAAAACTGTAATGAAAGGGAAGTGTGAGTACAAAGCAAAATTCTCTGCTGCCTGCCTCATCTTCTCTCTCCATGAAGCCTAGCACCCCACCCCCACTCCCCCTCCCCCGGTTGAAGCAAGTCTTCCCAACAGTGGAACCTTGTTCTCCTGCTAAAAAAAAAAAAATGTAGATGATTATGTAACAGTGCCACCTGGTGCTACCTGCCAAAACAAAAGCTTTAACATGCAATGAAAAAAACAACCAAACAAACAAAAGGAATCAACCTATTTTATGACATTAAGCATACCATAATATGTTGTTTCAGCCCTTGTACTCCACTACAGCCGTCTTTTCCTTTTTTTTCCACTGCAATTTACACTGAGATCAGGTTTAATTGTAATTGATTCTGAGAGAATTGCTATTACTTTGTACTGAAAATATACAAGAAAATCTCTGAAATTGTGTAAATTTTAGACAGTGCTATTAAATTAATAATTATGTTTTGTGTTATTGATAACACCTGAGATATTTTCATTACAGGTCCTAATATCTAGTCACCAATTCAAAAGTATATAAGTGTTTGTGTACTACTGAAACGAAGGTACTGGAAGGTAGGGAAAGCACAGTGTGAACAAATTGAGCAGAAGTCTAGTATCGGCCAAAAACTGTGACTAGTTAATCATTCTACCACCATACATTCAGAATAAGCCATCCCAAGCAACAGAATAGCAAAACAATGTGGCATAATAAAAGGATTTCTTTATAAAATGTTTTTTGCTAGATTTCCTCTGGCAAAGGTGATTCCCTTCTCAAGTCATCCACCTTGGATTTATTTTTCGCTTATATATTTATTGTGTATGTATATATATAACATACACACACACAAAATATATGCAAGAAATTACCATCAGCCATTAAAATGTTATTATAACTCCTATTAGCTCAACAACCCTCTTGACCTCACATGGAAGCATCATCTGAACCACAGGTCGTTTTCTAGCTTTCAGCCTTGGCTGTAATAACATGAAGCACAGAAATACTTCATTTCAGGCACCAGATGGGCTGGTAAGTTTGTTCTAGTGTCTTGCCACCAGCTTGCAGACACAACAGACTCCAGATAACTGTCACTAAAACAAAAATACTTATTGGCTTTCAAATGATTGTACCAAATCTGTTGCTGCAGTATGTTTCTATTTGTCCGTAATTACACTGAACTTTTAGTTCTTGTAATTGCAGGAGCTTGAAAGGATAACTTAATAGGGTCCTCCTGGGCCATGATTTTGTGCTCTGCGGTCTTTGTTTGTACAACGCTCGTCTTGCATGGCATCAGTCTGAAATGAGCAGTGCTCATTAGAAATAGCAAACAAAACATATTGACTTTAAAATAAAAGTTCTTCACAGAGGTATCCCAGCAACTTCCAAGTCCTGAAGGTTTGGGGTTTTTAACCTCTGTGACAATTTTCCCTTGCACTCACTCTATTGCTTAGCTCTGTTTGAAGAGACAGGCAGCATTTCCCCACCTATGATAGGGAGTCTCACTTTTGTCCTCATACAGAAGAAGAGTCAAATAGAGGTCTCCTGTGGAAGAAGCATCCACGAACAGCAGAGGGACCTGGGTAGGTTCAGCAGCTGATATAAGTGCTAAGAGCCAAATCATCCAGATTTGATCATGCCATGTCTGCTATTCCCCACTCTAAAACTCAAAGTTGATGAAACAGATTAGAAAGCCACCATTCTTCAAATAAATCAGTAGCCCATATGCCTAAACTCCCCTTTTTGAGCTCAGGGAGGGTAATGATTGTAGCGTCTTCCCTGGAGATAAAGAACTGGATTGTCCATTTTTCTTCACTGGGACTCAAAGCCAGAAATTCAGTGTCAGGAGAGCCTGACACTGATTGTGTATTCTTAACTCCCTCTGGATTTATACCAACTGGGCTGGCCCAACATCCAAGTGTTTTCCTTTCACTTTGAGACTTTATTCCTATTTTAGATTTTTTTGGTATGTCCCAAGTTTTCATTATTCCTATAAATGGTTGTTTGCTGTAGGATTTTTTTCCCTTTTGAATAAATTCTGGAAAATCACAATTTTAAAACAGCATTAGGAATTACAAGTCACGTTTGGTTTATGTGACTATTAAAATGGACTAGTCCTAAAGCTGAAAATTTAGAGTAAGAGAGGAAAATAACAGACAAGCTTGAAAAATGGGTTATTATTCAGGGATCACAGACCTCTAAGGGCTAATCATTGACTGCTTTTATTATGCAAAACGGCATCTGGTGTTCAGCTTCCACATTTGGAAAAAGTGTTGTCTAATGAACCTGCTATTCTACACTTGCTTTCTACTTTTAATATCCTGTTAAGCACACTGATGGCTTATCTACAGTAAGAATCAGAGTTTTAAAAGGAATTAAATTAATCCATCCAAAGGTACAGAAATGTAAATCCAGTTATTAGTTAGGTCATTGACAGCATTAGACTACCCATTAGTTTGCTTTTTTTAGGAAGAGCAAGAGATGCACAGATGTGAAAGGGGAAAAGTGTCACAGTTTTGACTTACTTTCCTTTCAGTCTTCATGGCATGGCCTGTGGTGCTTTGTACATAGAAAGGCAAAGAAATCTAATCCAATGGGGAAAGCTTAATTAAAGACAAAGACTGTAATGCCATTTTTCTTCAGTGGGAGGGTTTTTTTAGGAGACCTGTCATATCCAGTAGAGCTGTTGCAGGGGAGACAGGTAGTGGCATTGGTTGTGGATTATGTGATTTGATAACTCCAATTAAAAGCTAACATATTTATCCTGGTTCTGGCCTCCTCCTCCCCTTTTCCTGCAGTACAAGGCATTGAGGGCAGTGCTGAGAGCCAGGCAGGTCTCTTACATAGGACAGTAAGGACATGAGCTGTGTATGAGACAGATGAGCCGGGGCCAAGAGTTGGGAAGGATATGCCCTGGGAGTTCATGGCTTGCATATCACACGTTCAGGCCAAGAGCATCCAGAGTGTAGGAAATATGGGGGTGACTCCAGCCTGTACTTGCTTATCAGTAAATGGGATGGATTTCAGGAACCATCTCATGCAACAGTAAAGACAGGCCAGGAAAATGCTGTCAGTCTTCGATATTGTCCTGTGAAGACAACAGACAAACTTATCCTCAGCTCCCTCCAGGAACCATTCTATTGAGCAAGAACTGGATTACTTACTGGCATGGCATGGGTTTCAGGCAAACAAAAAAAACCAAAAGATATAGTGCATAGCTTGAGTTTGCAAGTTACAGGATGCAGGGGAGCAAAATATCTCTTCTTCTCCCCACTGACCAATTTACAAAAGCACCTAGATATAGGTCTTGAACTCTCAGTGGGATTCATCTGACCAAGTGTAGACACCTAAAGGTACTCATCTAATCGTGAACTGGTTATTTTAATGGGTGCCCTGCTACCAAGTGACTCAAATAGGTCAGCTGAATCCCCCTTTAAAAGTGTTTATATCTCTCAGTTGACTACAAAGTAAGTCTCAAGTGACTAGTTCAGATGTAGATGTCTACACTGCAGATGTCTAAAGTTAATGAAATGAATCTCAACCGTAAGTGTCCTACCCACTCGGGAACAGGAAAAGAGTTTGGAAGCAGCTTACTAAAATATACAAATGAAAACATTGTTCACTTACAACATTTTAATTCCAAGGGCTCCCAGCAGCGAGAATGTAAAGGTCTGGCAGAGAAATAGTTTAACCCCTGTTAAAAAGCACTGACAAGTTGACAGTACTGTTGCTACTCTGGTAGCACTTTTGCCACATGCACCGCACTACTCATAAAGACAGGATTTAGGCTTGGGGGAAACTGTGTGCCGTTCTGACAGTAGTGGCAATGTCACCTGATGGGTTGAGATCTAATACATTGTAAAAGAGGTTCTCAAATGAAGTAAAATGATCAGCATGTAATATGAGATAGCAGAATTCATTTTTCCACTTACTTCTTGCTAGTTCTAGTTTGTTCAAAATAATAGAAAAGCTAAGAAATAATAGCTGCAGTGGTGTTTGGGAACTTAGTTTCATTTTAGATCAATCGTTATTGGTTCAAAATTATCTATGCACTTGTGTTTTATTTAGTGGCCAACAGCTATTTTATTCTTAATTAAAGTTTTTATTTCATTTCATCCATATTTCATTTTCATAGTAAATCAAGAAGATGGGAGATTTGTTATAAATCATTTTGTGCTTTGGGGAAACCGGGCTAAAGTTATATACCTTTCTTTGAAATATATCATAAAAGACAATTCAGTTACTGATGAGGCATGAATGTATCTAATGGCATATTCTGTAGGGTGATTTGTTTTAATTGTCACAGTGGGACCTGTTATTACACAGTGGTAGAATGGGTCACTGCATTATAACATTAAAGCTGATGCAAGGCATTCATTTTTAGCTTATTTGTAAATTCAAGTATTTGAGATAAAAACATGCTGACTATAGAGACAGTGTATGGCAACATGCACAGCAGTGGCAAATGTCTCTTAATAATAAACAGCTGTGTGAGGTCAGATGTTAAGGAAATTCAAGGGAGTGGCACACTGGGATTTTGTCATATGTGCATTAGCCCAAATGAAGTCAAGGGAAAAGTATCTGAGGGTACGAAGAATTTCTATTACCAGAGGTTACTCTTCAAGGGCAATTGAATGTGCTGGCTCATATTCATATTGCTGTGCCATAGGATGTGAAAAATAAGCCAAAATCTGCTTTTGATGGGAAGAATTGCAATAAATTTGCTGAATTTTCAAAGTTTAAAAATTAATAGTTAATTACTGGATCAGTGACAAAAGGATGGCTTTTCTATATTTTTGTGTTGCGTGCTTGTGACTTTCATTTCTGCTCTGTGATGGGATATAACATTCTGCACCCAAAAGCACTTCAGAAGCACATCGTCTGTTCACGTATCCACCTGCTGATGCTTACCTTGACTGGCAGGATTGGATTCTTTTGAACATCTCTGTTCAGTTTCCACAAAAATGAAAATAAGAACCTCAAAGCTCAGTATCTTATATAGTGTTATCAGTTCCTCTAAATATCACACAGGAAGACTGTTTTAGGCAATGTTCAAAATTAGTGAAGACACTGATTTAATTTAAATCTTACAACTGACCTCAGAGAGCCAGATCCTTTGTCTATTTATCCAAATTCAGTCATTTTTTTTCAATGAATCACTGCACAAGACATTGGAAAAAAACTACCCTCGGAGTTAATTTTAATTAGTGTCTGCTACAATATCTTGTGCTATCTATGTCCCCACACAAAACATAACTTTTATCAGCAGCTAAAATACTGTACTTTATATGGAACTGACAAGTAAACTGAATTCTTGAACAGACTTTCCAATTTCCAGAAAGTGAATCTTGATTTTAAGTGACATCATTACTCAGATACTATAAGACAGAGGTTATCCTTTGTCTTCTGTAAGAGCTTACTGCTATTAAATCCTATACTGGGATTGTTAAAATACCAGGAATCATCCAACTTCTGATATTAAGTGAGCTCTAGGAATGAGTAAAAAGAAAGAAAGGGGTTTTTTAGAACTATTTTTTTCCTGCTTTTTTACAACTCTGGGGAAGAAATAAGTGAAGCTGGGCTGAGAAATCCAGATGTTACTGTAGTCTGTGTTATATCATATTTATATAGTAGTCCACCATAGATATATATAGTCCACCAGCATCATTCTGAGACTGGAAGTAACGAGGGTAAAGCCCACTGTGTACTGTTAGATGGTGGTTTTCTACAAGTAACCATGAATTTTCCCCAAATTAGTCATAGAATATTTGGCAGAGTCATCACATTTAAACTATAAATTTTATGATTCCTTTATTTTACATATGTGCTGGAGCAACATTTAAAGTTAGCATTTAAAATGTGTTGAAAACATGATAAACAAAGGTGTAACTTTAAAGCCTTTAAAGGCAACATTAGCATCACTCTATTCCACAAGGCATACTATTATCTTACTCTTCAGAAGAGTGCAAGAACAGGGCTGTAATTCTGTAGTCAAAAGCAAGATGTTAGGAAAGAAAAAAATCAAATTAACCACTTGCCTATTTTTAGAACTGCTTGATCAATATGTACTGTGTAAGTACTAGCAAGAGAATAGTTATTGTGTTGACATTTACCCATTTACATATTACCCTGATTATATTCAGATAATTTAGCTATATATCAACTTGCACACTATTTCCTTAAGGCAAAAAATCTGAAGTGTTTATTCACCTGCAAAGTAATGCCAAACCTCAGAGGTCTGTATGTTTATACAGACATACCTGTAAACGTGTGTGTTTATATGCAAACGTATGTATCCAGGAAGCCACAATACAAGGTTGTTCAGATTTAGGTCAATGTCTTTCTGTTCATGATTCTTGTTTTCTTCTTTTTCTGTGTCCTGCAGCAATCAGGACTGTACTACCCTGGTGTGGCTTCAAGTCCAAGAAAGCCGACTGCTGAAGAACAGTCTCCAGTGCTACGGTTCAGTAGCAACATCACTGTGCAATCCAATGCCCACATGCACTCGTATCTCCTAGGTAAGGAAGTGATTATTTTATGTCAGATTCTTAGAACAGAATTTTTCATTAATGTAAAACACCAACAAAGTTTTCTCCTCTTATGACACCTATTAGATAGCAATGCTATGTTGGTGGCAGCAGCCAAAATTCTCATGAAAATAGTGTTTTTTATCATTAGCATACTGTGCTATTGGACTCACTCCATGCAGCTGACACTTAACTACTACATTTCCTACTTTTCCTTCTATTTATCATTACTTCATTATGATAAATCATCAAGTCACACAAATAGAGGTGGTAAAGATCTATGTGATCATTAGTATAACAAAATTTTTCTTCCTGTCTTCCACCTAGCTTTAAATAGGCTTGAAAATAAGCTTCTATCCATGTATTTTGAGAGCTACAAAACATTACCAACTTCTCAGGTTCACTCTTTTAAACTTGGCAGGGGTTACAGTTCTGAGTACTACAAATACTTTGCAAATTATCTCTCCCCTTCCACATGAGATTTAATGTGTAAGAAGTGAGGTCTATTCTCTTTCTCATCTTTTAATCAGGGGAAACCTGTAGAACAGCTATGATTTCTCGAATCTGAAAATATATGCAGAAAAATTTCCTTCTCTGCAGTCCTTCTCTTCAATCTCGTCATACAATTTCATTACTAAAATCATACAAATTTAGATTTTTTTAAATTCTTGTTGAGTTCACTTATTGTCCTGTTGGTTTCTGCTATCTTTTCTTCTATGGAGGTTTTTCTGCCTTACCTAATCTTTGAAGGTATTTTCACCTCTTCCAACATTCGGTATCTCACTTTGCTTTTTCAGTTCTTTCCAACAGACTGCAGAAAATTAAAGAAGGGAAGTTACCAGTGATGGCAACTATCTAAGAACTGCAGATAGAAACACTTTTCTTTCCCATTTTGAATGAACTACCTATTTCTGCCTATTTTATAGGTATCTGACAGCCTGACTGTTTTCTTCTGAAGCCAGGTCATCTAACAGGTCAATCTATTACTGCCCTGAATTGAGTCTGCTTTGTGGAATTGTTCATTGCACTGACATACACGTTTGCAGTCATTCTCTGCTGCCTCTCCTTGGTTTCACTCACATTTTCTGAAAAAAGAGAAAAAAAAAAGGTTATTAGGTTTAGATACCCACTGTATCATTTTCATACCCAGAGAATGAAAACTGCTTTTCACATTGCAAAGGAGCATATGCTTTAAATATCGCTTTATCAGGAAGGCCTCTAGTAAACCTCTGACTTTTGTTTCAGAATACTGTACAAGCCGAAATGGATTCAGACTAGGGCACACCAGTGACAATGACGTGGGTAGACAGGTTTTTCTTTTAAGGTATCAACATCTGATCTTTCACTTGTCAAGCCCTGGGCAGTCTATGAAACCTTTTACAAACTTACTGTAGTTACATATATTAAAATGTTAGCATAAATACTCAGATATTTTTAATGTGCTTTTCACTGCTAATAAATCAGATACTATATGCGGCACTGTTTCCTCAACATGATCCTGCACTCTGCAGGAACTGACATCTGTCCAGACTGAGAAAGCTACAACTTACATATCTATACCAGAACTGATTATGTACTTTGTAGTTAGTGGTAAAAAATAGACACATGCAAAGTGGGATTCAGGTGAACTGCTCTCTAGGAAACCCTGTAGGTCTCTGTGGACAATAAGGGAAGCTCAAAGGTAGAAATTTACATAACAAATATCTAAATTCAGAGTAGATGCTTCTCATTGTAAAAAGCCATGTGTTGGGTTCTCTATTGTTGGCTCATCCTAAAGACTTTTGTAGCATTCTACTCTTCAAAATTGTGCAGTTTTTCTCCAGCCTACTGTACCCTGAAGCAGGTGTTATCTTTTGCTTCATTTTGATATGCACCACTGCAAAAGCTCCAAAGTGTAAGTATGGAAGGCTTCCTTGCTCCGCCCCTTTAAAGCACAGCTTGTATTGCAAAAGACTTAACATTTTAATAAAATACAGAATAAAGTGATAAGTTTAGTACAGCAGTCTCAAGACTAGCAGCTATAAGATAAATCAACATATAGCTTGTTTAAATCTTCTCCCTGAAATATCTTCTGGAAGGCTTGATGGGGAATCAGTTTTCTGTCTTAGTAGTGCTCACCTCATTTCCAGTAGCATTCTCTCATCCTATTAAAAAAATAGATTAACTCCATTCAGAAAATCATAAGCCATGAATTTTGCTGTCAACAGCAATGCAGGTAATTGTTGGTTTTATGCCTCCTTCATAGAACCCTATGATTAACATCTGGCTGAAAAAGATCCATACAAACTAAATGTAGATGAGATATAAGTAATTTGGGGCTGACAAAGTTTTCTGAGGAATTAATCTAAACCATTACTTCATATTGAATGCAATGATCGTGAGGTGATTGACTGACACAAATGAATAACTCAGTGAACCTTCTTCCTCACAAGACTGAGTTAGTTATCATTTGCCCTTCCCAGATCACAAGTTCCTTCATCCTTAATCCTTTTTCTCTACCCAGGATTAAAGCAAATTTTTAAAATTCCTCCCTTAAGACTTTTTAAAATATAAAATCCTTAAAAGAAGATTGATAGCATGGAGGGTT
Organism: Haliaeetus leucocephalus; assembly: GCF_000737465.1. Lineage (NCBI taxonomy): Eukaryota > Metazoa > Chordata > Aves > Accipitriformes > Accipitridae > Haliaeetus > Haliaeetus leucocephalus. The sequence continues at coordinate 8,214,973 of NW_010972653.1, forward strand.
CTTCAGTGCTATAATACCAATGTCTTTTCCTCCTGCCTTACATCTTTGGAGCTTTTCCCTTATATTATAGGCCCAAAATGTTATGCCATCTCTATCAACTCTGTCCTGTGTTACTCTCCAGGTAGCCTCACAGTCATGAGGTTCTTTCCTCAATCTGAGGTTCCAAGCATTGGGCCATTTTTCACAAAAGAAACCTGCCAAGAATAGTGCTAAATAGCTTGGGGGTACAACTCTGCAGCACTTCATAACTAACATATCTGCTGTTTAGTAGAACTTAATTTGGGGTAAGATTTAGCTGTTCAGAGGAGGGAAAACAGTTAATAGCTGTGCTAATCATCTGAAATATGACTATTGAATATGTCCATAGAATGAACATGCATCCTGATACATTGTAGAACATAAATTATGGGTTCTTTGCTTCAGGCCCTTTCTATCATTTGAAGTAATTGCAATAATGGATATGCTAAGTTTATTCCCAGAAGTTGCTCGATTAAAGACAAATGCTAATTAAAAAAATAAGAAAAAAAAAAAAAAGATAACCAGTGGACTGAGCAGAATTTATTCAAAATCAGCAAGCCCCAAATTCACAGACAGGTAGATGAATGGTGAGTATAGCACAAGCCAAAATCTCAGCTTTTAGGTGTTAAAGTGGAATTTCTAATCCTCATTGAGGCATTTAAACTAGAATTAGATTTTTTCCACCTTCAGAGCCTGAACCGCTGCATGGCCAGGACAGCAACAGGAAGACAAACTGTGAGTTTGCAGTAGTACTCTTCACATGCAGAAGGGTAGCCCTGGGTTCTTGTCTCTGTTCCTGCTGCTTTTGCACCATATCTGATGTTTTTTTCTTTACTGTAAAATGCATAAACAGACTCTGGAGCAAATATTCCTCATGCCTCCTTTCTTCTGTCATAGTCAAGTAATTTCTTTGATGTGGTTGGTGAATCAAGTTCCTTCTTGCATATTCACTCCCTGACTTCCTGGAACGATAAATTACTCATTCCTTGAAAGACTTGTGCCAGCTTCAACAGCGGTGGTGGAGGCTGACTGTGTTACAATCACAGCTATACAACACCTGTATCTGGATCACCAGCTTCAGGTGAACTTCTGATTATAGAGATCCTTATGGTCAGTGATCCTTTTTAAGGATCACATAATATTTACAATTTAACTATATGCATTCTGGATGATACTGGGCAAATTTTTTCAGGTCAGCTATTCAAAGATATTTAGATTCTTACTGAAATCAGATGTCGTGAGATATAGGCAACAAAACTGAGGATATCAGTTTTGTCTTTTCTGTGCTTTCCTTTTCTATGCACATAGGTGGGACATATAATTTCCCTCCTTTGGGGCAAGACATAAAGGATAAACACATTACAATTTATGGGGCACTAAGATACCATAATAACAGAGGTTGTTAAAGAACTCAGCCTGAAGAGCTTTCTAATGAACAAGTCCTGTTTTCATTTGTGACATAGAAGACAGTGTTTAGATTAAATTGTTGTATCTCAACTATCAGGGATAAATTGGAAAGTGTAAGTCAGTGCCTTCCCCCATCCCCTTTAACGTTTGTCTCTAGACTCTTTTTAACAAATTGTGAAAGCTCTCCTGAAAGGTCATGAGTATTCAGTATGTCTTAGGAAAAATCTGGTATTTTGCAAGTTTGCCTTCTCATTGGTTTTCTGGCAGTGATGAAAAGGTGTCAGCCTGGAACAAGATGCCAAATACATATAACTAAGAAATTTGTTTTTGTTGTTCAGTACTCTTGTCTGTTCGTTGCATGTCACATTGGAAGAAATGTCAGTTCTGCATATTTACTATTAGCAGCTCCCTGTCTTTTATTTACTTTCCATTTCATGGCTATCATTTTCACTTGTCAACTGTGGAGATGCACTAAGTTCCCTTCCACTCTTCTTTATGAGTCATATGGTATTTCAGCTTCTACACATTATAGCTTACATATTTTCTTTTGTTCTGTGATTTAATGTTTCCGATTTCAAAGCAAACACACTAAAAAACAAATCCTTTCCTCCCTTCCTGCTTACCACTCCCTCCGCTTAAACCTATGACAACAGTAATAAAATGAAAGGAAATATAACTCCTGGTTTTTTTGGCTGAAGACATCTCAGCAATGTCAGAACAGTGGGATTTTTTTCTATTTAAAACATTATGGCTCTTCATTGCCATTGATTCAAATTGAATGCTGAATTAATAATAACTTCATACATATCTACTTTTTCTCCCGAACAGAGTAATGAAATAGTCTCTCATACTGCACTTGAAGCTTAAGGCTAACTGATACTGAACACTTTTTACTATCAAACACTTTCTACTATCACTGCTGATGGAAAGAAAGACTACAGAAGCGGTTTACATGAGCAAGAACTTAAAGCCTGAAAATCAGTGTGACTTTGGAATACCAGCCAACCTGTTATTTTAGTACAGACTACCTACTTGTGACAAGTTCTCTGCTCGTGTTATCATGACTGCAGTTTTGGTCAGGTAAGGTTCTTGTCTGAATATTCTTTAATTTAAAAAAGATGGTGGAATGCAGTGGTAGGCATCTCATTTGAATGGGCTGCTTATACAGAACAGGATTCTGCTACCAGTTAACAAGACTCTAGCAGAGCTGATCATGATTCAAGAAGGTCAGACTTGATGGAGATGAATTTATATAAGACAGGAGATTATTGAGAAGAATGTCATCTACCATGTCTTTTGGGCATGGAGAATGCAATTGATTTATTTTGGCTGAGTGACTTTTCTTTAAAAAAACCCACAAAGTGTTTTCAAATATAATTAAAATCTCATGCAGTAGAAGAGTAAATAAATATATAACCCAAAGTGATTTTTTTGCATCTTTGATTAGTTTAACTATTATGATTATGATTATGATTGTTAGTGTATATAAAATGGCTGCATATAAAAGCAATATACCTCCAAGACAAAATAAATAAAATAACTACTGGCACACCTGAAACCAGAAATTATAGAAAACAGAAAAGATTGTGCATGCATCTCCCTGTCCAAATGTCCCAAAAAGTAGATTACAGAGTCAGGTGCACTTTGGCCAGCAGCATCTCACACAGAGAAAGAATTCTGTTGAAGTCATAGTTTGATGGTGTGGTAAATCTGGAATTATTGCTTGTAGCACCAGGTTAAAGATGCTGTAGTCATATGACACCTGTTGTAAGCTCACTCTTGTTCAAGTCTGCTTAAAAAATGTTTGACTATCTTTGTACTGTCAGACTTGATGTCAAATCAGATATTTTTCATCTGTAACACTAATTTTGTGCTAGATCATTTATCATATATCTTCTCATAGTTTATGAAACCTGGATGACAGTATAAATCTGGAATGAATTACATACTCTGTATTCTACATAACACACCACATAACAGCCATGTGCCCATGCCTGCTCCACATCAAACTTTTACATTTGGGTGTTCCAGCAGCTCACCAGTTCAATAGCAATGCTTGTGGGACTGTGGTCTTAGCCAGCTGCCTCTTCTAAGGACTGAGGACTGTGAATGGAGATGGCAATGGAAATCCACATCAAATTTGAAAAGCAATGAGAGGTCAGAGGGACCCTGGGATCTAATCTTCCCTGGTTAAGCTCTAGAGAAGCCCATTCTCACTGTGCTGAAATCCTGAATCACCCTTGTTAGGCAGCCAGAATTCTGATTTGCTTAAATACCCCCCATTTGTCATGCTGAATCATCTTGCTAAGGCAGATGCCTAATTTTTAAGGCATTACAGTGCCTAAATTGGAGACTGAACTTGCAGGAGGTTTGACTCTCTCATTTGACCACTTCTTTAGTATTTACCCCATCATCTCAAAGTCCAGTCGATTTTCCGCTTCTCTCTGACATGATGATTTAACTCTTCCACCTCCCAATTTTCCCTAAGGGCACAAACCCCAGGAAGGAATCAAACTTTATTCAAGTATTTGATAGTCACAAAGTAGAGAACTTGGAAAGGAACTAGTTGTGATGTACACTATATGAGAGGGCTGGTTAAGAGTGGCTGAGGCCCTACGAAAGGACTGTATAGGAAGAGAGAATGCCTGCAGACAGCAACGGCAAAGGTACTTCTTTGGAGAAGGTGAATCTTTACTTGATTCAAATGGGTTTATTCATCTTCCAGAAAATATTTTTTTATATGGAATATGACTAGCTGTGAATGTTGTTTACTTTAGTAAAGCCTTTGACTCTGTTTCCCACAGCATTCTTCTAGAGAAACTGGCTGTTCATGGTTTGGACAGGGGTACTCTTCACTGTGTAAAAAACTGGCTGCATGGCTGAGCCCAAAGAGTGGTGGTGAATAGAGTTAAATTCAGCTAGCAGCTGGTCAGAAGTCGTGTTCCCCAGGGCTCTGTACTGGGACCAGTTCTCTTCAATATCTTTATCAATGATCTGGACAAGGGGATCGAGGGCACCGTCAGTAAGTTTGCAGACAGCACCAAGTTGGGCAGGAGTGTTGGTCTGTCTGAGGGTAGGAAGGCTCTACAGAGGGATCTGGACAGGCTGCATCAATGGGCCAAGGCCAGTTGTATGAGGTTCAACCAGGCTTAGTGCCAGGTCCTGCACTTGGGTCACAACAACCCCATGCAGCACTACAGGCTTGGGAAGAGTGGCTAGGAAGCCGCCTGGTGAAAAGGACCCTGCGGTGTTGGTCGACAGCCAGCTGAATGTGAGCAGGCAGTGTGCCCAGGTGGCCAAGAAGGCCAATGGCATCCTGGCCTGTATCAGAAATAGTGTGGCCAGCAGGACTAGGGCAGTGATTGTCCCCCTGTACTTGGGACTGGGGAGGCTGCACCTCAAGTACTGTGGTCAGTTTTGGGCCCCTCACTGNAAGAAAGACATTGAGGTGGTAGAGCGTGTCCAGAGAAGGGCAACAAAGCTGGTGAAGGGTCTAGAGCACAAGTCCTATGAGGAGCAGCTGAAGGAACTGGGGTTGTTTAGCCTGGAGAAAAGGAGGCTGAGGGGACACCTTATCACTCTCTACAACTACCTGAAAGGAGATTGTAGCGAGGTGGGGGTCGGTCTCTTCTCCCAAGTAACAAGCGATAGGATGAGAGGAAACAGCCTCAAGTGGCACCAGGGGAGGTTTAGATTGGATATTAGGAAAAATTTCTTTACTGAAAGGGTTGTCAGGCATTGGAACAGGCTGCCCAGGGAAGTGGTTGAGTCACCATCCCTGGAGGTATTTAAAGGACATGTAGATGTGGTGCTCAGGGACATGGTTTAGTGGCCAACTTGGCAGTGTTAGGTTTACGGTTGGACTCAGTGATCTTAAAGGTCTTTTCCAACTTAAATGATTCTATGATTCTATGATTCTAGATGAATACAATTTCTAACTGTGGAAGGGGCTAGGTCACAATTCTGAAGAGTACTGAAGAAAAAAGAAATTAGACTGAAGTAATCAACAAGGTTAGGAAATAAAGCAGAAGTGAAGAATACTGTAGACTAAGAGATGGATATTTCATTGTTTGCCCAGGATCACAAAGGAAATGAGGATGGATTTGAACCTGCACTTCCCATGTCTGAAGCTAGGGATCTAATATTAGTACCTATGTTTCATTATTCTGTCTTTCTGCTTTTTTTGCTAACTAGCAATTACATCACTCCTTTTTTATAATGAAAAGCTCTTACATATCTTGGTTGTTAAAAAACTCACTCAGTTTATTCCCACCAACTGCAAAATGAAACAGTTACAGTATCATAACACCACATAAAAAGCTCAGTTATTAAACTTCATTGTTTTGTGTGAAGATCTCACTCAACTGAAACTATTATGATGTTGGACTCAGATCAGGTATTTCTTACTCCAACTGATTATTTCAGTTAATTTTTGTAATAGACTGCCTTTGTAAAATGACACTTGACAGAATTGTTTGATTTCAGGCTCTGGAAATATGTTTCCTCTCCTTTTCTCAAATACGGATTGTTTATAATAAATTATGTCAGTTTTTCCAGATTAAATATTTCTTTTACCTTTACTATTGTGCAGAGCCTGAGGAAAAAATTCTGCACAGCTGGTCAAACACTAGAACAGGTTGTCCAGGTTGTGCCATCTCTCCATCCTTGGAGACAGTCAAACCTCAACTGGACAGTGCCATAGGCAACCTGACCTTAAATTAGTCCTCCTCTGAGAAGGGGTTGGGCGTCCCATGGGACCCCTAATGGTCCTTTCCAAACTTATTGTCTTGTGAGCCTATGATCTATGTTCTCAGTGTGAAGAAGTCAATTTGAGATTTTTGACTGAATTTCTTGATCCTGTGTGATGCATACAAGCTAAAGTTCTGGAAGCAGAAAACTGTGGCCTTCTGTGGACAATGACTTTCCCATTTTAGACCTTTACAACTATAAATCCCAGAAATACTGTCTATTGTGTAAGGTCACTGTCTATAGCTTCATAAATACTGAACTGAAGGATATTGCTTCACAGAATTGAGTATAGACTAAACCTATAGAGTGTACTTAAAAGGCACAGATTTTTTAGCAGACAGTTGCATGGCTTTTCCAAATCATTCTACAAAGATGTACAATAGAAATCTGATACTCCATTAAGTTCTACAGGACAGACACAGGGGGGGAAAAAAAAAAAAAAGAAAAAGCAAAGAGAAAGAAACTCAAACAAACAAAATTAATCAAATTTTAACATATTTTCTGCAAGAGAATAGAGGAGTTTAAAATAATCACAAGGGAAGGATATAAGACAGTGTTTCCTTCTTGGTCCATTTTCTGTGTGCAATTCCCTCATCCCTCCCTATAACTCCAAAGTGAGTTCTCTTTTTAAAACTTCTCAAACACTATTTACCAAAGGAGTTAGAGTCTCAAAATGAGAACAAGCCTGGGGAGATTAGCTGTTCATGAAGGGACCAGACTCAGAAAAATATGCAGCAGTACTGGATTACAATGCAGGAGCTGGGCCATGGTAATGGTTCCCATCCTCAGTCTCAGCCTGCAGCAAGGGTAAAGGGCTCACCAAGTCCTGCATACTGCACAAAGTGAGAACATGCATATGGACCAGGACAGGGACTCAGCTGAGAAATGGTCATTCACAATTATGCTACTTAACTATGTGCTTGAGAGTGTAAGCTGAAATTTTATTAAAAATCACAAAGCTTTGCTGACACATATGACTAAAACATTTTAAGTCACCTCTTTACAGCTCCCCTCAGCAAAATGTCTCCTGGCTAGGTACTAGGGAGATATTATGGAGGTGTTAAAATAAAACAAACCAAAGAAGTAGCCAGTAAAAACAACAATAAAAAATAACCCATGTATGCATTGTCTGTTTTTTATTTCCCAGGAGCTGGAATAACATGGTATAGATAGAACATTTCTCTATTTCCACCTCTATACCTTTACTCAGAAACTGTGCCACCAAGTATTAATTAGCAAAATCCACATATTCACAGCTGTAAACCAGATGTTGCTGAGCATACAAATGCAGCCACAGTAATTCACGCATTGGTACCACATTATAGGCTAGTAAATGATTACACTTTAATGCTTAAAAAAATAGTAAGATAATAATAGAAAATCTCTCAGCAGCTGTCACTGTGGCAGGAAAAACTCACCATTGCTAGACAGCACTATCAATCTACTAAGTCTTAGCGCCTTGGACCACAGCCAAAAAGCTTACGTCACCACTTTTAGCTGTTCTTATCCTACAGTTTTGTTACTGTAATAATGTAGTTTACAAATCATCAATATAGGATTTTTTTTTTTAATAAAAAAGGCTGAGACAGCAGTCTCTGAAATCTTCTACACACTATGGCATGGAGTCAGTTAATAACGTGACATGCAAATAGACAGAGCTAATCTAAAGAGACTGTTATTAAATTATACTGCATCCCCTGGTAGTGGGAACAGGTAGATCTGAAGTCCCTATTGTGGTGAATTAAGTTTCATTTAATAAAACCTTCATTATTTCCCAACTTTATATGAAAAGAAAACTAAATAGATTGCTTCTGGGCACGTCACTGGAAGTAATCTCTGTTCCCTGAAAGTGACAGTGCCCTGAACATGATTAACATTTTTAGATTTGTTAAACGGCTCCGATAGCAAAGACTGAGGTTATTCCCCTGCTATTCCAATATCACTGATGACATTAGTAGTGCAGGACTATTTCTGAAAATACTGTCTTTAAGCAACTAGCATGAGTAATAAACATGCTGATTTGCAGCTAGAAAGGAATGACTGAATTTTGTGCCTGAAGATAGGTGGAAACCTCATCAGCCTAAGTACATTATGACAGAGAATTAGGTCAATTTGCAGTGAAAGTGTTATAAAGCTCATTTGTGATGTCTGCTATCAGAACCCACCACAAATAATCTTACTGTTTCAGTAAGCTTCTGCCTTTTCCTCCTGTTGATCTTCTTCAGGGTTCCATCAATTTTCTTTCCTTGATCAAAATAATCATGACAATAATTTTCTACATATTAAAAATTACTATCTATTTATACATAGAAACACACATACAAAGAGAGGGGGATATAGAGAGATATTGAGAGTTTTGCAGATTTTTTCTTTCAGTACTGGAATTTAGTCATTGGGGGTGAAATGTACAGATGATTAAGTTACAGCAGTATAATACAAATTGTGGAACAATTCAGGGAATGCTGATAAATTACAATATTGAGCAGGATTCTAGAAAGGTACAATATATTTACGTAGCTTGACATTTAGTAAAAACACCACAGCTAATATTCTTTTTTTTTTTTGCTACAGGAATCAAGTAACTTGACATGGGGTCAAGGTTTATAACATTTTAAGAAAAAAAGAAACCTGTAATGATGTATGGCCATTGTGCATCTAGCTCCCAAGTGGCCTGATAACCTGCCATGCATCTTGTGAAGCAACATAACTCTGATTAGTTACACAGACAGAATCACATGCACATATAGCAAGACAAAGTAGCCAAATTTACACATTCTGGACATCTTCTGGAGCTGATGAATGCCATTAATTACACCAGCTGCTGGGGACTCTGTTTAAGAAGCACTGGACAACCTTCTGAGACATTACAAGGAGCATTATTTGCAGAAGAACTTGTGTGCCAGAAGCTGGTGGTTAGGTCTCACGTGAGTTTTCAGCAGCTACATGAAAGCAGTTTCACCAAGAATATTACAACTGTCACAAATGTTGTGACAGAAGTGATAAATCTACTTAAATAAAACTTGTGCCCATTAGGCTGAAACAAAAGGAAAACAAAAACGATTGACCTGCATTCATTTTATGACTCGCTGATTTCTGAATTGCCTTCCATTGTGCTTTTTCAGTGATGAAATCCATGCTGATACCTGTGAATATATCAAAATTGCAGAAAATACAGCAATAGCACATAGCGAGTAGACAACATGGGATTTTATTTCTGAAAATAAGCAGTATCTTACTCAGAAATTTCCCCTACTGTCTGAAATAGGGCACTTCTGTATAAAGTGTTAATTAGCATAAGGAGGAGCATCTGGAAGGGGGGGATAATTCACAGTCCAAATAAAATTCTATTTGCTATAAAGTCTGCATTTAAAACAGTAGTGGTCATTCTGATTCTTGCTGTATTCTAGAAGACTCTACAGAACCATCATAGTTACTTTTTTCTTTCATTTCTGTGAGCTGACTATCTGGCCTGGTGTGACTTCCTAGCTACTCTGCTTTGAACAAAGAGGGCTAGTCTGGGGTTCTCCTGAGATGATTCCCTCCAGCCTACATTCTCCTATGGCTGTCTGTCTCATATGCACTCTCCAGGAAAAATCAAACAACTTTGAGTACCAGAAATTAAGCATGGAAGTGCATTTTTAGGACTAGAATGATGATAAAGGTCTTACTCTTCTAAAAGAATATCATGTTTGCCAGGGATTGATGGAAAGATTGAAATGCTTAGTGCTTCACCAGGTCAATCCTAAGGTGTTATGAAAGCTATCAGAGCATTTTCAGTCTATATGTGTGTATAAGCATGTTAAGTGTGGTTCATTTCATTGGAAAATGTTATTATTTTTAAATTTTCCATCTGCTTTATTGGTCATACTTAAATGAGAGTATATTCAGAAAAAATTTCAGATATTAGTTCATTAACTGTGTCCCAAAGAGTGGATAAATATCCATTATGTAATGGATAAATTTGCAGTCTGCTGTACCTGGCTTTTTTCTTGTGGAGGTAGCAAATTGTAAGTTAGTGGCTGCTTTGCAGAATGGCTCCAGGTGTAAGGTAGGCAATCACAGCTTAAACACAAGATATTTTGGCTCAAATTAAAATGAAGTCTTGTTTTATTGCATGTGACAGAAGATAGCATTAGATGTTGCTTGGCTTGTTTAGTTGAGATCAATTTCTTATACTATCAGTCATCAGCTTTATGCCAATTTCTTGCAGAGTCATGAAGCATTTGGGTGAGATAATATTTGCAGAATCTCATCTTCTGCTGAGACACTTTCTGGAGATGTTGTCACCCTTTATGTATTAGAAGATTGCAGTTTTTGCACATAATAAACTTAAGCATTTGTTCCTCGGAGCACATCTACAAAGCGTTGTAAAGACTTACTCAGTTTTGGAGTTAGAAGCTTTGAAGCATTTTTGGTAGGCATAGTCTAACTATATATGAAGTTACTGTAAACATATTTGATTTTATTTGTAAAGATTCCTGTCATCAACTATTGGGAAATACAGGGCAGGAAAGGCAGAGAGAAAGATCACAGCAGAGCAGGAAACACCATGAGGTGCAATGAACAGGCAATAGCCAAACACAGACAAAACTAAACCTCTCTCACATGAACCTGCATCCAACTAAAATAATCAATTCATCTATGTCTTCTTGCTTTTCACATTTCCAGCTACTGTGAACAAAGGTACAATTGAATGACCCAGAACTGGGCTAGGAAATGGATTGAAACTAGCTCTCCCATATTTTTCTTTTCAAGTGTACATGGCTAAATTAAGAAAACCCTTTTAATTTGAATTGCTCAAGCAATAACTGATGGTAGCACAACACATATTTAGATGTACAACTAAAAGTTTGGGGAAATACATACATCATACACATTGCTTTAGTATTACATTTTGGTTATGTAATTTAACAGAATTTAATAGATTCCTTTTACAGCTGCCTACATCCCATCTGATTTCTATTTGAAATCTATTTCTAAATGAAGTGCAAGACCTGAGTAGCATTACTATCCCCAAAACAAAGCCTAGGTTATTCTTTCCCCTTTTTCTTGGACGAATGCAATTTTGTTTCTGTTTTACAGTATGTACAGATATATACGTTGGAAAGTGGAGAAAACATGTATCCATGTAGGCACCAACACTTTTTACCCCTTACCATTTCACTTGCATCAGAAAAAGAGTGCATCATAACTCAAAATTCTACCCATAATTCAAATTGCTGTCCACAATCCAAATTTAGATAAAAAGTCAAATCATAAAAGAAGGAGCAGAAGTATCTCTGTTTTCTCACTCCAACGTCAAGGTTTTTCCTTTTACGTGGCAGAAAAGTCACACAGTAGATATTAAGAAGTTCACACAGGCTGTAAATCTCAACTTTTAGAAGGAGGAAGGGTAATAATCGAAGATCTAAGAATATCAAACAACAAAAAAGCAGAATAGTGTAAGCTGCCAGCCTAATTTTGTCTCTGCAACAGTAAGGGTAATGTTTAAGGAGACCCTGTATGAAGAAAATGATGACTGCTATCTGACATGCAGTCCTATCTCCAGGTTACCTTTATGACAACCTGCATAAGCAGTCAGCCAGAGGCAGAGATGGACAGAAAAGTGAATGCTCTGCTGGCTGGCTGCCATTCTCTGTACGGTGACTGATAATAATACTTAATCAAATTCCTATCTGGAGTCTTTATCTTGCACCAGTGTATGCAGTCATTCACTTGTTATTTGGATCACGTCTCCCTGTTGCTAGTAACAATCTGAAAATGATAACGTTTGCTGCTATTTTTATTTTTTTTCCTGGGAAAGATAGGTTTCTTCCTCCTTATCCTCCCCTGTCCCTCCCCCAACATACATATATTGGATTATTGGCCTTCAGTTGAACTCTATAACACTGAACAAGCTCCAGTCTTTTTCTTGGAGATTAACGTTTTAACAGAAACTCTTCCTGTTTATGAAAATGATGAATTCATATACACAGCTGAACTTGGCTACGTAAGGGGTTGAATGTTTAAGAGGAAGAAAAAATACTGTTTTACTGTTAATAAATTCTGGACACAGATAGTTTTTGACAAGTAAATATCGCCACAGCACTAGAAATGAGGCCTTAGTAAAAAGCATGTGAGGTAAAAGTCCTTGGGTAGCAAATAAAGGTGGATGTTTAGGAGGCACATTTAGCCAGACACTGCAGGATCTGTTTAAGGCTGTCACATTAACAGTCTTTTCTTCTCCTCCTTGGTAGACTAACAGTCCAAGTTCCTCTTTAATTATTTTTAGTCATTCATGTGACTGCAATAAAGGCCTGTCTCAGTTCAGGCCTTCAATAGGAAAAACAGAGTGAACTATTTAATGAAATACAGTGTAAATGTAACCATACTAAGGCTAAGTATAGGTCTCTGAGTGTGTTTAGAGTGAACTATTCCTGAAGACTGAAGTTTAAGTTGGCTGCTCCATATGTTTTGTAGATGTTTTGGGTCTGACAGTACTAACTTTTGTGTAGCACTACTACCGAGTAACATACAGGGAAAGATAGCTGTAGATCAAGTAGTCAAGGTTTAATGGAGAAATAAGGCTGCAGAAACACCCACTCTGCCTAGGATGGCAACAGCGAACCATAGTTTGCCTCCTTTCTTTCCATTTCAGTGCTCCTCACTGAACAAAACCAAGGTGGAAAGAAGGAGGCACACAACTTTTCAAAGAAGTCCTTAGTTCCTGAAGGGGCAGAGAGCTGTACTGGGTTAATTTCTGGTGGAAATTAGATTCTGGCCTTCCTTTCCAGTAATCAAGTTTTACTCTGGTTTTCAGAGCTCAATCACACAACAGTCCTTTGAAATTCTAGGAAGATTTGCACCAGGCATTTCTCAAACGTCTATGAGCACTGGATTTGTATCCTATCTCCTATGTGAGATATTGGGAAGGGGATGGTGGTTTGTGTAAGTTCTTACTTTGCTTTCATATATTTCACAATTAGCTGCATCTTTGGTGGGAACCGGCCCTGACCCTGAGGTTTTTCATGAAATGAGGGGAGGAGGAAACTGACGGCATCCAGCAACAGCAAGAGTGAAGAGATGTATTTTTGGCAGGAGTGGACAAGCTAGCTGGGAAAGTCAACAAAACAGCATGAATATCAGACTTGCCTTAAGCCAAACATTAAGCTTGTTTAAGATACCAGCTGGAGCAAGCTAGGTCCAGAGTCAGATTTAGAATTTTTTTTTCTGAATATAATTCACCATTTAATGTTCAAGAGTCAATGGAAGGGCAATTCTGACCTCAGATTAAAGTTATTTAAAAAAAAAAATTCTGAAAGATTTATCAAAGGAAAGCAGAAATCACAGATATCCAAAATGTACTGAAGTGAAACAGCTTGTTTAGCTTTATTTGCCAAACCAGAGGAAACTGTGAAAGAGAAATAAAGATTATAAAACCTAAATAATAATTATTATGCCTTAAAATGCTCATGTGAGTAGTCTTAGAAGGGTAAAAAGATGTGAATAAGTTTATATGCTCCACCAAAAAAAGAAAATTATTCTAGAAAACAACCCAGCATAAGACAAAAAAAAAAAGTACTTTGTCCTTTTGCATTAATTTTATAAGAAAACTATTTTCCATTAGCAACATGCAAATATGAAAGGATCTAATATCTGCAATGTCAAAATAAGGTAGTAGTGCATAATAATAATCTCTCAGCATCAGTAACTTGAACAGAAAAATAACAAATTTAAATTAGTTAAACTATAAGCAACATCCCGAATTCACGTCTTCAGGCTCTTTGACTGGATGATATCAACAAGGTGCCAGCTAAACAGTTGGTTTTTTGGAAACACTTTATTTAGCCTATCACAATGATTTGATCTGTGGGGTTGTCTCTAATATTCTATAATATACCAAATGTCATTGGCTACACTGAGATTTCATGCATCAGCTGAGAACACCACCCATGGAAGCTGACAATAGAAAAAAATAGAAATGGAAGTTGGTGGAGATTAGCATAGGAGATGGGTGCCAAGTAAGGATAAGAATCCTAAGAAGGTCATTCAAAGTCCATTGGTGTGACATGCAACAGATGAGTTGGAGGTGAATTCATAAGGTAGTCAGGAGATTGGAGTCAGAGCTCAGCAAAGGAAATGCTACTAAATATCGATGATAAGAATTGACATTCATGCCAATGGAAGCCAGCTGTCTGAGTTCAACATGAGAAAGCACAACATTTGAAGGGAGACAAACACCCCTGTGGGCACAGACCCAAATTTGCCTTCAAAATTAGTTATTTAAAGTACATAGACAGAAGAAACATATAGCAATAATTCAATTACATCCAAATGATTTCTACATCTGAAATTATACTAATATTAGAATTTTGTGCCCATATTTCATAACATTTAGGTGAGACTGTATTTATTTTAACATTACTGATCTCATCAATATTTTTCATCATATATGGTGGCAATAAGATAAAAAATTAGAAACTACATTAAAAGCTCATTGCTATTTATCTCTGTAATTTCAAGCAATAATTATTTTTGCATACATTTTACCAATTTTGCAATAATTTCATTGCAGAAATTGTCATGCATGTGGAAGAGCAATCATTACCAACTATAGATGAAATGAAGTTGATATTTCAGACATTCCAAAGTAGCAGTAACCCAAACACTAAACTTACAGCAGCCTTGCACTCACATGGTCTCTCTAGAAAGCAAAGTTTTGAAAACACATTGCCTTAAACTATTAATACATTTAACTGAAAAAAGCATATATTTTACCTATCTCTTTGAAATTACAGTTTATAATTTTTGTGTGCATCTATGTATCTACTTTCCCCCAAACATCTTTCTTTGCATCATTCATAGCCAGAATATGTCACTTTTTTTATCCATTCTCATTCTCTCTGGATAAACACATAAATTCCACCCCAACCACCCAGATCAATGAGTTTAATATTGCCTAGGATGTATCTATCTCTTCCTATGGATTGTGGATGCCCCATCCCTGGCAGTGTTCAAGGCCAGGTTGGATGGGGCTTTGAGCAACCTGGTCTAGTGGAAGGTGTCCCTGCCCATGGTAGGGGGGTGGGAACTAGATGATCTTTAAGGTCCCTTCCAACCCAAACCATTCTATGATTTTGTGATTCTAGAATAGCTAATGGAAATTCAAACTTTGGTGTCTTTATAAGAATACTAAAGATTACTAAAGATAAGTGAGGTGAATCCAAGGCCTAGAGCAATAGCAACAAGAGATCTATTACACTAGTTGTTTTACTCCATGATCATAGAATTCAGTGGTGTTAGACTAAGGTAAAAGTAGTTTGAGTGGGTAAAAAAATAAGGCATCAATAAAAATAATTGCAATAATTTGTCGATTAAATTGAAAATTAAAACGCAGCATAAAGAGAAGAAGGTAAAGCAAGAAATACTATAAATGGTGCATGCCTGAAAAAACAAACTCTGAATTCAAAACTAACAACGGGATAGATATCAGTTCCCATCACCAGAAACAACGAAAGATTTTTAATTCTTCTGAACTATACAGTATTGCAGATGGATTTGGTTATTTAATCTGCCTACATTATTGCTGTGCCTGGGGTCAAATTTTAGTAAAACAATCCCTAAAGTGTATTTCCCCCAAGATGTGTTGCCCTTTACAATATCATTCCCCTGAACGTGTCTTTCCATTATCCTTTTGTGAGTTTTTGTCACCAGTTTATAAAGCCATACTCTGAAGGTAAAGTAATACTCTGGCAATACAAATGTCTGCTGGGGAGCAGAAATCTTTTAATAAAAATATAAATGGATTATTTCTTCTGCAAATGGTAATTGGTGGATTGGGTTAAGCAATTTAATCCCAAAGAAATAGATGTCATTTTCCAAGTGTATTCCAATGGAAACATAAATTTCTTCACTATGTGGAAACATGTTAATTCATGGATATTATCTGGAGTTAATAGAGATTTGGTTATTCAAGATTTGTAGTAGGTTATTCAGGATTTGTAGTAGACCCTACATCTTGAAAAATTTACAGCTATTACTAGTAACTCCACAGTCCGTTTAATGCAAAAGAGCTTTATATAGTTTATCAAATTAATATTAAGAAGTCACCTCCGTCATCTTTTGCAGTGTACTCATTTCAAGTAGAGAAACTGATAGCTGTGTAAGCTGCTCAGCGATGTAGTGTGATACAAATAGGAAAAGTAATAGAATGGGCTGGGATGAAGCAAGAAAAAAACCACATCTAATTAAAATAGCAATAATTAAGCAAGCAAGATGGACTTTATCTCATCTGTGCTTAGCCATTTTAGCTAGGCCATTAGTAAGCATGCTTATTCATCCAAGTAGTACTTTGCTCACAAATAATCAAGTCTACAGTGTCATGCCTCGCTAGAAAATACAAGGCTGATCTGATCTGTGATCACTAGCATAAATAAAGAATAGCTTCATTTAATCCAGTTGTATTCCAGCAGTGTAAAGCCAAGTGAGACCCATAGATCTCACTGAGTTAGAATGTCTCTAACACAGATCTCTGCTGTGAAACAGCAAGTACACTGGTGTACCAGTCATTCAAATAGTCATGACTATTGTAACTACTTCCTGACCTATTCAGAAATTTCATTTTACATTCCTGTCTTCATGCTCATCAGACTCCAGTCTGTTTACTTTCAGATGATTAATATGGACCTAGACTAAACACTAGCTTTCAGCTCTAAGTAGTCCTCTAAAACATCCTTTATTTTCTCACAAAAAACCCTTAGTACCTCCTCTGCCACCAGTGTCCTACCCCAGAAGCTTGTTATATGACCTTATTCTTTGTAGATGTGATCTAACAGCTAATAAAATCCGAGGAACCTTTTTGTTAACTATAACAGGAGCTGCAATGATCTCTCCTGCATCTGAGCCAAAGCTAACTCACATCAGATGGCCTTTGGATTAGCCCCTGAAGGAAGAATGGCACAATTCAAGACATCAGTTAATCTAGATTTAATACAAATACTATTATGCAATGTCCAGTGAGTAAGTTTCATACCAAGCAGCCTAAAATTGCAATTACATTTTATATAAATTATATAAATTTTAAATTATTTAAGATTATAAATTACAAAACTAATATAAAATTACAAAGTTTAAAATTATATAAAAATACATAAATTTTATAAAACTACATTTTATAAGAGCCCTTATAAGGGCTGCTAAAAGCTTTCTCAAGAAGCCCTTAGGTAACAGCTGGCTATAGACTGGAGAAGTGTTCTCTGGAAGTAGTGTTATATGCTTGTCTCACTTTTATATGGTTACAAGGCATTCACACTGACCCACCATAGTAGGTAGGCTCAAGTTTTTTACTTTAAAGAGCTATATAATTTTACAGTGGAAACTTAGGAGTATCTTGTATTATGAACCATTGGAATAACAGTTTTTGCCTGAAAGGGCAATTTGGCAACTATGTGTACAGATCCAGCCTTTATACAGTTTGCATCCACTTTTTCATCTGTAATATTGAGAGATTAATTGTGAACCACTGTTAGTTCACAAAGTGATGAGAAAATAATCGGGAGTCAAAGCCTAAAACCTATGACTACCAAATACCAAAACATTTAGGGATACATTTTCAATGCTCTGTGCAATGCAATATCTGAGTAGTAATCAGTGATATTTTGAAAGGGAAGTATCTGGCTAAACATGGAATACATGGCAATGAAGGCAAATTTGGTTGTAAGAAACCTTGTCTATTACCAGTACACAGTCAAAAGCTTGTTTGACTCTTGTTAAAAACTCTGGCCTTGACTAAGGAAAGAAAGGATTTTATTTTTTGCAGTAAAACAAGCTTTGACTATAGGCTTTTTCAGATTAGTTTTTTTCCAATGATGTTCAGGTAGTTAATCATCTAAACCTATACTTGCACAAAGAGTAAAATTACATCTATTTAGATGGAAGATTTAATTCAAACTCTTGTAGATAAAGAAACATGTATCTAGTATCTTTTTCTCTAAAGAATGATTAGAAAGATTATTTCGTTTTGCATGTTTTGATCACACAAAGAGGAAATGGAGGGAATTTGAGATCATTAGGCCAGATTCATTGTTGGTGATACTCCACAGATTTCAGGGAAAATACACTCGGGGAGAACTTGACCCAGAAAATGTGAATCTTTTTGCATATAATGAAACTGATTAAGGTCAACACCTAAAGGCAGGGCTGCTATACCACAAATTAAATTATTCCAATAGTTTTCTTTTTTTAAAAAAAAATTGTATTTCCATAAAGGAATCTTCTTAAAGTACTTCCACTTCCTGTTTTCTATTCAACATAAATATATGGAACCTTCGGCTCCAAAGAATGTTATTTCAGAGACAGCAGAATACAGATTTTAACTTAAAAAACTAAGATCATACATGTCACTCTTCAGTTCATGTTACACAAAAATTTAAGATGCACAAAGCACAAACAAGGACTTGACCCAGCAATTTCAGTCTTAGCCTGTGTGGGCCAGACCTTCAGCTAGCACAAGTTTGCATAGCTGTCCTGAAGCTAACAGAACCATACAGTTCTAACTCACCTGAAAACCTGATTCTGTATGAACAAACAGGCAGGCACATGCTGCAGATAGAACTTTCTTAACTAGTATTTTGTATCTGATGGAAGAAGTAATTAAAATTCAGTTCACATTAAATACTAATGGTTTATTAACCAGTTTAAGCTGATGCTGCTGGGTTTTTTTGTTTGGTTGGTTGGGTTTTTTTGTCCTTCAAAGCTATGGGATAAAATAGACACTAAATAACAGATTCTGTAGATAGGATAGGTTTTCTTTCCTTGTAAATTGAATTTTAAACATTTAAACATTTTTTTTAATCTAAAACCTTTTCTTTAAAGGTGTAACTTAAGTTCTCGTTATAACTGCCCTTTTGTGATATGGTGCATGGAATACCTAACAGAGAGAATGTTGTTTAATTTACACCTGCTACGTGCCAAGGATATAAAAAGATCTATCAAAGGTATTTCTGTATCAGTTTGACAGTGCCACATTTTTAGTGAAATGCTACCAGTCAGTTAACAAATTCTATTCCATTCTTCTTAAGGAATACAAAAGCTTTTTGTAGCACAAATTATTCATATATATAAGGCTGTACCAATGTTGAAGAAAGTAACCAAAAAATTCATTGTTTCCAATGCTATGATAATTATTGTAATGGTCTTTAACGGACAATTTATATTTTTTTTTCTCCATACTGAAGTAGTAGTGTTCCCAGGATGATAATAATCTATTCCTCTCCTCACACTACTGAGCTGGGAGTGACCTCACCTGACCCAATTGAAATTGATTTTGTTGTTGAACTCCTTGCTAGTGCAAATTAATCTTAGATCTGTACAAGATCAGGGAAGCAAGACACAGAGTACAAAGACCTCAAATACTGAGGGAAAAAATTAGTTCTGGAAAAAGTATTTTAAGTTTGGAAAGATAAATGGTTACAATGACTTGCTTTGATAGAACATCTGTAGGATAGGAGAAGAGAATGACAAGGGCTCTGTGAAAAAGCTGTAACTTAATAGCCTAATTTCCTGCCTGGCCCCAAAGAAATATCTGTCTGTTTCTGACAGTTGATGAAAATGCACCAGGATTTGATTTGCTCACCAGTATGGGACAAGTTCAGTACCATCTCTCCCTCGGTTCCCTTGAGCTACGTGGATACAGCAGACTCTATTACTGGTTTCCAACTTTTCGTTATAAAAATACATGACTTGTTTTTCCTTTTTTCTCCTAAAGATATCCCTGCCCCCTTTTTGATCTGATTCAATATTTGTCTTGTTTCCACTGTAACAGCTGATCTCCCTTCCTAGCCATTTGAAACAATATACATTTCAATAAATTCTCATGTCTCAAGAAATATCTAAAAGCAAAAAGAAACCTTACCTTCGCAGACATATAATGTCATTCTTGCTTAGAGCATCTGTTCTATGCTACATGGGTTCTCCTGTAGTGAATACCAAATATAGCTAGCACACTGACCTTATTTTTACACTCTGTAAAGGATTCCTCTGAACACCACAGGCTTTGACAGAACTCGAAGTTATCTGATATTATAGGGCCCCTGCAGCCTGTATTACTATAACAACCAATCACTAATGCCTGATTTATCAAGCTAAATATGGAAAAACCTGTGTAACAAATAACTTCATCTTGAGACTTACATGCTTCTCCTTGAAAAAAATCTATGATAAATGTTATATCCTGAAATAAAATGTTCCAATATTGTATAAATGAATGCTAAATAATTCAAATGGAATAAATTAAGACTCAGGCATTGTGCAAAACCATTTATTGTAGCTTTGAAAAAGATCTGAGGCTAAAAAAAGTGGGAGGGGGGAGGAAAAAAGCCAGCAACTTTCCTTATTTCAGTGTGTGAGCTGACTACTTCTTGATTTGCTAATTTAGGTATTGTGCTTACAGATATAGGCATGAATCTACTTTTTTTTTCTTTGTTTTTTTTGTCAGTGAAAAATTAGTCCTGCTTTAAAACTAAAACAACTTTACAAGTAACTTCTGATTAACAAGTAATTTTAAGATAAGAAACTAGAAGTATAATGAGGAGTTTAAGTAAAGAATGCAACAGCTAAAAATCCATACAGCTTTTCTCAGACTGTTCTGGAAGGCTACTTGAAAACCCCATGAGCTATAGAGATGAGCTAAGCAGTCATAGATGGTCATGTACTGAAATGTAAATTAGGACTGAATTAGTCAGAAATTTCTATGTAGTCCCCATGTCATGATGAGGAAGAAGTTATGATATGATAGTTTCTAAAAAAAATTAAATTCCAGTCTATGCAAACCTAAATTATTGAAACACTCATACTGTATTAGAGAAGGAGTTCCAGGCTCCACTGGCCAAATAGGTAAATCAGTTTTTCACCTGTGACCCCCCTATTGCCAGCCTTTATCGATCCTACTTATTTAAACATACACTCTTACTGGCATGGATCTGCTATTTCTTCCTATTCTCCCACAGCAGAATCCCGATCTTAGTCATAGGGCACCAGTATGTCTTTTTGTATTGGCCCAAAACCTGGGGTTAAATGAACATGGACTGAAGAGAGTTCCAGATTTCCTTGAGCATGAAAGGTAGGAGACATGTAGAAGGACTGCTCCTTTCCCATTACTAGTAGCTGATGTGGTGCATACTTGTAGGACACGAGCTGTGTTCACAGCTACGAGACTTCACAGCTTCCATAAACACAGTGAGCTCAGAGAACCATATATGCAGCTATGCGTTGGGGATGCTGCTGCAGTTACTCATTTGGAAGTCCTACCGCCATCTCTCTAGTGAGTTTACAGTAACTTCTCAGCTGGTAAAAATGGGAAAATCAAAAAAATCCAGGAAAGACAGAGACAGACCTTCTGGGCCAACATCATAAACAAACTGACAGGGAAGTCTCTAAGGAACTAAAAGTTGTGCTGTTTGATGCAAAAAGCCAAGCCTTCCCACAGAACAGGCTTCAGATACAATGGATACCTACACTCTATTCTCATATGGTTTTTATTTTTCAATAGCTTAAATAATATTTTTATTTATGAGAGATTGGGGGCATTATTATGTTTTCTATACATAAGGATGATATATACAACAAATGCAGTATGTTAAGAGTCAACAAGAACATCCAGTAATAAATAAACAGTCTATGCCTTCCTCTTCCCAGAGCTAGGGATAGACTGGAAAATGTGTTTGCTTTTCATCATGAAAGAGCGATAATTTCAGAAATTGGATAATATTTCATGACAAAGGGGTCTGTATTAACATTATGGAATGCAACTTCTGAAGCATTTTACTTGATACATTTTTGTAAAATTCCACTTATTTCACTGGAAATATGCTAGTTTGTGTCTAGGCAGAATTATTCTTGCAATAAATGTGTTTAATTTCACAGATTTGAAAACATTACTAGCAAAGCACTGTTTATGTAAAGAGTTCTAGAAATAACAGCAGTTAGATGTACCTTAAAAAAATACAATTATGTTTAAAGGAGTTTAAAATACTATACAAAATAGCTAGAAAATGAAAGACGTTCATAGATGGACATCTCCATTCCATGGCATTGCAGTGTTCATTAAAATACTGTTTTTATAAGTCACAGAGATCACTTCTGTGATGACAAATGAAGCATTGAAATTTAATGTAAAATAAATCTAAAACCAAGATCAGTCGGTATGAGCCTCTCAAAGGTATTTTCTATTGTTTCACCTTTTTAAGTCTTGTATTCATCAGTAGTCAAAACCAAAATGTGATGACTAATCCAGAATTCACTGAACTATGTCAGTTGTCTGAAAGGAGATGAAGTTTAAAATGAGAAGACAGCACCCACGTATTCATTATGTCTACAGAAGCAGCAAATGATTTTTGTATAGGTTATTTTCTAATGAGTACAAAATACTAAAGAAATCAGTAAACACTTCCTGATTGCTGATTTAACCAGTCAAAACAGGTTATGTTCACTTAGAAATGGACTAATCATATAGAATTAATCAATACTGTAATTAGAGTAGATAGGAAAGCAAAGAGGAGAAGTCACAATCATTTATCTCAAACATGTTTGTTTCTCCAGAACACTTCCTCCCAAAATATTATAGCTGTTTCCAAAACAATCTACATTTTTAGTGTACAAGACAATAAAGATTCCCAATAACATCAGAGTAATTTAAAAAGTTATTTAATTTCTTGTATTTTTAAATGTCTCAAAAAAGTTCAGTAAAATAGAGCTATGCAAATTCATGGCAGCAGTGAGGAATTAAAGCACTGTGGAAAAATTCTCAAGACTATGAAAATAAAAATCACTTATGCTCTTAAAATTTTCTCTTTTAGTGTTTCCAAGTCTAAAACATCTGTGGCATCTAAGAGGTTATGAAAAAACAATGAGCACTTTTCCAGAGTCTAGCTGCCATTTCTGTTTTAAAGGCAATAGTAAACTCCTAATTCGGGTGTTTCAGTACATATTTGAATCAAGCCCCAGTCCACAGAGCTGCACTTTCCCAAAGAGTTTGCCAATAAAGATTGTTCTGGGTATCAGTAAAATCAATTTGTTTGACCTCCTAGGAGTTGTGAGGAGCCCATATTTCTTTCAGATCTGCCTTTCCTGAGTCCAAACAAGGGCCTTGCATGTAGTCTGTGGGACAGTCTGTCCACACAACCAGCAACGCATTGAGCTGTTAATGACATTGGAACAGATCATTAAGCTGCCAGTTCCCACCACACATTTTCAGGCTTTCTCTTTGAATAGTTAAAAATCTTTTTCCTTGAAATGTCCATAGGGTCTTGGCTTGTTTAGACCATAACTGATCCACTGCCTGGCCATCACAAGATGGGAGTGCATTGCACAACCAGCACCAAAACCATCTATGCAAAGGCAAAATCAATTCAGTTCAGAAAGCAGAGTTTCAGCTTATCCAACACAGCCATGGGAAAACCATGTGGGAGCCACTTCCAGTACTAAAAAAAGAAAAAACAACAACAAAACACTAGACCTACCAGTTCCTTTTTGGGGGGAAAAAAGTTAAAATCCTGTTGTGGGATAACAATATACCAATTGGCCAAGCAAGACATGTTCAACTGAGTGATTGGTAACAAAACAATTATCATTTCAGTTACCATAATCAGGCTCCTGAAACACATGCAGTTTCCAGAACTGGAACTGTAGTAGCACCTGATGATATAAGTACAAAGTGTTTCTGTTGTTGGTTGCAAGCCACAAAAATTAGTCATGTGTATTACACAGGAATGACAGAATTTTTTATTTCCCTGAAATTCTTCTTCTCCATTTTTAGCTTTAAATTAGCATCGCTTCTGTACTTACTGTATCAAGTGACATGCATATTAAAGCCCACCAGGCATAAAAATGTGAAAGTCTTCACATCTCTCTTCTTATGAGTCAAAATTTGAATTAGCCTGAGGTCCAAGGACCTGGTCCCTTCCCCTCATAACCCGTATTGGAAAGATATTGGATTAATCCTGGGTTCTTCTGAAGCGAACCCAGTAGTTCTTCCTCAAAAAACACCTCAGTATGGTCTTCAGTGTAGCTGATCTGAAGGTCTTTTACAGCACAAAATATCGATCACAGGTCTGACTCCCTCTGCCATATGTCAACCAGTATCCCATCAGATTTTTGTGTCCTTAAACTCCTTCACATGCCCTCACGCCACAGGACAAATACCCAGGGTATGCAGCATATACACATGGTTTTGTAACATATACAAGCCTCGTTGTATACCCCTCAGCCTGGTGCTAGGGTTCATTGCCAGAAGTGAACATATTTACTAGGGAAGATAAAGGTGTTGTGAATGATCCTAACCAAGATGAGTTCAAAGCGTGTAGTACTACACAATGGTAGAGGCAAGGTCATGAAGAAGCTGTGACAGTAGGGAAAACGATCTACAGATGAGTGACTTTGGGGTAACATCTACCCACCTCTGCCACAGTGCAGCATACTAAACAACTTAAACTGGCTGCTAAGAAATGGGGATATCCACCCTTGGAGGATAAAACAGGATGAGATTTTCCCAAGTACATCTGCAATCCACTGCTTTGTGTCATGGAAACATAACAGTGCTCACAATGTGTTTCAGGGGAGCGGGACTCCCTTCAGCTCTCTGGTGGGGGTCATGGAGTCCTTTTCCTTCCATCCATAAGAATCTTTCCACGGCTCTAAAAGTGTTCTGGATTAGACCCTACATCAATGGCCATTTCCAAACACAGGTAGCCCCTCTACAATTTACCTGTAATTCAGTGTAGTTGTGTTCACCCTCCTTCTATATAATCACTATATTTCTATATGGTAGGCCCCAGTGATACTAGATGCCATCCCTAAAAGGTCATAGTCTGGAGTAACATAACACATACGTGTTTGTTACTGCATAGCATGTAAGTATTTTTTCTTGACAAGGCTTTAGTGTATCAGTGGCTGTTAAACATACTTTTGCCAAGGATCTGCAAGGCATCTAATTTATGGTCGCTGCATAACAGACTGTTTAAATGTTAATGAATCAGGTATGAATTACATGCATGAATAGCTGCATATAGTTATTTTAGACAGGCTGCAAAGGATGGAATTACCAATGCAGCTCACCTGCCACTAATGTTAAAATGTGAAATTTGTTTCTAAGTTACACATACATATATTCCAGCTTCAGCACCAGTAGCGTTTGGTAAAATTGTGTGGTTGCCATGTTAATGAATTTTGTATAAGCCTTTAATGCTGTACTGAGAGGGAATTCCATGCAAGGGAAGAAATTCTTTTATCCCTCAGTTTCTAAGATGGAAGCGGTCATCATGTGTACAAGGGGTATACTGGAAATTAATCAAATGCTCACTTTTAGTAATCTTATTGCACTGTTAGTGTAGGATGTTTCACCCTTACAAATAGGAACATCTCTTTGTTTCCCTATTTCTTCACCTTTTAAAGCAAATCCCTAACTGGAAGGATATTTTCCTTAATCATATGGAAATATAGAATCAATTTGTTCATGAGGGACCTCAAATAAAAGAAGTTAGGAGTTTTATGGTCGATTGATCATTAAAAATATTTCTGCAGATGACTCAGAGGTCCAAAGCAATTATAAAATTCTACAGGATTCCAATTTGAATAGCTATTTTGAGAGACAGAGTCTCCAAATACTGTGTATTCATTGAATGCAAACAATTGCATTGCTTTTGTTTAAGCCCAGGAGAAAAAAAGAAAAATTAAAAAGAAGGGAAAAATATGGAATTTTATGGATTCTCTTAAAATAAGATTATTTTTAATACTTGGTTTAAAAACATCCAAAAACACATAATCACAGCTGACAAAAATAGCCTGTGTACTTAAGTCATCTACGGATATAACACAAAAGCCTAGAAGGAAAAAAAGGCACTACATTCTATATAGGCAACAACAGATTAATAAATCTAACAGAGTTCACTCATCTTAATCTTGAATTTGCAAATGCAAATCAGGCACTTCTTGGAATCACTGAAAGGAAGCCTCATAATAACTGGAATAAAAACCAAGCCTAAAGAGGAAGCACTTTAATTTACTAGAAAGAAAATCATAAGTATTTTGGCCTTGGTCAACAGCCCCATCTGTCCATTAAATACAATCCATTAAAGAGACATACAACAGAGTGAACATAAAACATGCATGCACTGTTTTCCAGGTTTTTTTCTATATTTTGAAGGCTTCTACTCTAGTAGTCTCATCTTCTCTCCATGCTCTGCTTTGATATATTCCCATATTAGTCTATTTCACCGCATCTCAAACAGTGCTGACTCTTTTGCATTTCCCAGTTGCTCACACATACACATTTATACAACTATGATGCAATCACTACAATATCAGCTCCTTTTCATGCGTTTTCATGGCTACTTCCTTTAAAAGAAGAAAGGATTAGGCGAAATGTACTTATATTTTTTCCACCTAAAGGAAAAAAAAACCAAAACCTATAATAATAATTTAATAAATTTGTTATACTCCAGGTCCAGCTATACACACCTGTTGGCTAATGGAGTCCTCAATTTCTCTATGTAGATAGAAAATAAGTATAGCACCATTCTTTAGTTATACAATAAATTATGCACAAGTAGCCTTTAGTCCTAAAGAAGGCAAATGATGAGCTACCATATTATTGATACAGGTTGTGAACATACAAAGTAACAATGCCAGTGACAGCCACACATAAGATTCCTGAAGAATTAAGTATCAGATTTTCAGGTAGCTTTTGGAATCTGAGGATCACAATAGGTGTCAGCATTTGAAAACCCTTCTTGGTGACAGCCTCTATGTATTTCAAGGGAAGTTAACTATCTAAATCAAGAAAGAACTTTTAAAAATCTTTAAAAAACTATACTTTAAAAGTCTGGTCTTAAAAGTTAATAGACGCTTTACTATAAATGCAACACAGATCTTCCGTAAACTGGCTGGAGCAGCATACAGCATGAATTCTCATAAATCTGTCAGCATAATATTCAAATATTGATCTGCAGAGGGATCTGCAGAGACTGTATATAAAGAAAGCAAGCAACAACTAAATGTTAAAAGATCCCTTTTCATTGGCAATGTCTTAGCAGATTTACCAGGTTTTCTTCTATTCATATTCCTGACCTTCATCAAATACCTAGTACTTTTATATGATTTCCAAGTGAAGATGTACGTCATGAAAATGATCCTTCAGCTGCAAAAAGCATAACACACTGTACCCATTGGCTGCCATGCAAAGCAGTTTTCTTTCAGAAGAAAGGAATATGCACAGAATGAGGCAAGGAAAAAGACATTTATCTCACCCCTAGCCATTAGTCAAGGATATTCTAATTGCCATTCTTTGCAGTTTCTCCTTGATGGTGCTGCTTTGTTCGCAGTATCTCTCTATTCAAGTACGAATTACTTTTACGTAACTGTAAGCCTCACCAACTCCCATGCTGCTAGTTCTGAAAAAATAGTGACAAGCAAAGAAATAACCACGATTTGTTTTGTTTGCATCTTTCAGGGTTTATCCTTCACTCCAATGTTAGCCATTCTGCTTTCTAACATACCTTTTTATGAATAAGTAGGTGACCACCCACAAAAATCCCTAGTGACAGCGCAATGCCCACTCACCTTTCAATCAATACTGCATGCACAACACTACTGAAAATGAAAGAAGGGTCTTAATAACAAATATACATGTACTGCCAAAACTGAGAAGTCATTCAATCAAAGCATTTTCTGCAGAGAAGTAATTCAGGCAAGATATTGTGATCCTTATTCAGGATTTTTTTAGCCCTTAATTGGGTAAAATTGCTACCAAAATCAATTGATTTGTGGAGGAAGAGAATGATGTGAAACTTCATGGCAGTATTTCAAGCCATATGAATAAAGTGTCATTGACTACATTCTGATATTTAGCTGTCCATTCCATGCCTAGTTAGAGGATCTTCAAAGGTGAAATGCAGAAAAGTATCTGCAGCAAGGAGCAAAAAGAAAAAGCAAAAATGTGTGTGAAATGAAAGGGTGCTTGAGTCTTCATCCTCAGCAGGCTGCTTCCAGGCTATCAGACAATGGAGAGCTCTGTGCTCTGAATGCCAGAGGGCTTTGCTGTCAGACAGTGCTGGAGGCCTTCGTGCTGGATTATATGTACAAGAACTTTTCTTCTCCAGAGTCATGATAACATAATACCTTTCAATTTGAATGTAGCATAAGGTCCTCATAAACACCCAGCTGCACTGACAAAATCTTCTCTTTCAGAGGTAAACTCCCAAACAGTTCAGGAGTGCTTTTTAAAATGAAGTAAAAATGCTTAGCGTCCGTCTGCAAGTTTCTGGTAGGAAAGTACAGAATGTAAGTGAAAACCACTTGTCTCTTTTGTAAATAAGTAGAAAACCCACATTCACTGCCACACACAGATAATTTAGCATTCCAGGTAGTCATATAATACAAATGTTCATGTGTGCAATTGCAAATGCACTGGTACATGGCCACAATAATTATATGGGCACGTACTCTATTCACACTTGAATGTTTGGCTCCTATGATATTATACACTGGGACTATTCTACCCAGTTTGCAGTTTTAAACTTGTACTTTTGTCTAAAAAATAGTCCTCTTGTGTGAGATGGCAACTGTTTCAGCCAGCACTAGCATATTAGGGATACATTAATAAAAATTTCTTCCATAACTTCCACATTTGACTTTTTATTTTCAAGTAAAATTCCTGATTTAACTTTTCATTATTGAGTCAAACACAGCAAGGGACAAGTGTAAAGTTAAAACTATCATTTCTAAACTCATCCCTACTCCTTCTGCTACCTTGCCAACCCATTCAAACCCTAACCTATGAGGAGAAACGGTCTTGCAGGCACAGGCTTTATCAAGAAACTCCTGGATGGGGGGCTATAATCTGCACTTTCTAGACTCTAACAGAACAGTATGTGTTAGCAATCCAGTCTATCTCAGATCTAGTACCTATTAACACCTTAAGTGTCTAGCAAAGGTGTCCTGAAATAAGTACCTAAGTTTCATATAATCACTTGAGGAACTTTGGAAGGTCACATCAAGTCAATACCATAGCACTTATCTGTGGACTGAAAATATGCATATCAAAAACTCTAGGTGCAGGGAGACCAAATTTCACCCATAATGCTGTGTGGTATGCAAAGAAATAGCATGTAATAAATTTTTCTAAAGTTGATGAAATTGAGAAGGTAATGTGTTCAGCAAAGTATTCTTGCTGTTTCCTTGTACCACATTTTTTTGGATAACTGAGCAAAGGTCAGAAAATCTTTTGCAAATACTTACAAAGAGTTGGTCGAGTTTGTCATCAAAGTATCATATAATGTAGAAGTTGCTAAGTATATTGATGAAAGAATAATAGAAATATGAAAAGTATATAACCCTTTAAATCTCTCTCTGATTCAGTTTGTATCTCCCCTTTCCTTTTGACTGTGCATCTCACTTTTATTCAGTCTGTAATCAATTATTTCAGTAATGCTTCCTAATTTCACTATGATTCTAACATTTTTATCCTCACTACGCTTACTACACAAGCAATTCATTTCATTCAGATGAATATGGCTGCAAGATTAAAACCAAATGCATATGAATAATCTTACTTGTACCATAAATATTCAAAAGATCAGGCTAATAAATTACACCTTTCTGGAGAAGATGTTTTCTGCCCTATTCTCAGCTCAATAACAATGACATTGCTTCACTGTCCTCACTGAAGATACTTCTGAATTATTTTGGTTTATTCAAGAATTAATTTCTTACTGTGTTACCATATATGAAGTGCAATTTTACGTAGGAAAAGGTGCTAGAACAGTAATGCATAAAACAAAAATGCTGCAAACATCACGGCAGTGTGATTTGTAGGCAGAGGAAATTCTAGTCTGCCATTCTGACCCTTTCTGTCTCAAAATTATTTTTGCTATTTACAGTGATGATATAATGACTAATTGTGAGAACTACTGCACAATAATTTTCAAATAGAAATCACAGTTGTTTTTAAAAACAGATTTCTTTTCTTAAATCAGGCTTAACACAGTGCGAAATTAATTCTAGATAATTGTTTCTCATATCTCCCATCTCAATGCTTCTTAAAACTAAAAGGATATCAAAGTCTTCATTTATTTCTTAGTGTGCATGTATTTAAAAAGAGACACGTGTGCACACATAGAAAGCATAGACTCCCCTGTATTCAGCAGGGAGGTCAAAGGGCCCAATGGACAGTAAGTCAGAGCTCCCTTCCTGGTGATCTGCAATAGTAAGAGCTGAAGTCATGCAGTAGCAAGATCTCCATGTGTACAGGGAGTTCACCTTCTCAATTTGATGAGATTTCACTCTCATCTAGAAAGGGGCACAATCACTTATTTGTACAGTCTCTGTGACAAAGCCATGCCTACTTTCTTCTGACCCCTTTCCAAACTCCACATTTGAACTTTAAATTTTTACACTAATAATTAAAAAAATGTGGTGTGGGGGTGGCTTACAACTAAAGTAGTCATACTTGCATAAAACAGGTACAAATATTACAAGCGCCAGTCCACGTTAGTGGACTTTGGTTGTTGGTGAAATCTTTTGAGTAGGTAACTGCACATGATGTCAGTCAAGTTCAAGATGCATAAAAATCTTTCTCAGAAGACTTCAGTCCACTTAAACTGTCTGTACCAAATATGCACTCTCAGGGCCAGATTCACTACCATGTTTCAATCACGCTGCAATGCAATAGTGATGCCAGACAACACTAAACTCAACTTTCTCACCACTGAAGACATACCACAGATTTTCTTCACACACGAGACATTGAACAGCCAGGAGTATGTATGAATCCAGCCTACTTGGGGACATTTTAACATTAGAAAAATTGTTAAAATGTCACTTCACTCTCACTTATCATCACTCATTCCACTATGTCATCTAAATCACAGAAAGGAAGCTGCTCACCTGACTATTGAATTTTGTCTCCGTATGTCCTTTTGATTCCTCACATTAACCAATAGGCAATTAAAAAAATCAGCAGAACAGACAGGTTGCAGACAGCCAACTTAAGTTTCACACTGCTGATTAATTCTGAGAGAATGAACCCTACCAGAAGTTCCATTTTATTGTCATATAAAATCTTCGCATTCAACACTATTATACATCTATCATTCATTCCGCCAATAAAATGTGCTTGTTCCTTGTACTTGACTACATGTTTTAAACTTCTGTTTGCCTGCTCAGAGCTACCCATGTACTTGTTGGAAGAATATGAGATGAGCATATTTTGTGTACATAAGTTTCAAGGTCCTATATCATTCAAGTCAATAGCTAACAAGGCTTGTCAAATTGCAAATCTTTAAATGCAATACAAGCAGACAATTTACCCACTGTAGTCAGGATATTTGAAAGAACCAATCTCTGGCCTTAAAAAGACAACAAAGAAACTTTATAGAGATTTACTGCCTGTTCAGGGAATGACTTCAACTTCTAGTCTTCACTTCTGCTGTAGCACACAGTAAGGATAAAATGTGCTGGAAGCAGTCCAAATGCATGGCAGATAGGAGAGGAATCATGCTATTAGTATGAAATAAATGACCCCCTAGCCTATCTTAATTGACAGAGGGTCAAGTCTGATACTGAATTAGGAGGTCAGAAACAGCTCTCTTATGTTACCCTGTCTTACTGGCGGCAAACAGATCTCCAAGCCAGGAGAGCACTGAGTCTTTAAGACTCAGGCAAAAAAGGGATTCTGCAACAAAGGCAAGAATGGTACAGTTCAAAATCAACATACCTTATTACTAAGTTTCAAGAGTTCAGGAAAAACTAGGAAAAGAGGCCTCCATGCTGTTAAAGTGACTTTCAGAAAGCTGAAAACACATTAAATTCCAGACAATGAGACGCCAACAGGATGATATTCTTAAATGGGTTCACAGGTGAACAATGCACATGTAAGGCAAGTAACTTAACTTGCAAGCTAAAACCATCCGGTCCCAAGCTGAACACAGAATAGATTTAAATGGTGAATTTTTTTATGGTAATAGGGTTTTAGTCAGGAAATATGATATTTTTAATGAAATCTGGAATCTGATTGATAAACACTGCCTTTTTTTAATTAGTAGTTCATAGTATTTTAACATTTTAAAACAAAGGAAAAAAATCAATCAACAGGTGTTGAGTGAGTTGAAAACTCACTGATTTATCTTCAAAAAGTAATTGCATGTAGATAGTCTTAATCCTATTAGTGTCTTATAACAGTTCCAAAGACCAGCCCTCATTTAAATTCTTCATAAGGTTTAATACAGTGACATGCCACATGTAGGAACAAAGTTTGCAGTTTACCCTCACTCAGTAGATTGCCTTTTGGAAAGCAATGATTCAAAAATATTTAAGAGTTATGTTGGATAATAAACTTAATGTGAACTTGCAATGGAGCGGTTCACACAGAAAATCAAGTGCAATCCCTCAGTGTAAGTGAGAAATTATATAGAGGATTAGAGAGATAGGACACCTTTGTATATGGGAAGACCATTACTGGAATGCAATTTTAGTTCTGGTATCAGCTACTTGAAAAGGCTATTGACAAACAGGAAAGTCTACAGAAAAGAGGGGGAAAAAAAAGATTATGACAAAAAATATCTCATTAAACTCACTGTTCTAAATAAAGGGGATGTCAAAAGATGTCTTTCAAATGCTCAACAAGTTGTTCATGAGAGAAAAAGATGTGATTTAACAACATTTTTTAATTATCAACCAACATAATCTGTAGAGCCTGGAATCAGATCAGAAATAAACCAAACACTTGTAACATCAATAGTAAACAATCATTAGAACAGTTTACCTAATGGTGTGATGGATTAGCTATCATTTGACATATTAACTACCAAGTGTAAAGTTATCCATCTACAACAAAAAAGAGACATCACACAAAGTGTGCAGGTGAAACACACAGGATAGGGACCCTATCCTGAGATAGAATGGCAAGACTTCTGGGGATCTTTATGGATTATGTGCAGAATTTGAAATCCCTATACAAAATGCTGCAGTCAAGAGAGCTAGCATGATCATCAACTGTATAAACAGGACACAAAACAGAAAAATGGAGCTACTGCCTCTATATTTGTCATTACTGCCACAATACGACACTGGAGTGCTTTATCAAAATGGTAAATTAGGGAGAGATCAAAGAAGTCACGTAAAAATTGTGAGTCACATTAAACTCCAGAAAGAGATGGTGCTGCTTTGCACTGAGGTTAAATAAGAATTAAAAATATTCAGGATTGATTTCCATGAATTCTCCATTACTGGGAAGGTTGTTCTGGATTTTATTTTTAATTAAATACACATTGTTTCTTTCTAAGAAGGGATGGTTTAGTTCACACAGAAATTAATATGGGGAAAATATATGGCCTGCATTATACAATATGGCAAACTAAATGCTTGTGAAGGTCATGACCCTATGTTTTCCAAAATAATTGTCCTTTAATAGTCATACATATGACCACCCACATGGTGAAATTCAATATCCAGGTTGTCAGATACATAGTTTTTGGCATCCCTATCTGGTTTTAAAAAAACAACAATTTCCTTTAAAAAAAAAAATCTTTTTTTTTTTTGGTTCATCTGTTTAAAAAAAAAAAAAAAAAAAAAAACGCAGAATTTACCACAATTAATTGAAAAACTTTTGCCAAAACTTTTTATCGATGAAATAAGATTTTTCTCAAATAAGAGCCAAAAAAGTGTCTCTTCAGATCATTAGGTTTCACTAGATATTCAGCCACAAAATTGGAATGTGGTTGATTTTTAGCTGATTTTAAAACATTTTTATAAGAAAACAATTTTTGTAAAATAAAGGAAGCAGTTGTCATTGAAAAGTCAACCTTTGCTCATGAGACACTTAGAAGATAGCTTCTTTGCTAAATTTCTTTCATTAAAAAAATCAGTTTAGTTCCACTTGTAAACTTGTATAACAAGTATTTTGCACTGTTAGGTGCAATCCACCACACATTCATTCTGCCTACACTGTGAACCAGTGGGAACAAGGAAGCTCTGGTCCCAAAACTGCCTGGGTCCTCAGCACGGCACCTTGGCATGCCTGCACTAGTATGTCTGTCCTCTCAGGGGACTTCACATCATTTGTGTGTGTGCCTGTATCCCAGTTGGGGCTGGTTAGGGCAGTGAAGGCCAGTTGGTGCTCTCAGGGTGCCGACACTTTCAACTCTCTACTAAAAGTGCCAAAAACAGAGAAGGAAATGTGTCCCCAAGGAGCTGAATTAGTTTTGTGCTGAAGAATTTGCAACATTACAAGCTGTGCCTTATTTAACATGAAATTAGTTCCAGGTTTGAATGTAAAGGTTCATTACCTTTTTTATACCTTTAGATAAACCTTGCCTGCATTTTCTTTTCTTTCCTTTCCTTTTCGTTTCTTATGAAACAAAGCAACTGAAGTTTGCATCATTTCAGATTTCCTTGTGAATGTTTTGAAAACCTCTTGCAGTTACCTAGATTTGAGAATGAGATGATCTGGCAATAAATAGGTTTTGGGAAAAGTCAGTTCAGGAATATTTTAATACATAGCCCAAATATGACTATGGGAAAATAGATTCTTTTCTTTGATATATGGTTAAGGGGAAGTCTTATTTCACTTGAAAGATGGCTCCGAGTACACATGAAGTATACAATGAGGCTGAAATTGCTTCTGCATCACTGAGGAGGATAAGAAAATGTTGATAAAATAGGAACAAGTTTATGAAGATTCCTTCTTTCCCCTGATTACACAGTTAGAAAAATGGGTTGAAACAAATTTTAGTATAATGGAGCAGAAATTGTTAAAATAGTTTTTTAATGTATTTTGCCACCAGCTTTGTAAAGGTTAATTTAGAAAGAATAAGAAGGTGAAGATACTAAAATGAATGAATGAATACATATATGAAAATAACTCAAGCTCTCAGAGAGTCTTAGTATGACAAATAATAGAGGCATAGTCCTATTATTTGCAAGGTGTAAACAGCATTCCCCTTTCACCTGCAAAAATGTGAGGAGACTACTGCAGATTACATTTTGAGGTTTTGTTTTTAAAATTAAATGAGAAAAAAAAAAACAGAACCACCAATTTCACTGACAGGAAATGCCTGAAGAGCACCTGTGATTTCTTAGTGCCCAGTGTAGGATTGGGCAGTATCAGATATTCCTAATAGGGGATAATAGTTATTAATAGATGATGCATTTCATAATGCAGCCATTTTGCTTATGTACCTACATGAACAGATTCAAAAAGTCTGGCTTTAACCACATACACTTCAAATTGTAACTTTAACACGCTTCTCACAGGTACATCCATTTCCAGTCAAGGCAAGGAGTGTCATGATTGTCTAAATGGTTTATCTGGTCACCAGTGATCCTATATAGACAAAACACCTGTAGTTAGTAAAATCTACAATAAATTGTCCTCAGGCTTGCTTTTTTTTTCTGTTTGTTTTTAAATATGTGTGCATATTTGGGGGCTGCCAAAGTGGTCAGCATAGAATAGCAGAACAAAACCAAAACATTTTACTTGAAGTTTGTAATAAGACTTCTGAAATGATAAAAAAAAGACGTCTATAAAATCTATTTAACGTTGTCTCTGAAACAAGTAATTGTTCCAAGTTTCTTTAGAAAATTATGCAATAAGTGAACAAATGCTTGTCAAATCACTTTGTAATTAAATTCTTACATTTGTTCCTGTTTTAAAAATGGCCACATATTCCATCTGCCCATGCAAAATGCTTAAGTATTTTCAGCCAACTTCCCCAAGTAAAGCTGTACACCCAGCACATGCAGCACTCTTCACTGTTAGAAGGGCCACGGCTGTAAAGTATTCTATTCAAGGCCAAGTGATTACCTTTCTTTGTCTTTTATTTCTTTTGTTAAGAGCATTTCAGAATGAGAAAGATTCAGATCATAGACTCTTTTTACAAAAGAATTATTAGTGTTTTCTCAAACCAGCTGGAACTGGTGTATCAACTGCTTTGAATGCAATCAGGGAGATTTTTTTTCCTGGCCTTTTTCCTAAAAGGGAAGCTGATCAGCAAGGGAGAAGCAGAGCTGGTGCAAGCTACTTTGTACTGCAATGTTCTCATAGTTGTGCACACTCCTCCAAGGCTTCAGTAAGTTCTGCCTAGAACTAGAAACCCTGACCAAAAGTCCTTATTAAATACAACTGTGACTCTTGCCTCTTTCTCAGCTGCTTTTGGCATTTGTACATGCAGCTTTCCTCACTTGGTGCAGTTGGAAGGATTCCTCAGAAACTGTCTTTCTGCAAGAGCCTTCACTTCAGTTGCAGATCTTCAGTTACTGTTGTCACAAA
Organism: Haliaeetus leucocephalus; assembly: GCF_000737465.1. Taxonomy (NCBI): domain Eukaryota; kingdom Metazoa; phylum Chordata; class Aves; order Accipitriformes; family Accipitridae; genus Haliaeetus; species Haliaeetus leucocephalus. The sequence continues at coordinate 8,251,442 of NW_010972653.1, forward strand.
AGCTAGATAAGCACAGAGACTTTAGCTGCTTGTAAAAACCTTCAGGAAGCACATCTGGCAGAGAAGCAGTAACAGCTGGTCCCAGGCAGAGCTGTTCTGGTCATTTACAGGGTAGCCTCTGGAGAAAAACAAAACCCGAAGAACCAAGCAAAAATATGAAAAGGAATCTGGAAAAAAAAAAAAAAAATCTTAATGTGGTGGCAAATGAACTCTGGTGCTGTGAGCAAGGATGAAAAACAGTTATAGAAAGACCTGAACACGCTGGTAAACCACCAAGGGCTCTCCTCAACCAGGCAGGCAGAAGTGCTGAGCTGAAATGTTTCCAGATGCCAGTCTGGATTCCAAGTGGCACCATGGTCCTTCACTCTAGGGAAAATCCTTTACAGTTTTGGCCCAGATCTGCTTTTTGCATATCAACTCAGTTGTACTAAAAGTCTAAGCTCAGCATTTCTTGGAGGAAGACAGGGAAATGAGAAAGTAGATTAGATTCACAGAATCACAATACTACTCAGGTTGGAAAGCACCTCAGGAGATTGTCTAGTCCAATCCCCACTGCTCAAAGCAGAATCATCCAGAGCAGGCTGCCCAGGACCATGTCTAGTCAGGTTGTGAACATCTCCGAGGATGGAACCTCTCTTGACAGCCTGTTCTAGCATTCAGCCACCCCCACTGCAAAAGACTCCATCGGTGCTGTTGAAGATACAGTCAAAAGAACCTTAAGAGTGAATCAGCTGAGCAGTTATAATGTGTCTTCTGATTCACCTTCTGGTTCAACATTAACTGCTTCACTCTCCAAGCTCCAATAGAGCTTAATACATACATGGTGTTGAACTTTCTCTACAAAAAAATACCAACAAGCTATCCAGCTGCTTGCTTCATGGCAACACATAGAAGATCCTACAAGATCTTTTTCTGTTCATGATTCCAGAAGTATACTGTACAGAAAATGGTATCAAGAAATGGAGTTTCAATACCCCATAAGATTTAGCTTTCCCTGTTTATTGCTTAAAAATCATTAAGATATAGAGCTGGAAGAACCTGAAGCAATCTAGTACATTCTTCTGTTTTGATACTAAATCATTTACATTCAATTTACTCTAATGAGTTGTGTAAAATAACACATAGCAAAAGCACAGAACTACATGGAGCAAATCCACTCCCACACACCCCTTTTTCCATAAGTGTCTGCTAACCTGGAACAAATATTTCCAACTCTGTTTCATTGGCCAAACATACTGGAAACTTTTATCTCACTGGGACAACTGTTCTGTGGCTTTCAATACTTGTTGATGGGTCATAAGGCAATTTCTCAGGTACAAACCATTAGGCTGACAAATTGTTGACAAAAAAGACGGTGGGATGTAGGGTGGCAGACTGCAGAGGGCACAACAGAATGAGAAACAGACAGGCAGTATAACCTGCCAACTGGCAAGTTTCTGAAGTGTGAAGGTTGGTCTCACACTCATTCTAACACTCAGTGCTGCAAATTCAAACACTTAGCCCTGGGGTCAACATTTGCCAGGAGTAGGAGTTAGCCTTCCAATTCAGATTCACAGTAGTAGTAGTAGTATAAAGAGGTGGAACAGCCAAAAGAGATGAATGCTTCCAGCACTATTAGGAGACAGAGAAATAATGAAGGGGATTCAGAAAAACATAACAAATATTGAAGCAAAAAAAAAAAAGATGGGAGACATTTGCATCAGCCTTGACCCCCAGACTATAGTAAGGGAAAGAGTGAAACCAGTGACGAAAAATGTACATATTTTTTCTAATAGAATCATAATGTGCTGCAGAATTTATTATAATCTGATGTATCTGATATAAAATTATATGAGATAAATGCAGAATGGGTAAAAAGTACCTGTTTAGAAAAATGGTAATGATTTAAGAAATCAGTTATTAGTTTTCATAGGCCTATTTCCACGTTCATTAGAGCTGATGGGAGTTCAGTCATTAGTCCAGCAAGCACTGTTGGATCTGGTCCTGGATTGGATTAGATCAGTTATTGCATTAGATTAGGATGTTCAGGTGAAATGTGAAACCAATTATGAGCAAATTTATTCCCTTAATCAAACATATATGGCAATAGCCATGTGTATTTTAAAAGAGAAGGTAATCAATCACTATCGGTCAGATATATTTATTCTCCCCCCCCTCCCCCGTGAAATTATGCCCATCTATAGCACCTTAGGAGCTAGCTCTGAGCTAGCTCTGAACCCTTTTGATGGAACCTGTGAAGTCCTGAGGTAAACAACACTATTTATCAGAAATTAAACACTTGTCTGTAGAAGTTTAAGAAGAGAAATAGCAAGTAGGTATTTCCTAATCCAGGTAAAATTCTGCTTCAGGAGTCTGAGATAACTAATTTCCAAGGTACAATCAAAGGGCACTATAACAGGAAGTTCTTCTGGTGATAGTGCTGCTTGTTTTGGTTTTAGTTAATGTTTTGCACCATATCAAAACATATCTTCCTCTCTAATCCTGTCACTTTTGAATCTTGGATATATAGTAAGTTCAATGAGCTGCAAAGGAAGAGTTTCCTAGGTCACCAAACTCATTCTTTTGAAAGCTAAATGAATTTTCATAGGCGTGATTTTCTTTCCCACATAAATGTCATCTAAACACATGTGAATAACAGTTAATAGGACCAAAAATACCACACATTTTGTTTTACCATAACAGAAGTAATTTGTATTCAGGCAAGTCAAAAGAAAGACTTCTAATGAAAAGTTGAGAAGGAGAGGTGTATGTAAAATAAAGGCAAAGTTCTGTTATCCAAGAATATCAATGACTATGTTTACAAAGCTGTACATTATTTCAATCCAAGTTTTTCCAGTTTGGGGAGTGCCTGTCAGATTGAAAAAGCTAGGTGATTTTTATTTTGCATTTGCTGTAATTTGAAACTCCAACTTTTTCTGCTCAGGGCACTGAAAGACCCTTTTCAGGCTGATTTTAATCCTGCTTGGAAGAACAGAAGTTAAAGCCCACTAACCGCATTCAAAATTGGCTTATCACAAGCAGGTGCTCTCTGCTACTGATGTGTAACTACTTCTCTTGTCTCTTATGTCTGCACTGCTCTATTCTCATGGTGTAAACCAGAGAATTTAGCAGTCCAGTCATTAAAACAATCAAAACCAGAAAGAGCAATACAGTTATTAAAAGACCTCATCTCTAGAAGGAGAATCCCAAGGTAGTGTAAGATTTATGTTGTCAAAGTGTTTTTAAGGGGAAAGTATAAGTCTGATAGCTAAAGCCAAATGTGAAAGCAAACCCCTCCAGGAACAGCAGAGGGGAGGGAAGCTGGAACAAGGACAGATGCTCTATTGACATCTGGTTGAGTGAAGAAAAGATAAACAGAAGGTACCAGTCACCAGGCCTGAAGCAAACTTGGTTTAGATATTCCGGGGATATTGCATGAGAGGTATTTTTGTTAAGAGGGAGTCATATTGTAAAGTTTATAGTTACACAGACATCATGGTCAACCAGCTGCCTAAATATGACTAAGATAAGTGGTAAGCATAATCTAAGATGAACAGTAAGGTGCAAAAGTTAGCACCTAGAAGATGGTGGGAAAAAAGGTCAGGGATTTGTACAAAGGTCCCTTGAAAGATATAAGACAGAAAAATCTCTTTACAGGAGTTCTGTAATTGGAAAGGCAGGAGAAGAAACTACTTATGAATGTCATTTGAGATGGAAAACTGCTGAATTTCAGTGCTGTCTGTACATTTCCAAGGGCTGAAATAGCAAAACCAGAGCTGCAGGGGTTTGCTAGTGTGGCTAACAAGGTAAGGAATGGCAGGAGGTACAATTACTTGGTGTGGCTGGCACAGGAGATACTGCACTATGTTCCTAGCAGGAACAGCTAGTGGAAAAATAGCTCAGAATGAATCAGACCTTGCTACCCAGGAAATTGTAATAAACTCAAGCAGTCAATGAAGATTAAGCCAGGAAGAGGAAAGTAATTTGTCCAGCCTTGTGGTTGCCTCTCCATGAAACAGACTGTTGCAGTAGTTAAAACAGGGCAACAATAAATACTTCCTAAAATGTAACTATAGAGTTTCTATTATTTTTAGTAAAGCAATCATCTGTTAAGCCATTTAGTTTATATTTGTTAGTAGGAGAAAATTACCTCATTGACTACCAGGCAACTTAGTCTGGTGGTGGGGACTTGAACTGGGGCTTTGCTGCAATTCTGTTAAACCAAACATAGCCCATGTGTCGCCCCTGATCAAGTTCTGGGAGATGAGTGGCTGCTAGGCCTCAGTTTCCAAAGTGCTTTTCTGCTTTTAGTATCCAGAACGTGCAGCAAAAAGAGGTTTGGGGTTTTTTTTCCTTTCTTTTGTCACGCTTCTTGACGACTGACCACGCAGTTCAACAAGACAGGCTGAGCTGATTTATCAACTATAAAGAGTTGCCTTCATTCCTCTGCCTTTCTCCTGATTGCATGATCCTGCTCTTTTCTCAGGCTGCACTAGCTCTGCTTCTACTCAGCAGATTCTTCACTGATTCAATTTTGTTCATTAAGCCAACAGAAAAATATTCCATTCTTTCTGCTTGGTTTATTTTCTGCTAGCCCAGTGACCTGAATTGGCTTGTCAAAGGGTCAGGCAGTGCCAGAGCAGAATGAAGTGGCAGGAGTACATTTCTGGGAGCAGGAAAAACAACCCTTTTACCAGGAAGAAGCTGTTAGATGAGCTCAGCCATCTCCTCACACAGCACCCACACAGACACTAAGCTCCAAATCATAAGCAGGAGCAACCTGAAGTAGATCGGTACTGATCTTACTTAAAACATGTCAGGTCACAAACTGCAGCATATCTGGAGCTGATCAGCTGCAGCTAAACTGTCCGTACAACTGCAGAAGGCAAACTCTTAAGTCATCTCAGTGTCAGTTACCTTTGTGGATGAGGCAAAACCCTAATAAGTAAACAGGGAGGAAAAAAATCCTGTACGTCAGCTAATCTTTCCTGACCATCCATGTGTATGATCTCAAGCTTCAAGTTAATTCAAGTTGGTTTAGTCTTCTTTTACTGAAACAGTATTTGCATTTGCTGGGGCTTAGATCACACGCATGGACAGTTACCACAAACCTGCTGACACACAAAAGTTTGTTTGTGTGTCCAAACCCTCAGATTTCATGGGTTTCTTTTTCCTATTTGCTTGCCTCCTTTCTTTTCTCTAGTTTTTAACTCTTTTTCTTCTGTGGCTGCTTGTTCTGCTACCCATCAGCTCCTTTCCTGATTTATTGTATGCAGAATATGTATTTAATAACATTATACCTGTCATAGATGTATACTTACAGGCAGCATGACATAAAATATTCTGAGCAAAGCTGGCTAAACATTTTTGGTCGGAACTTTTTCCAAAAACAAGCCCAGCTCCATGTTAGGCAATCCACATCTATTCATCACTACTTTCAGCTGGCTGAAACAGCAATTTAAGCTGTGAGAAGCATATCTAAATGAACATGCAATAGATTCTGAAAAGAAAAAGAGAGTTTTCTCATTTGTATCAGTGCAACAGTGAACTTGATTCTAGACAGTGCACCTCTTTTAAGCTCCTATAACTCTACTGAAAAAAGTACTAGCTGATGTACAGCAAACTGAGAGAAAAAAAAAAAAATCAGGGTAAGCTGTGGCTACTGAACAGGTCACTAGCTGTTTTACTTGCTTGGATGCTGATCAAATGAGAGAACTAGTACAAAAGGAAAAATATCCTGGACAGGTAATTGAATGTGTTTGCAAGAGATTTAGGAAAAAAAAAAAAAAAGATTGCTGTTGCTCCAGCAACCAAACTACAAAGGAATGTATGGTGCCATGAAATATAGATTTCAAAATAATATTAGAAGGCTCACGTTACTTTCACTGCTCAGCTGAAACTGAGATCCAGATGTGGGAGTCAGTTATCTGTGGATGGTAATTATGCCATAGAGAATTAATAAATAAAGATTTTGTCTGGATCAGCCAACTGTTGTAAGCAGGTAATAAAAAGACATTTCTGACTTCTATTAGATATATATACATCTTGTAGTTCCTTAGGCCTTACGCAAATGTAGCACACCATGAAACGACACCAATGCCTGTAATAGGTGCCAAAGCTAAAGAATGGCAACATTATACCTGGCATAACCAGTGAAATTGTTCTAAAGTGAGATTCTACCTCTTTCCTTAGTTTTACCCTTCCTTACAAATGAGTTTACTATTGTCTCTAGGTTAAGCATTTTGCATAGCCTTGCAGCACTAGAAAAACTGTCAGATGCTGTACAGAAAATATACAAATATACAGAAACAAGGTGATGATCCAGAGCTTGTTACTCGACTACAAAACAGACCCATGCAAGAGCTACAAATAACAACAGAGGGATTACAAACCGATAACAGCATGCTTGCTCACAAGTGACATGGAAGCTGATCAAAACCAGGGCTCCAGACATCGTGATGCAAAGCCTGATGGTGCCTGCTATATTTCCTCAAGCTGTAAATTAGAGTGATAGGTTTTCTATTCCACTAGCTGATCTGTAGCAGGTGCCAACCTGCCTAACCTTTGACCAACAGCCAGAGGCGTGGGTTTTTACCTATGCCATCCAGCTCTCTCACTTCCCAGCAATGCCTCCTGCTTGATTTTGTTTTTCTTCTTCTTTTTAAGCTTTCTGCCTGCTGTGATAGCCAGGTGGCTAGAGACAAGCAGCTGAGATGCTTTGCTTTTCCCTGGCTAGTCATTTATTCCATTTCTGCCCTTTTTTGCCAGGAGCTGGAGATACTGAATGCAGTCTGGAGGAAAGTTGCTCTTGCATGGCATCCCCTCCCAAGTTTCATGTCTGCTGAGGGCAGCTCCTCATCAGTGAGAGAACAGGAGGCACAACACAACATACACTGAGTAAAATTGGTGTTTGAGGCTGGAAATATTTATTAAAAACAAAGCAAAACCAGCTCAAAATACCAAGAGGTGTAATTTATTTGCCTTTAATAACAGAACAACATAAAGTTGAAGACAGAGTGGAGAAGAGGGGAAAAATCACAAGCATTTCAGTTTCAGATGATAAGCAGAAATGTGCAGGTGTTGTGCATTAGATGACCTTTCCTGTGTGGGTCACCATACATCAGTACTCTGTTAGCAGCCTTACCTAGGGCAGCTTGATGCCTCTCATTTCTCATGTCTTCATACAGGAATGATTACAATGCCTAAGTATGTGTAGGTTGGCTTACAGACTACTGAGCAGGGAAATAAATCTACAAATATTTGAAAGGTGTAAAAGCTATCAAGAGAGAAGAATTATTTATCATAGTGATAGGACTAATTTGATATTAAAAAAATACAGAGTGGAAAGTCAAATCTACCTAGCAGTAGTTTCTTACTTAACAGTATCTCTGGTCCCTTTGTGATTTTCTCAAGGAAAAAAGGATGGAATATGGGTACATTTGTTCTTCATTCCAGGCATAGCATATAAAGAGGTTATGGTGACATGACACTTATGCTTGTGTATGCATGCCTGTGTGACACAGACCTCTTTCATCTTGACAACAGAAGCTGTTAAGTGACCTATAACTGATATTGCTGATTTAGAACATCCTTTAGCTCAGGCTTGCTTTTGTAGCTTTTGTACAACTGAGGAACCGGGGTTCTGCTACTGCCTGGAAATGTTTGTGACCTAGACAGCAAGTATCTTTTCTCTGTGATGTATTACTTTGCACAATATCAAAGAAATATTAACAGCTTGAAAAATATTTTTTTCACCTTGCAACTATGTTATATTACTAGTTAACATTCTTTATATGAATATGAAATGAAATTTTTGTTTATATTCTACAACCTATAGTTTAGAATTTTTATGTAGACAAAGCTTGAATTCACTTGGACTTCTGTTTTGATTTTGGTCTTTGCTCTCTAATATGAAAAGAATTAAAACAACTGCACTTTAGTGCAATTTGCACTTTAGTTTAGTATATGTGTTCATATCTGCAAGAGGAGCAAAAAAAATAAAATTCTGAATTAGATGTTAATAAAGTTAACCACAGCTGAAGTTCTTCACAGAATTTGAATTCATGCAGACGTAGTAAAAGTTAAACTTCTAGGCCTCATCTTGCAATAAATGTGACAGAATCAGGACCTGAAGGTGCCATGGTTATGATATTTCCAACCAAAGGAACAGGAGGTTGTCTCTTAAACAAATGGCTGTTGGCTTTTACATTGTGCATGTTATGCACACGGCTGTGCAGGACAGCACCATTACATTGCAGTACTTATCGGAAAGAATGAAATCAACAGAAATGTATGCAGTCCTGTTTTTTTTACTTTTTCAAGCTATTGCAATAACCTAAAGAAAAATTCCAAAATGCAGCTGAGCTTGGAACACCGCAGAACTTTAAATGTTACTACGTAGTAGTAGGGCACTTCTATACAAAAGAATTAATTTGAACTTTTTTTTTTTAACTGCCTGTTCTTCACTCATTTTCTGTGAATACCTCTCTGGTATTTTGTGTTCAGCCTCAGAGTGCAATTCTGCAGCAGTATGTCTGCCCCACCCTGAGGGACTTATGAGGCATGACACTGAACTGCAATCTATCAGACTGAAAAGCGCCTTTGTTTGCCTTTAAGTACCCTGCCTGGAAGCATTAATGTTTTACCACTGATATCTGTCCTTCTATCCCAGCAAGTGCAGCTATAATGCTTCCTTCCTCTTCCCATATTGTAAATAGAACTGTTGTGCTGTTGTGGAGAAAGCTATTAAAAATTAGGGTGAACACAACTTGCATCTGAAGTGACTTGCAAAGGCTCTGGACTGGGATCAGTAGAATTAAGTTTCCAGATCTGGTAGATGCTTCCTGGATGCTTTTGAGCAAGTTATCAGCATTTGCCTTGTCTTCCTGGAGAAAGTTTCAAGCCCTTTTCTCACCCTAGTTGGAACTTAGGCTCAGCTGCGCTCAGAGGAAGTCAGGATCAGCCAGCACCTCAAGCGAGTACTCTGCTGGTGACAGTAATGATACTGACCATGAAAACCAGACTGATTTCTGTTTAGTGCATTTGTGGAATAATTCTATATACAGTTAGTTCAGATAACAGCTGAACATTCATGAATATGTTTGTGAATCCTGGCACTTTCAGGAATTTGCAATGGATGTCATTGCTTTCCTATTCACTACAGTCTGTTTGCCTGTCTTATCTTACTGTCTGCAAAGTTTGACAGCCATCAGACAGAAAAAACAATCAGACATCGCCAGAAGTAAAAAGGTGAGGTGAACAGTTCAGAAACAAATTGCAGTCTGGCCAATTTGCTAAGTCTGAAAAGACTTAGCAAATACTTACAAATACCAAATATATTCTCAGCTTATGGAAATGGTTTGGAAATTATTCCAGAGTAAACAAAAGAAAAGCTGAAATTTCAAACATTTTTTTGGTTTGACAACTACATTTTGAGCAACTCTTACCATAAGTAATCACAGATGTCTCACGAGAAACAAAAGTTACTCTTGTGTTGCGATTTCTTTATTGTTTTAATTCCATTCTTTTATAACAGAATGAGAAATGTCAATTTGTCTACTGGATAATTACATAACTTGACCTCAGATTCTGACTTTTAGTTGATGATTGGTCTTGAATAAGTCATTTAACTCCCTGCACCTCACTTTAGCCAAATAGCAGAGCCTGTTCTATCACAAGGAGCTCAAGTGGCGTCTATAGAGGACTTTAAAGCCCTTAGAAGTAAAAATAAGTGTTACACATTGCAACAGTGGAAATTCCAGTTAGATGTAAGGAAAAAATTATTTACATGAGGATGGTTAAGCACTGCATGCCAAGAGAAGTTTTGGAATCTCCATTCTTGGAGATTTTTAATACTTAGTTGGACAATGACCTGAGCAACCTAGCCTAACTGTGAAGCTAGCCCCACTTTGATCAGGAGGCTGGATTCGATGGCCTCCAGAGGTTCCCCTCCTACTTAAATTTTGGCTTAGAAATCCAACACTGTAATGACATTTCTTGTGTTGTTGATCCTTCAGTCATGAAAGTAAACTGGATTAACTGATATGCAAGGGCTCAGAAGTGCCCCAGCATGTGTACAGCATGACAGTAAAGGAAATATGAACTTGGATGCTTCCTATATGCCAAAATAAGCACTCAGCTTCAACGTACACCCCATTTTCCACATCTTTAGCTAGAGCTGTGAATTCTCTTTAAGAATCTAGAGAAAACATGCCTCCTTTAGCCACCATCATATAATGTCTGTTGGTTTCCATCTGAAAGAGCAAATAAAGAGACAAAGACCTTAGGGAGCATTTTCATTATTTTTTGAGAGTGGATGAGTTTGTATCAAAAGATCAGGAAGGTATTTTGTGGCCAAAACAAGTAGGTATTGCCCAGAAGAAAGACAGGCTGTAGAATCAGACTCCTATTTCTCACTCCTGCTGCACACAACAGGTCTTTCTGGCATTCAGTCTCTGCTGGCTGATGAAAAGCCTCCCATCAAACAGGACACAGACTAAAACATGCATCTAATTGGCCCTGCAGACTTGACATTGATAACAAACAGCTCACAACTGAGGTACAGTGTTGCTGTTTTTTCAGGAGTCTTTAGCCAAGACTGTACTCCTCAACAGCCTACATGTGGTTTTTGCCTGGGATTTAGCTGCTCCCTATAGAATAGAATAGAATAGAATAGGCTATTTCAGTTGGAAGGGACCTACAACAATCATCTAGTCCAACTGCCTGACCACTTCAGGGCTGACCAAAAGTTAAAGCATGCTGTTAATGGCATTGCCCAAATGCCCAAACACTGACAGGCTTGGGGCATCGACCACCTCTCTAGGAAGCCTCTTCCAGTTTATGACCACCCTCTTTGTAAAGAAATGCTTCCTAATGTCAAGTTTGAACCTTGCCTGACGCAGCTCTGAACCATTCCCACATGTCCTATCACTGGATCCCAGGGAGAAGAGCTCAGCACCTCTCTCTCCACTCGCCCTCCTCAGGAACCTGTAGAGAGCAATGAGGTCACCGCTCAGCCTCCTCTTCTCCAAACTAGACAAGCCCAAAGTCCTTAGCTGCTCCTCACAGGACATTCCTTCCAGCCCTTTCACTAGCTTTGTTCCCCTCCTCTGGACACATTTGGGTACCTTAACATTCTTCTTAAATTGTGGGGCCCAGAACTGCATACAATATTCAAGGTGAAGCTGCACCAACACTGAATACAGTGGCATAATCGCCTCTTTTCACCAGCTGGTTATGCTGTGTTTGATGCCCCCCAGCACGGGGTTTGCCCTCTTGGCTGCCAGGGCACACTGGTGACTTAGCTTTGTATCCTGCTCCTTAGTCATGAAGACAGCCGTGCTGACAGAGAAGTCAGCTCCGTGCCCTGCAAGGCGAGTTGCCTCATGCTGCCTCTGGGAAGGCTGGGGATCTGGAAGCCATGACTAGCCCTCTACTCGGTCAGCCTTTCTGGCTAACAGGAATTACCTCACTATGTGTGTTGTGTTCCACAACACTCTGGCAAGGTGCCATCTGATTTACGCTCATCTCAGATGGACAGATAAGAGGCTTAAGAAGGCAGACAGGCCTAAGAACAGTTAACTGGAAACAGAATCCTGGAGAGAAAAAAAAAAAAGGAAAGAAAAAGAGAAGTCATCAACCTGCAATTTGACCCTGTTTCACTTCTCTCGCACAGAATGTTTATTTACATAAAGGTGTCTTTCTCTTCTGTGGGAGAGAAGGAGACCCCATTAGGAAATATGGCAGGAGGGACCCCTAATCCCATCCATCACATAAGTGCTGAATAAGCACTTTGATACATTGACTGTGAAGGAGCTATTTTCTTTAACATCTCATATAAATGCCCGATATCAGGCAGGATGAATCTGACAGACATCACCCAACCTCCAACACGCTCCCATTATTCTCTCTCCTCCATCCTTGGAACATTCTTTCATTTCAAGGCCAGTCTTCTTGGGATGTAGCCTCAGTTCTCCCAGTGCTGTAGTCCTTCCTCAACTTTGAGAATGGGACTAAAGATCCTTCCTATGTACTCCCTGTAGCTTAGACAGGTGACCTTCATCCTGCAGGATATAGAACTAACGCAAACAAAACATGTTTCTGCCTCTCAGCTAGTCAGCTCGCGGGCAGCCTTGAAGTGGAGAGTATTTCTACTAAACTCGGTGGAGCTAGAACTGATTAGAAGCAAAGTGAGGGCTTTCAAAATCAACAGCTTTGCAAAGGAGCAAAGGTGGGCAGCTCACGTATTAAATATCTTTACAAGGCAATAGATCTTTCTCCCATTGGGAAGTGACCTTGAGCACAGCCTGAAATTACAACCTTCTGAGCCTTAGAAGTTCCAGAAGGTTTGTGTACAATGTACAAGGTACCTTTTTTAGGTACATCCTATCTGCATCCATGGAAATAGCAGGCAAAAACAAAGCCCATTTTCTGCATTGGTATCTATCACACATCATGCTTAGGATAGTTTAAATAGAAATTTCCAAGTACTTGTTGTTCTCCTTTACCCCCCGTATATGTTAAACTAAAACCAGTTCCTTCTAAACATTTCTGTTACAGTTGCTAAAGTACAGTGTAAAATATGATTACGGATAGTGACTTCAAACTGAACTTTGTTCTTAGTGTTAAAAGTAGAAGGTTAGAATATGACTTTGCTTTTTGGAAAACTGAATATTCCAGAAAAAATAAGCATAGGAAATAACTTATACTTTTGTGTCAACAGCATTTGCCAGGAGGCTGATGAGAACAGGACAAGAGTGTCACTGTTTGAAAGAGCTTTCATCATTAATATTCTCAGATGGTTTTAATGATATCATTTACCAGAAATATTCAAGAGGCACTAAAACCCAAAGAGATGACTGTAAGAGTGTATGGTACACATTCCTTTTAAAAGCAGAAAGTATTTTCTTTATTAGTGGGTTTCTCTGAATTTGTGAGGTCCCAAGTTCAGCTAATAGGTGTGACAAAATTCCAGTGTGGTCTACAGCGCACACAAAGTCTTCAAGGCAACTTTCTTTTCTAAAAATAATTCCTGTGAAAAACATCTATGGTTATGGAAGAAAATCTTTTAGAAGCAAAAAAGGAGCAACAGTGCATGCACAGGTCGTATTTTCCTTAAAAACGAAAAAGAATATGGGATGCTGTTGCTACAAAAAACTTTAGTAGCTTTCTTCACAGGACTTTTAAGACCTAATGATTGAAATTAGCACTTGAAAAATTACATTTTTATATAGATATTTAAAAATACACAAAAAAGAGATTTACTGGACAGAATGACAAATCTGGAGTACTATTTATTTATTAGTGCTGACAGTTGGCTCCCAAGTGAAATGGTTGTTCTTAATTAATTAGACAGAGAAAAAGATGCACAAATTTGCATTCATCAGTTGTTTTCAAGTGTTCTTTAGCATCGTCAAAGCACAACCTAGAAAGAAAGAAAAAGAGTCTGAGGCTGCTTATATTACATATGTGACTAGTTCTGCACAAGTCCATGACATTACTTGCATGCTTAAAGCTAAAAATCTTTTTAAAATATACTTGAATCTACCTAACAGGGTTTCACTGATATACAGGCATTTGTCTATTGGTCTGCTCTCAGCTTGCTCAACTATGTCATTTGTATGAAAATCTAAGGTAATCTGATCTGGTGCCAAGACACAGGGTAAAGCATATGTGATACCAGTCATGAAGACTCCAGCGTCACTCCAGAGTGACACCTTCAATACTGGCAACTGTAAAAGTCAGTGAATTTTGCCTTCTTGCTCCAAATTGAAAGAGGATTAATGCTACACAGGTGTATGGACCTGTTAATGATGAAATCTCTGTTCATACACTGCACATGAAGAAACAAACTATGACTTTGAATAATAGTTTGTGTGAAACATGGAAGTTTCATTAAAAAAAAAGAGATCTTTCACAACAGAAAGAGGAGTCTTTGTGTATGTTAAGGAAGATAAGGGTAGGAAATCAAACTACACAAAACAGAAACTAACAAAAAGACAGCTAATAGGACTTGTTTCAATCCGCCCATATTTGTCTTCTAATGGCCAGTTAAAGCTTTCACGATGTCGTTAGCAGTCACTCCCTCCCTGTGAACTGAGGAACAGAAAATAAAGCACAATTTAAAAAGTGTAAGAAACAAAGCAAAATGGAAAAGACACTACAATGGATGCTGCAAAAGATTAGGCTTTTTTTGTCTGCACATCTTGAAAATCATTCACTGAAACCAGAAAGAGATTTTTTCTCAATTTTTTTAAAATTATGCCTTCCTCCCCCCCTTTTTTTTCCCTGGCACTCCTGTGCTGTCTGGAGCACTGAAGCTTTGCACAGAAACCACCTGTAGACAACAACTACCTCTGCCACTACTCAAGCAGTTCAAATTTCCTGTTATTCATTATCTGATGGTTTTCTCCTCTTCTATTCACTCTTCCATGCACACTTCCCCCTCTATTTTTTCCTTAAAAAACTCCAACAAGCCAACCTCTTGTCCCTTTCAATTTCCTCCTCTACCAAGAGCAAATCTGCAGGATTACAGGGGAGAACTTGAAAAGAAATTAGAGTAAACAAAACCATTGGGCCTATTTATAGAAAGGGAATAAGGAGAGGAAGAATCAGACCACAACTACTGAGTTAGTCCCTCTTGCCTTCCTCAGAAGGCAGGTAGCATAATGATTCATGAGCTTTTGGCCTAAGGGAGTCAGAGCAAAGCTCAAATGCAGGCACCACAGCCTGAAAAACCTACAGTTCTGTAAAATACCTGTAGGAAATGTTTTCATAAGAGGTGCCTCAAAAGCCAGTGTAATTGCTTGAAGTCCTTCAAGAGGAAATTGCCATCCTTTAAGAACAATCCTGAAAGGCTTAGATAATTTTTTTCAAAACTGAAGCTAGACTTGTTGGTATCTATTTTCCTTAATCAGTGTGTTCTGGACTTCTCCTTTCAGATTTTAAGTTTGAAGGAAACTTCCTGTCATAAGTATTTATAACTTTTTACCATACTAACTGTTTATATTCATCTAGGCAATTTATTTCATCTGTTGAAGCTTCAGTTTAACAGATAAGCAATCTGTGGTCTGTACATCATTGAAATATATTGCACACCAAGCTGTATGGTAAATTGAAACTAAATTAAATGAAAATACAGGCTCATACTAGAAAATCTAAATGGTGTAGGGAAGGTTAGGAAGATTCCCAGACTGGAATCATTCTCCAGAGGAGACTAGCCAGAAGAACTGCAAAAGGAACAACAGATTTTTTTTAATTTTATTTTATTTTAAAAAAAAATGAAGAATAGAACCAACAAGGAGACATCTAAAACTTGAAGAAGAAACCATCAAACTATTAAATTCTTCTTAGCACTTAAAACAGCTTTAGTACCTGGGGACTGGAAGGTAATAAATATGATGTCAAATTGTAAAGTAATGTCTAGGGAACAATAAACCAATGAAATAAAGCTTCCATACCAAGTAAGTTGGTTGAAATTATAATAAAGAATAGAATTAGTAGGCATTAAGATATCTATGATATGATGGGGGAGAAATGACTTAGATACTGTAGTGGCAAATCGTTTCTTGCAGGTGTGTTAGAGTTCCTAGAAGAAATACAAAAGCCAATGAGCAACAGTAACCTCTGATATTCCAGTTGAATATCCAGCTAAATTTTCAAAAAGGTTCTTCTATACCTTGAAAGATTAGTTTTGTTAAGAGTCTTTTTGAAAATCTAACTGAATTAATTCCTGGTTGAAGGACAAAACAAA
This sequence comes from Haliaeetus leucocephalus, assembly GCF_000737465.1. Taxonomy (NCBI): domain Eukaryota; kingdom Metazoa; phylum Chordata; class Aves; order Accipitriformes; family Accipitridae; genus Haliaeetus; species Haliaeetus leucocephalus. The sequence goes on from NW_010972653.1 coordinate 8,267,172, forward strand.
AGGTAGCAATCAATGACAGTTTTCTGTAATAGAGGTTCCAGTTAGGTCCCAGTGGGATCTATTCCTGGATCTGGTTTTGATTACATTGAGCTAGAAAAGAAGCAAATAGTGAGGTGACAAACTTTGTTGATATATTAAATTATTCAGGGTGATAAAACCAAAAGTCATGCGTGGAGATTCCCAGAAAGTTCTTATACTACTGAGTGACTGGACAATAATTCGACAGCCAAGACTAGATGGTGATAAACACAAAGTAATGCAGAAGGAATAAAACAAGCTTTGGCATACATACAGAGTGATAGGCTCTACACTTACTATTCCCATTCAATAATGAGATTATAATTATATTAAAAAGTTCTATGAAACCAGCACCTTAATAATCATTAGGAATTTTTAAAAATTGAATATTAAGAACTATCAGAAAGCCAATAGGGAAGAAAACAGAAAACATCATTATTATCACTGCTTAAATCTACGGCACAACTACATCTTGCATACTATGTGTAATTCTTTTAGCCCTGTCTCACTAGTAAGATACAGGAAAGATTAAAAAGATACAGAAAAAGATCAAAATTATTGTCAAAGCCAATGGGGCTTTCTGCAATACTAGGGAAAAAATATACTGATACTAAGGTAAGCAGCAGTTTTATAGCCATGTGCCCAGTAATATCTCTTACTCTCAAAAAGTTTAGCCTCACATGAATTATTTCAGAATTATTTAATTCTATTTAAAATAATTGCATCAGTGTAAGTAACTTCCCATTCCTTGTGTCCTGTGTTGTTAAGGAAGAATGTTTATAGGAAGGGTGGCTGAAATAAGTGCAAATTGAAAATCCTACATCTTGTTCCATTTGGACAAGAGATTATCAAGGTACTTTAATGGAGCAGATACAGATGCAAATTTTGAACATTCAGAGCAAGTGGTAGAACTGAAGACTTAATTAGCAATTTCTGAATGTCATTAGAGATTTGATCCTGCTGCTACTACACTGAAGATTGTCATGGAAAATGAGAAATAAAGCAAGGGAAAAATGATCTCTCTAAACAAGATCCTCAGATAGACTTATAATGGGACAGCCTCCATGAAAATGGATAGAAAGATCTCAAATGAAAGTTAGAGATTTTACATTCAAGACTGCAAATCAATACTGGATGGCTATGTGGGGTCTGGCTAGATCTTAATCGGAAACTCTTCAGATCTTTCTAACCTGAAAATAAGCTCTATTAAACTGTAAAAGATTCCACAAAAGGATTCGAGACTAAACTGACAGAAGGATAACATGATTAAATCATTGATCAACCTGAATGACTGCAGGCCATTGAGAAGGAAACGCGTGTTGAATGAAAAGAAGCAAAACCCTTTAATTACTGATCAAAGATAGAAACATGTCATGTGATTGCAATTTTCAGCCATGTATCTGCATGGAGTTATTACTTTCAGTTCTTTAAGACTTCAACTGGGAGGATGCCCCATAAATCTGTCTTCATAATTATATCCTTTACAATAAACTTTTCAGCTATGTTGATATTGGCTGTGCCTACGGCTTTCAAACTCATCCAGGAGTTTTCAGAGTCAAAAGTTTTAGAAATATCATGGCTCATCTGCTGCTGTTTGCACAGTTATTTTAAAATATCATATCCTCATAGACTGCACCACAGTTCTAGTTTTAAGACAATACACCATTTTGTGGTATAAACCACTGATATCTGGATACTCTGATCATTCAGAACTTCCTAGCTGAATTAGGGAAAACAATAAAGCCTCTTTTTTTGTGAGTCAATTTATGAATATCTAAGAAGAAAGAAGGAGAGTGTTAACAAGTGAAAAAATCTGAATACAAATATTTATTACTTTCAGAACAATGCAAAATAGCTTTCAAGTGTACCTGGATATTTTTAAAATTCAAAGCCTCATGAACATTTAAACTTCATTATTTAAAAGAAAAGGACATTTGTAGCAGGTACGGGTGCCCGGGCGCTGGCGGGGGGACCTGCCAGGCGGCCTCTGTGAGGAGCGGCAGAGGCTGCCCCAAGCCCGACACAGCCGGTTCCAGCCGGTTCCAGCCGGTTCCAGCCCACCCACCCCAGGGCACCGCTCAGCCCTGCAGACCAAGGCCAGGGCGCCTCGGGGGATAAGAGTATGTAAGAAAGGGCAAAACCCCCAGAGGTCAGAGAGGAGTAGGGGGAAAAAAAATGCAAGAAACAACCTTGGGACCACCGAGGTCGGAGACAAAGGAAGGGGAGGAGGTGGTCCGGGTGCTGGAGCAGAGGCTGCCCTGCAGTCCGTGGAGGGACCATGCTGGACGAGGTATTTCCCTGCAGCCTGTGAAAGGACCCACGCTACAGCAGGGGAAAAGCATGAGGAGGAAGGAGCTGTAGAGCAGAGCTGTTATGGACTGACCACAACCCCCATCACCCATCCCCCTGTGCCTCTTGGGGCAGGGGAGGGGAGGTAAAGGAGTTGGCAATGCAGCGAAGTTGAGCCTTACGGGGGAAAAAAAAGGGGTGGGGGGGAGGTGTTGTTTTAGTTTGTTTCTCATTGTCCAAATCTCCTTTAATTGGCAATAAATTAAACTTATTGTCCCCAAGTTGGGTCAGTTTTGCCCATGATGGTAATTGGTAAGTTATCTCACTGTCTTTATCTCGACCCATGGCTTTTTCATCTTATTTTCTCCCCCCCACATCCTTTTGAGGAGGGGGAGTGAGAGAGCAGCCAGGTGGGGGTCTGCCAGCCAGCCAAGGTCAACCCACCATGACACTATACACCTATTGAACCTGCAAATCTCAAATGCAGGCAGAGTTATTACAAAATCTGGTCACATATGAAGACATAATGAGAAGATTAATCTTGAGATACCACATATAAAATTTGAATCCATATCTAGGTGTAGATTCAAATGGTATTATATTTGAAGAATACTTGTTTTGAGAATTAAGTTTTGGTGTAAAAAATACGAGCTAAGGAGAATGCAAACAATTTTGTTTTGGTTTAATAATACATTGCAACACTTCATATTCTTTATTTCAAACTGCAGAATAAAAAAAGTGGGTAATATATATAACTTACATCCAGATCACTTGCACTTACATTTCCCAAGTCACGTGGAAAATGTTTGAGCTTTAGAAATCCAAAGTATTTCAGGCAGACTATAGCACAGTTATTTTAACTTGTTGATTTTAAGTTATACTTCTTTTCAATATAAAAAATCATAACAATTGGAATAATGTTGTAAAACATTCAATCAGGCAACAATGACAACCAGCAGACACAATCATTTAGCTAAAAAAAAATATTCCAGGATTAAAGTACTATACATAAAGACTTTTGATGTTATAAAGTGAGATACTCCAATATTTTGGTACTGCAGCATTAACTTTGAAAGCTTCACACTCTATGGCAGTTACTTTTCATGTAGCTGATAGTTATGCTTTGCTGTTGAATCCTTCGGGGAAGCACATATTAGAGTGGAAAATCATTCTGGAGCCTATTGCAAGCCATTACATAGCATAAATATTATTAAAATTACATCAAACTTATGGCTGCAGTTGAGGGACCAAAATATAGAGGATGAAGGATCCCTGCCGGTATAATTATGTTTATGTAGGGGGAATGTAAGAAAACTTGAGTGGAAGAAAAGTGATTCTCTCAACTCAAAATATATATGGTGAGAAGCACTTTTTGTCTCACATGGATGAATAATAGTTATATTTAAATTCATTTCAGTCAGAACTCACACTTTCTGTCTAATCTCTTGTTTAACAAATTGTGATACTAACAGGATGAGAGACTAACATAAATCTGCCAACCAGGTGATACATTCTCACTTAGTTACTGGTACTGTAGTTACTAGTTACTGGTAACTAGTTACAGTCAGAAGAGCATTCTTCATTGATAGCAAAAGTCTAGAAATAACAGTTTTAGTTACATCTTTACTTTCACTTACTGTGAACTATACACACACACATAAATTTGTCAATAAGCTCTTTTCATCTTCAGCTAATTATTGAATGCAGTAACATATGTTCAAACAAAATGAAAATATTATGAAAAAATACAATTTCAACCATTTTGTGCTGGTAAAGAAAGCAAGCTGTGCAGAAAATATACATTTCCACATGAAAGATGGCAAGAAATAGAATTGCCGATATATACTGCTTCAGTATTGGGCCAGTAGCCTAGCGTACTTACCTCTTTCTACTGGTTAACTGACACACTGTCAGCACCTATTCTCTCTTCCCGAGACTAAATGGGACAAAACAGTCTCTGCTCAACTATTAAACTCTCCAGAACATCTGGTCTGGTTTCTTTGAATGGTTCCTGCCCTATGTTAACCCTCAAATTTTGCAAAGAAATTTCTGGGGAGATTGCCTGTTGACTCAGACCAAAAGTGTGCCAGCAGTCATTCCAGAAATTCTGTAGTACAACAGTACCTGGAAATGCTTAATTTACTAATATAGACACAAATTGTTCTTCTATAGGGTTGTGTCTCATTGGATTCATACTGACTGCTAAATATAACCTGTACCCTAGATTTAGCACTGATAGGTAGCTTGAAGATAACAGATATGGCCTGAGCATTCAGCACATGTGGGTCCTCACCTCCAGAGGTTCTCACAGTTTTCACTTCTACTATGTGACAGGCACTGTGATTGATGCCTGACAAATATTTGCTTTCTTGTACTTTTCTGTGAGAAATAGATTGGTGGGATATGTTTCTAAGGATTTTTTTTGTACATACCTGCATTTGCTGAAATGTATTCATGACAGAATATGCACAAGAAGAAAGGTCAAATTACTGGGTCAGTAGTAGCCATTCCATAGTTTGCTCTTGGTCAGCATCACCCTTTGAGAAAGTTTTGCTCTTCTCACAAGCAAGTTACACTCTCACTGTTTTATGTTCTGGAACTGTATGTGGTGGTACCCAACAGTCACAGTTAATCACCCTGTAACTTTAGTTAATCTTTTGGCATATGTGAGTCTGAATAGAGGAGCACATTGAATATAAGGACCAAGCAACTGACGACTGTGAATATCTGAAGAAGGCAGTGCTAGTAGAAGAAAATTATGATTTTCTAGAGAGGCAGGGGTATTCCTGGTACTGAACAGTCTGTAACCAGCAATATTCCTTGGTGGAGTACAGTCAGGAGATATAATCCTAAACATTCACAATATAAGAATGGTACAGCCAAGAACAGGGGAAGATAACTTAGTCCTTCAGGATCTTGAAGTGACTAAATACCAACACTCTGCACAGTTTTGCCATCTAAAGTGTAGAGAGCTTTTTGCCTTAGCTCCATTATTCCAGTCTTGTCACATCTGGCATCTTACATCCTGATATCCTATCTGTACCTTGTACAAAGTACGAAAAAAAGAAAGTTTAACAAAAATATACTTGGCTGACTTAATACCACTTCTGGATTTTTTTCCAACAGTGTGGAATTTTCCCTCATTCTTTGATAGCTCTTTTGAAAGTGGTTTTGACACCAGCCTTGCTTTGACTTTGAGAGCAAGTTTAGTCACTTTGGATAAAATATTTTTGTCATGCTTGAAAAAGCTCTTTCTTTACACTGTAAGCACATTCATACACACCCCCCCCACCCCACCCCCCAAATATCTACCCGTCTTCTTCAATTTGTTGACTAATTCCTACATCCTGTTACCTTGTGAGCATGGTCAAAATTCATACTATTTTTTAGATTTTTACTCAAGTCACCAGTCCCTACAGATAATGAGTTTTCTAGCAATGACCCTTTGAACGTCAAGGAGGAACTTCCACTATTCTAGAATAAACTCTCTGCCTGGAAGGAATGCTTTTGAAGTTTTCAGCAGGGAGGTCTTGACACAAGTCTGCAGTCTCAGCATTTACATAAAAATGGAACAGCCCCCAGACCCCACAGTTAGAACCATTCTTCAATTTATTCAAATTGCAGTTTGAGTACAGCCCCAGATTTCAAAATGTTTTCTATTTTTATACTTGCAAACCAAAATGAATAACTGAACTAATTTCAGACATAATTGAATGACCCCACAAGCAAAATAGATTCTGAGAATCATCAGGGACTTCAGAGCAGCTTTCTGGCATCGTTGCAGTTTCTCCCCTTGCACATTAGGTCTTGCAGAAAGCATCTCAGGATAGCGGGTACAAAGAGGCAGGAAGTTTACTGCACACTTGCACATTCCGAGTGTCCACTCCTGCAGAGTGAGGTCACTGAGTCCTGGAAAGACATCTAAGAGAATTAAACTAATCTCGTAAATTGACATCATCTGAGAGGAATTAGAGAAAGATGTACAAGAAAAAAAAAGGAGTTATTAGCATTATAGAAAAGCCACGTAACACAAATAAAAACAAGTATCTAAAAATGCCTGCAGGCAGCTCAAATGATAGGCTGAGTGCTATTTTATAATTATGTATGAGATGGTTTTTGTTTAATTATGACTTCATTTCATCAAGTTGAAAGCTAGCATCAGTATGAAAAGCAGTAGGAAGCCAGATTTAAACGTTTGGCAGGGAATGCTGAGAAATATTGTCAAAATCATCAGTTTAAGCCTGACAAAGTCATGCAAACTGAATGAATTCAAAATGGGTCATGCACTTCAGACGACCTCCACAGGACCCTGTGTACTAAGTGTACTATATGGCACAGGGCCGAGTTGGTTTTTGTTGTTGCTTTTTTTTTCTTAAGCAGTACACTGTATTTATGAATTTAAAAAAGGAAGTTGCTGAGGGCAAATACATATGCAAAATATCCATGTCATTGGGTTTACCATAAGAAAGGAAAGAGAACTTTAATCTCAAGTCTGAACAAAGCAACCATGCTTTAGTCTCTAACGTTGTAGCCTAACACAATTAAGATCACATTATATCGGTACAGCAAATCCATTTCTTTTATATACAAAATAACTGTCTGGATTATCATTTATAGAGTAAAACTAATCTTAAAGCAAACAAAAAAGACCCTGGGATTGAGGCAGTGTTGAAAACAGGGGAAAGTATCTGCACAATATTTGTAACAAATTTCCACCTCTTCTGAAATTTGCATCTTAACTATGGCATAGCGAGACATGGATGATCTCCTTCATGTATCTTCGTAACAGAAGACACAAACCATGATATATTCCTGGATCAAACAGAACTGAGTGGTTGACGCAGTCAGGACTAAACCCAAACAAGATGGACTGTATGGAGTCTATGCAGTGATACTCATAATTCTTTCTAAAGTGCCTGCTGAGATGATCCTTGAGAAGGATATTCTGTAAATGTGATATGTAAACATTACCAGAGCAATGTAAAGTATGCATTGGTTTTAAAGATGTTCACAGAGTACAAAAGGTCTTATCTTCCACTTTCCTGATAAATCATATCTTAGTGTCAGCAAGGTGATACCTAACACTTACATAGAAAGCCCTGGCATGTAGAAGCAGCTTTAGGTAGAAACTGTAACCATTGACTCTTGAGATATCTGAAATGAATTCATCATTCTTGAGTGTAGTGTGGCATCCATCACCACAATCTGGGAAGAATGAAGCATCAGACAGGTCGATCTCTAAAATCATAGGCTATTAGGCTCAATCAAAAAGCCATGGCCAACAAGGCTGGGCTGTGCCTGTGGTCTGCATGCTGCTGATAGCTGGATGAGACATGATATGATCTAAGTTCTCCGACATGTTCTCTCATCCTTCGAACTGGTGTTCCAGAAAGCAATTGCACTGACTGTTGTACCATTTCCCTGGTCAACTCTGCAGTGTGCGTGGAGACCAAAGTATTGCTCTGCTTGCTAAATTTTACCTTGAAGAAAAGAGGATTAATTTAAAGGATTGAGTTGGTTAACAGCCACTCAGACAAGGATAAACTTGAATGCTTACATGCAGCCATGTTAGGACTTTTATAAACACTGAAAAGGTAAAAGTAAAGCTTCCCTATTGGTAGTGCAACTTTACTATCACAGTCTTGAGAAACTTTTTTATGAAGCAGATAAATAGCAAATAATTTGGAAGAAGAGCACTGAAAACTCATCCATAGCATCCACAGAAAATGTTATGGAAAGTGGAATGAACATATGAAGCCTGAAATAATGAACAAATAATTACATCAGTAAATCATGAATCAAAGCATTTTTCCTTAGAACTTAAAAAAAAAAAAAAAAGAGATAGCACTGTCACTTCATACACAGCAATTATTGTACATGCTGTTGGAGGGAAACATTTCAATAACAGCACATGAAATAATAGATGAAGAAACCCAACCAAGAATAGCTAATCATATGTAAAATAAATGGGCTGATAATTAACCACTTCAATCTGAAGGTTTGTGAGATAGGCAGTTTAGGCAAACGTATTCAGGTTTTTGGAATCTTTCTCACACTATGGTCTTTATATTTCTTGTGCATCACAATTTAATTTGTAAGCTACAAAAATATTTTAATTCCATATATCTCTTGGAATCCCATGCAGGTTTTTTTGATATTATTAATATTACTAGACATTATTAATGTTACTTACAAAGTATACCTCACCGTTAAGACTGTTTCTTCCAAAGTGATTCTAATGCTATATCCAGGGTGCCTTCAGTTCCCTTTCATCACTATTTGATAGCACATGAAAGAGAATAATTTCCTAATAGTCCTGATATGGGGACAGTTTCTCTTTTTCATAGGAGAGAGAAAAGAATGTATGGGCCAATGTTAGCTAGACTTGCTTTCTGAGGGAAGGTTTTTGAAAGGCTCTTCTAGCCTTCTTGTGCCTTCTCTGGATTCTCCACTTCATTCCCTTTAAGGCAACTGGGCAAGGTGAGGGTGTACTGATAAGAAACTTAGTAATCTCTGGAAGAGGAGGAAAAAAAGTACACAAGCTCCAAGCTCTAGCTACGTATTCAAATGACCTTTTCAAAGGGACCAGTGTTGGCTAGATCAGCTGGAGGCAATGCTGCCTCATGTCTCTGAAACATTTTACTTTGATTCTAGAAGAATGTCCTGTAAGACATCCTGCAAGATGGAGACTTGTTTCAGAATATTAGACTTGAAGTTATCTGGGGTGGGATTCAGCTTTAGATTTACACACCTAAATTTTTCAGTGCAAATCTAGCACAGACTAGAAAAGCAGTTCTGCTCACCGTAAAAATAGAAATCTCATGGCTGGTCAGCTGAGTAACTCTTTAGGATCCACTGACTGTGCTGACTAGTTCTCCAATAACTACGAGCAGAGCTTAAGCATCTGGCGCACATGTCAGCTTAAATTTCAGAACCTGACTGTGAATCACAGCCCTGGGTCTGTAGTAGCCACCTATACAATAGAGGTTATAACTAGTATTGTAGATAAAAGAATCCTGTGTTTTGATGAATAGGCAACACCATCTTTTATTTCCTTTCAGTTTTACCTTTTGCTTCCTTTCAAGATTTTGAAATTAATCTGACCAGGTTTTGTAACTGGCAAAATGCTGAACTAAACCTTTTGTTCCCTTAAACCACTTCAGTAGAAAAAGAGAAGGCGGAAGGCAATTAACTTCTACTGGAACTGTAATCTGCAATTTATGTATGCCAATTCTGTATGGACAGGAGTTATGGAGAGCATATGTTTTATATAGTAGGACATATGGCCTCAGTTATCATGGCTATTGAAAATAAAAACAAATTGTCTACTCTCTATTCATGTTCATGTAAATGACATAGATTTCCAGTTAAGCTAATAGTTTTGCAGTGGGTTTACTCCATTATAAAATGGAAGAGAAGAAGGCTCCATAACTTAATTCCTCTGTCTTCTATGCTGGCGTTACAGAATTGCAGCTTTATTAATTTCAGCTGTATTACTTCTGGTTTACATCTAAGCAACTGAGTGGAGAAATTGATATGGAGATAGTTTTAAAAATAATATATAAAAAGTACCATGTCTAAAAAAATCATGTCAGTTGACTGTTCATTTGCAGTAATTGAGAGATGGTTTAGTAATGCAATATATTAATTCAATTTTTCATTTCAAACTAAAGAAATCCAACACCCAACTGAAAAGATATTCTAATTTCCATTTGAAATACTGCTTGGAATAGTTATTGTTTGCTCATTTGGAGGTTTGATAATTTGAGCTTCATTATACTGAAGCACAAAGCAAATCACTACGGCATAATGTAGTTTTTAGGTTACTCCCTGCATGGGGGAAATGTCAGAACAAGGCATTTGCAGGAAATCCTACCTTTTCTTTGCTCATCTTCAAACTTCAGGCTGATTTTGCAATTCCAAATAGGTCCACTTTTGCAAATGCATTCCACTGCAGATTTTCACTCTAATTTTCAGTTGTATACAGTTGCCATTACTACTTCTGTCATGATAATAATAATAATAGTGTAGCATGTGCAGAGAAACCTACAGAGGTGAGACTGCTTTCTAATGCCATTAATTTGGCTTGATTCTATTCTCTGACTTACAAAGCACTTAAAACTTTCTTGTCTCTCTCTCTCTCTGTAAATGCAGCCTCTTTCACAAGCTATAGTCTAGATGTGTGCTTTTTTACTCATACTGTTTTGCAAGTGAGCAACACAAATTTACACTCCCCACTTGACTGCAAATCATTAGCATGTTTTCAAGTTCTGCTTTACCTGTTCATTTAAGAATCTCAGAATACCGTGTGAACAAACCAACGCCTTAGACTTAGCAAGCTGACTGATTTGTACAACTTGAAAACTTTCTGAAGGATCCTACATCCATATTATCAGACTACATACCCATATAGTTTCCATCTCAAATTATATCTTTTAACATACAAAATAATCCAAGTAATCTAAACTTTAAAATATCAGCCAGTTTAAGACAGAATATTGTAAGAAGATACTTGTGGCAGAGCATGGTAGATATTTGTTGATACCTTTAGTTAATTAACCACATTACTGTGGTTTTGTTTGCACTGTACAGTATCTTACTGCCTGAGGGCTCCTGTGAGGGTTGGAGGGACTGTGGAAAATCTCTGTCACTGAATTGCTGAGACACTTACCTGGAGCTCTTAAGGCCTCTATTCTGTTTCTCCTGATGCCACTGTTCTCCCAGACTGGTCTGTACAAATCACTTCACCTTCCCAGGCAACAGTTTCACTCTTCTGGCAGCCAGACAGAATTACTACAATTACAGGCCTGAAGAACAATATTATTACACGTGACATGGGCATATTCTGTAGCCCTAAGGAATTTTTTATTTTTAAGGCAATTGTAATTACTTTTAATTACATTATATATGCTATATTATTTAAAGGTTGATATTCTGTACTGGTTTAACACCTTTCCTAACTTTCTGCCTTCAACTTAAGGATTGAAGTCTCTGGATCTATCTGTCAGACAAATCATAATTTCAAATGACTTAAATATCATTAAAAACTGTGCAATTGTGAAAAAAAAAACCAAACAAAAACTAAACAAAACCACCAACAATCCACAATTCTGTTTAAAAAATTAAAAACAAAAACTGGGGGGTGGGAAGTGTGTCTCTGTGAGAATCATTGAATGTTCTAAATGTTGACCCTGCGATGGAATGAAAGGAGGGAAATATCTGTCCTATTTAAGAGTTGTTTGGTTACCTTTAGTGTAATTCTAGTTAGACATGTCATCCTGGCAGCTCAGTGACTCCAGTACTTTTACCCAAGGCCATGATCTGACAAAACAGGCCTGAGAAAACAAAATTTGATCATGAAACAATTTTATAGAGGTTATAATTTCCACTGGGCAAGTCCGCAGAGTGTCCTTGGAAAACTCTGCTTTTTGTGCCAGCTGTAACCAAATACACATGAATTAAGCATGAGATGCCAGGTGGCTAGGGACATAGTTTTTACAAAAACAGAGCCTGCACTGTACAGAAAAGTACTTGGCACTAAATGTTGTAGCAAAATGTGATTATTTTGAAATTTATTATACAATATGGGTAAAAGTAATTTCAGTCAATTTAGACAAAGAGAAGAGCAACAATATGAAAGTTGACACATAACACCGAAAAAAAGACATTTAACCAGCGTAAGTTCTTTGTACGTAATTTTAGAGATGCATCGTTTTTTTATTAAAATTAGGCTATTTGTCTCCTTATAACAAGGTTATGTTACTAATAAGAAAATAAATTCTGACTTGTAACATTCATTTTAGCACCAAGGTAACAAAAGGAAAGCAAAGTTGGTAATTTGCCAAGTCACTGCCTAATCTTACCCCAGTAAAAGAGAATAAATTGATGCAGCCTTCATTCACTTTAGATAGTATCACTGGAGAAGCAGGTAGGCTCTGCTTACTGCTGTCAACTTTCCTCTTAATTGAAATCAGTGAGAAGATTATGCTAGTTTACTGTTCTTCAGTTTCTAGGAAACTAGGAAAGACAATTTTCTTCCTGAAGTACTCTCTGCTCAAGGTAGATTGTGTAGCCACAGCCAGTATTTTGCAATTTATCCAGTCATAATGTTTTCTGAAGAGCTCATCTCATGCATGCAACAGCCAAATATATCTTTAATGAAGACACCTCAAAACTCTACATACAATGCAATGTCTGCTTCAAGCACACAACCTGACTACAGCTGAGAGTCGGAGATTAGTGCCCATATATTTTTTCAGAATTTTCACAAGCAGCTAAGACTAACACCAAGTCATGTGGAAACAACTCTCTGTAAGACAGTCTGGTAGTTTTAGCTATAATTTTTTTAAATTTGCAATGATTCCTCATAGGGTCTTTATTTTGGTGGCTACTACTGCAGAATCAAAACAGATTGCATTATCCCTGAGGCAAATGCCTGAAGCTGGGAGCTAGACAAACTCAGGGAAAACATACTAGGTCATTCTTACTGTTTTTCCCACTGCACTATGAAGTTGTTATCTCCACGGTTGCTGTCCTCCGCAAATACAAGGTACACCTGCAGTCAGCAGTGTCTCAGCTCTCTATTATGCCGGGTTTCCAGTACCGCACCCCAAGTTACTTTGAGCTCACTGGATATCCAGACACACATGGCACCCATGGAGTAAAGATTTTGCGTTTGGGTGCTGGAGTCACCATACCCAGCAGAACACAGGAGCACTCTGCTCTCCTCAGCAGCCACTTGCTCTCCTCGCAGGCAATGTTTTCCCTTCTCATGCAGCAGGACCCACCGTGCCAGGCGAGTTCAGCAGGGAGAGGAGGTGGCTGTGATCTGGCATTAGTAGTGGACCTGCCTGTTAATTCCAGAGCTGATAACTCACAGCTGCAGGGCACTACTGAGATGCTCCCAGCTCCTGTCAAACTCCACTGAAGCTAGTATCAGACCCCCGCTTTGAACATAACATGGTGCTCACTGAAATTCTTCCTGAAAGCCAGTCATTTTCGTCTAATTAGCCCAGATTGCATTGCTATTTCAAGATGGCAGAGAATTCAAGATTCTTGCAACTATAATGTGTTCTTTAAAGTTACCAGAGACATCCAAAGCAGCAAAGAGAGGAAAGGTCAAAAGCTGTAAAATGTTGAACTATGCTTCCAGAGCCCAGCTAATACAGAAAACTGAAAAACCCAACAGCAAACAAACTGTTAAAGTAGTACTTCTGATGCGAGTTTGCTGTAGGTCCCTATCATATTGCCTGACCTTTATACTGAGCCTAGAAATATGAGGTTTTTTAAATCCACAAGCTTCGGTCCAACTGAGAAGTAAGGTAAAGCTGCACCGTCATAACATTTTCCTGATAAGTAAAATGCTAAATTTAAAAATGTCCTGCAAAACACATCCCTTTGCTACCTCTTTTGCCATAAAATATAAAAAAAAAAAAGAAAGAAAAATAATAGATTCTTGCATTCCCTTATGCATCATTTCTATGCTGATTTATGGTTTATCCCAGAATAATAAAATAATTACAATATCTAGATAATTTCAACTGTACCCCGTCTTCGTTACAGGACACAGTCATCAGGTAAATGTGCTGTAGAAACATATATCCATCTTGCAACATCTTGATGTTCATATCACTTCCTTTTAGCAATAAGCTACAATTTTTTTAATAAAGCAGACAATAACAGTCTTGGTACTCATTCAAGCTGTAATGTTTTGTGCAAGATCTTTATACCCCACCATACCGTTATGATAAAAGCTTTAGAAGGAATTACTGTGGCCAAATATCCAACCCCCCAATATCCTTATTTGTCAGCACATGGACAGAAATAGCTATTACACTTAAAATTCATACTTTACCCTAATCCAAAAATAAATTCAAACTAACTTTCAAGTGTAGAGAAGCCTCTAGTCCTGCCTAATAAATTTTTCATCACACTTATGAATTGTTATACAGTGATATGTAAAAAGACCTGAAGCAATATATGGGACTCATCGTGCTGGAACATAGATACAAAAAATAATGTAAACTTTACATATTTATGATAAGTCTATTCAAATAGAAGATACGTTTAACTTTTGGAGATTACTGAAATGCCAAAAAGTCTGGCAGCTGGAAGTAACCAGCCGGTAATGGTCATCAGTCTAGATGTCCTGGAATGAATAAAGCCAAAGTGACCAGAAATGTTTATTTCAGAGAAAATAAACATACAATTAAGAGAAGTACTGGTGAAATTGACTTTAATTATAATTTCCTATATTTCTTCAGAAATTCCAGGGATCATCACCAGAAAGCCAAGTGATGGGAGTGAGGAAAGAGGAAAGACTGAGAAAAAAGATTGATTTTTTTATCCATTTCTAGATTAGTGTGTATATATACACATGTATATTGTTTTAAATTTAAAAAAAAAAAAACAACGCCTATTTTAATCAAAATTTATTTTTCATTTTTTAAAAATTGAAAAACATTAACTGATGTTTAGTAAGTATTCATGAATTGCAGTTCAGTAGAGTTTTGGGGAAAAAATGGCATGCTACAAACAGATTATGTTGCTCTAAAAAGAGGCTACAGGAATGAAAACTGGAACTTTCATAAGAAAACTGGAAAGAGCTGTTGTTTTATTTACCTTAGTTCTGGCAGCTCTAGAAAACCATAAATGTTACACAACAGTAAGATAATTCTACAATTTTACTGGGTACAATATTAAATTACTACAGACAGTTATTTTCAAGAAAACACACCTGCATTGCTGGGTTTTTTATCCATTATCATCCTATACTAGCAACAGAGAATTACAGAATTAGGCTTTTATATCAAAGTCACTGAAGCAGGAGTATTGTTAAACTGCTCATGTAAAGCTTCAAATGGGCAAGAGCTAATGCAATCAGTGCACGTTTCTACTTGGCATGCAACAAACAAATATTGGCCACAGGTTGATAGCCAGTGTCCATGAGAAATAATACTGCTGAAATGGTGTAGATGGTGAAGCATTTGGCTAAAACATCCACTGTCCACAGGATATGTATAGCTGTACTAGGACTCCAGGCAGATTTGTAGATGAAAGCTCTTATACTTACAATTCTAAAACTTCCTAAACAATGCCAAAAAAGCTGCACAGAGATGCTATGCTGTACCTCCAACTGTATTGCCACACACCATGCGCTCTAACTTGTTACCCTCGGATCAAGGCATTAAAAAGCATGCAAAGACTGAAAGCAGAGCTAAATCCAAACTACAGTTAAGATGCACCTTTTTAAACCTTGAGGGTGCTTAAGGACAGGAACAACTTGTTATGTTTGACCTCGGTACCGGGGAAGATTATGGAATCGTTTGTCTTGAGAGAAGTCACATGGCAAGTCCAGGACAAGCAGGGGATCAGGCCCAGTCAGCATGGGTTTACGAAAGGCAGGTCCTGCTTGACCAACCTGATCTCCTTCTGTGACCAGGTGACCCGCCTAGTGGATGAGGGAAAGGCTGTGGATGTTGTCTACCTGGACTTCAGCAAGGCCTTTGACACTGTCTCTCAT